>NC_132932.1:3639556-3972611 GCF_047675955.1 Chlorocebus sabaeus | reverse complement strand
TCCTTCCACCTATGACCCTATAAATTCAAAGCAGGTTATTTAATCCCAAGATACAATGGTAGTACAGGCATTGGGTAAACATTACCATTCCAAAAGGGAGAAATTGGCCAAAAGAAAGGGGTAATAGGTCCCACACAAGTCTGAAACCCAGCAGAGGAGTCATCAAATCTCAAAGCTCCAAAATAATCTCCTTTGATCCCAAGTCCCATATCCAGGGCATACATATGCAAAACGTTGGCTCCCAAGGTCTTGGGTAGCTCTGCCCCTGTGGCTTTGCAAGGTACAGCCCTCACGGCTGCTCCCACAGGTTGCCGTTGAGTGTCTGTGGCTTTTTCAGAAGCAGGGTGCAAGCTGCTGATGGATCTATCATTTTGGTATCTGGAGGGCAGTGCCCTGGTGGAGACTCTGTGTAGGGGTTCCAACCCTACATTTACCCTCCTCACTACCCTAGTAGAGGTTCTCCAAGAGGGCTGCACCTCTGCAGCAGGCTTCTGCCTAGGCACCCAGACTTTCTCATATATCCTCTGAAATCTAGGGGGAAGCTGCCAAGTCTCCTTCACTCTTGCAATCCATACGCCCACAGACGTAACACCACATGGAAGCCACCAAGGCTTATGGCAGCTTGCTCTCTCCAGAGCAGCAGCATAAGCAGTATTTAAGGTCCTTTGAGCCAAGCCTGGAGCCAGAGCAGCCAGGAAGCAGGGAGCAGTGTCACAAAGCTGCACAGGGCAGCAGTACTCTGGGACTGACCCACAAAACCATTCTTTCTTCCTAGGCCTCTGGACCTGTGTAGGAGAGGCTGCCTCAGAGATTTCTGAAATGCCTTCAAGGCCTTTTTTCCCCATTGTTTTGGATATTAGCACTTGACTCCCTTTTATTCATGCTGATCTCTCTAGCAAGGGCTTGCTCCACAACCTGCTTGGATTCTTTCTCTGCCATATGGCCAGGCTGCAAATTTTTCAAACTTTTACACTCTGCTTCCCCTTTAAATATAAGTTCCAACTTTAAGTAATTTTGCTCCCACATCTGATCATAGGCTGTTAAAAGCAGCCAGGCCATATATTGAACAATTTTTGCTTAGAAATTCCATTCACTGCATACCCTAAGTTATCACTCTTAATTTTAAACTTCCACAGATCGCTATGACATGAACATAATACAGCCAAGTTCTTTGCTAGGGTGTAACATGGGTGACCTTTACTCCAGTTCCCAATAAATTCTTTATTTCCATCTGAGACTGATACGGTTTGGCTGTCTTCACCCAAATCTCATCTTGAATTGTAGTTCCCACAATCCCTACATATTGTGGGAGGGACCACATGGAGATAATTAAATCACGAAGGTGGTTTTCCCCATTCTGTTCTCATTATAGTAAGTTTTACAAGATCTGATGGTTTTAATAGGGGCTTCCCCCTTTGCTGGATTCTCATTCTCCTTCCTGCTGCTCATGTGAAGAAAGACATGTTTGCTTCACCTTCTGCCATAATTATAAGTTTCCTGAGGCCTCCCTTGCCATACAGAACTGTGAGTCAATTAAACCCCCTTCCTTTATAAATTATCCAATCTCAGATATGTCTTTATTAGCAGCATGAGAACAGACTAATACAGTACATTGGTACCTGAGAGAGTGGGACACTGCTGTAAAGATACCCAAAAGTGTGAAAGCAACTTTGGGACTGGGTAACAGGCAGAAGTTGGGACAGTTTGGAGGGTTCAGAAGAAGACAGGAAGATGTGGGAAGTTTGGATCTGCCCAGAGGCTTGTTGAATGGCTTTGATCAAAATGCTATAGTGATATGGACAATGAAGTCCAACCTGAAGTGGTCTCAGATGGAGATGAGGAACTTGTTGGGAACTGGAGCAAAAGTGACTCTTGCTATGTTTTAGCAAAGAGACTGGCAGCATTTTGCCCCTGCCCTAGATATCTGTGGAACTTTAAACTTAAGAGAGATGATTTAGGGTATCTGATGGAAGAAATTTCCAAGGAGCAAAGCATTCAAAAGGTAACTCAGGTGCTATTAAAAGCATTCAGTTTTATGTATTCACGAAGATATGGTTTGGAATTGGAACTTATGTTTAAAAGGGAAGCAGAGCATAAAAGTTCAGAAAATTTGCAGCCTGATAATGCATAGAAAAGAAAAACCCAGTTTCTGAGGAGAAATTCAAGCTGGCTACAGAAATTTGCATAAGTAACGAGAAGCCAAATGTTAATCACCAAGGCAATGGGGAAAATGTCTCCAGGGCATGTAACAGGTCTTTACTGCAGGCCCTCCCATCACAGGCTCAGAGGACTAGAAGAAAAAAATGGTTTTGTGGGCCAGGCCCAGGACCTTGACACTATGTGCAAGTTTAGGGACTTGGTGCCCTGCTTCTTGGCCATGGCTTCAAGGGGCTAATGCGGAGCTCAGGTGAGTGCTTCAGAGGGTGCAAGCCCCACACCTTGGTGGCATACATGTGGTGTTGGGCCTGTGGGTATGCAGAAGTCAAGAATAGATGTTTGGGAACCTCCACCTAGATTTCAGAAGATGTGTGGAAATGCCTGGACATCCAGGCAGAAGTTTGCTGCAGGGGTGGAGTCCTCAGGGACAACCTCTGCTAGAGCAGTGCAGAAGGGAAATGTGGGGCCAGAGACCCCACACAGAGTCCCCCCTGGGGCACTACCTAATGAAGCTGTGTGAAGAGGGCCACAGACCTCCAGAACCCAGAATGGTAGATACACCGACAGCTTGCACACTCAGTGCCAGCCCATGAAAGCAGCCAGAAGGGGGAATTTACCCTGCAAAACCACAGCGGCAGACCTTCCCCAGGCTGTGGGGGCCCTTCTTGCATCACCATGACCTGAATGTGAGACATGAAGTCAAAGGAGATTATTTTGGAACTTTAAGTTTTAATGACTGCCCTATTAGATTTCAGACTTGCATGGGGCCTGTAACCCCTTTGTTTTGGCCAATTTCTCCCACTTGGAATGGGTGTATTTACTCAATACCTGTACCCACATTGTATCTAGAAAGTAACTAACTTGCTTTTGATTTTACAGGCTCACAGGCAAAAGGGACTTGCCTTGTCTCAGATGAGACTTTGGACTCGGACTTTTGAGTTAAATCTGGAATGGGTTAAGACTTTGGGGAACTATTGGAAGGGCATGATTGTGTTTTGAAATGTGAAGACATGAGATTTAGGAGGAGCCAGCGGTGGAACAATATGGTTTGACTATGTCCTCACCCAACTCTCATCTTGAAGTTTAGTTCCCACGTGTCATGGGAGGAACCTGGAGATAAATGAATTATGGGGGCAGTTTCTCCCATCCTGTTCTCATAATAGTGAGTGAGTTCTCACAAGGTCTCATGGTTATATAGGGAGCTTCCCCCTTTGCTGAATTCTCATTCTCCTTCCTGCCACCATGAGAAGAAAGATGTGTTTGCTTCCCCTTCCACCATGATTGTAAGTTTCTGAGGCCTCCCCAGCCATGCTGAACTGTGAGTCAATTAAACCTCTTTCCCACCCCACCCCCCCCCCCCCCCACAAATTACCCAGTCTTGATTACCAGTATTTTGGTCACAACCGTTGAACTAGTCTCTGAGAAGTTCCAAACTTTCCCTTATCTTCCTGTCTTCTGAGCCATCTAAACTCTTCCAACCTCTGTCCATTATCCAGTTGAAAGTTGCTACCACATTTTCAGGTATCTTTATAGCAATGTCCCACTCCTGATACCAGCTTTCTGTTAGGCCATTCTTGCGTTGCTATAAAGAAATACCTGAAACTGGGTAATTTATAAAGAAAAGAGGTATAATTGACTCAGAGTTCTGAAGGCTGTACCAGCATGGCTCCAGCATCTACTCCTGCTGAAGCCTTCAGAAACCTTAGAATCATGGCAGAAAGTGAAGCGGGAGCAGTCACATCACATGGCAAGAGCAGGAACAGAGAATGGTGGGGAGGTGCCACACACTTTCAAAAAGTCAGATTTCACAAAAACTCACTATCTCAAGGACAGCACCAAGCCGTTCAGAAGGGATCCACCCCCATCACAAAAGCACCTCCCACCAGGCCCCACCTCTAACATTGAGGATGACATTTCAATATGAGACTTGGAAGGAACAAACATCCAAACTATATCAGCATCCAAATTGGAAAACAAGAAGTCAAACTACTGGGTTGGTGCAAAAGTAATTGTGGTTTTTGCCATTTGCCTCAATTACTTTTGCACCAACCCAATATCTCTGTCCACTGATGATATAATCTTATACCTACAAAACTCTAAATACTTTTATTTAGAAACTCTTAGATTTGATAAACTAATACAGCAAAGTTTCAGGATACAAAATCAATATACAAAAATCAGTACCATTTGTATACGCCAATAACAATCAAGCTGAGAATCAAACTAAAAAAGCAATCCCATTTACAATAGCTACAAAGAAATAAAATATCTGCATCCTGGCTAACACGGTGAAACCCTGTCTCTGCTAAAAATACAAAAAATTAGCCGAGCGTGGTGGCAGGTGACTGTAGTACCAGCTACTCAGGAGGCTGAGACAGGAGAATGGTGTGAACCCGGGAGGTGGAACTTGTAGTGAGCCAAGATCGCGCCACTGCTCTCCAGCCTGGGTGATGAGCAAGACTCCATCTCAAAAAAAAAAAGAAAAAGAAAAAAGAAATAAAATATCTGGGGATATATTTAACCAAGGAGGCGAAAGATCTTTACTACAAAACACTGATGAAAGAAACTGTAGATGACACAAACAAATGGGAAAATATCCCATGCTCAGGGAGCAGAAGAATGAATAACATCAGAATGAGCACATTGCCCAAAGCAATATACAGATTCAATGCAATTCCTATCAAATTACCAATGTCATTTTCACAGAACCAAAAAAAAATCCTAAAATTCATATAGAACCAAAAAAAAAAAGAGCTTGAATAGTCAAAGCAACCCTAAGCAAAGAGAACAAAGCAGGAGGCATTGCATTACCTGACCTCAAATCATATTATAAAGCTATAGTAACCAAAACAGCATGGTACTAGTATGAAAATAGACACATAGATCAATGACATAGAAAAGAGAACCCAGAAATAAAGCCACATATCTACAGCCAACTGATCTTTGACAAAGTTGACAAAAATATATGTGGGAAAAAAAGGACACCCTTTTTAATAAATGTGTACTGGCAAAATTGGATTGCCGTATGCAGAAGAATGAAACTGGATCTCTATCTCTCACTATATACAAAAATCAACTCAGGATGAATTGAAGACTTAAATGTAAGATCTGAAACTCTAAAAATGCCAGAAGAAAATCTAGAGAAAACTATTCTGGTCATTGGTCTAAAGAATTCATAACCAAGACCTCAAAAGCACGAGCAACAACAACAACAACCAAAAAAATAGACAAATGGGACTTAATTAAACTAAAAAGCTCCTGCACAACAAAAGAAATAATCAACAGAGTGAACAGACAACCTGCAGAATGGGGGAAAATATTTGTAAACTATGATCCAACAGGGGACCAATATCCAGAATTTACAAGAAACTCAAACAATTCAATAACAACAGAAATCAAAAATATAATTTAAAACTGGGCAAGGGAAATGAGTGGACATTTTTCAGAAAAGACATACAAATGGCCAACAAGCATATGAAAAAATGCCCAGCTTCACAAATTATCAGAGAAATGCAAATTAAAACCATAATGGGATATCATCTTATACCAGTCAGAATGGCTACTATTAAAAAATAAATAAATAACATGTTGGAGAAGATACAGAGGAAAGGCAACTCCTACATACTGTTGGTGGGAACGGAAATTAGAACAACCTCTATGGAAAACAGTATGGAGATTTCGCAAAGAACTAAAAATAGACCTACCATTCAACACAACAATCCCACTACTGGGTAACTACCCAAAGGAACAGAAATCATGATATCAAAAAGACACCTGCACTCATGTCTCTAATAGCACTATTTACAATAGCAAACACATGTAATCAACCTAAATATCTATCAATGGATGACCAGATAAAGAAAATGTGGGATATGTGTTTGTGTACATATGTATATATGTATCCAGATAGATAGATAGACAGATAATGGAATACTGTTTGGCCATAAAAAAGAATGAAATCATATCTTTTGCAGCAACACAGATGGAACTGGAGACTATTATCCTAAATGAAACAACTCAGAAAGTAAAATACAGCATGTTCTCACTTATATGTGGGAGTTAAATAATGTGTACCCACAAGGATACAGTCTGGAGACTTGGAAGGGTGGGAAGGTAGGAGGGGGGTGAAGAATGAGAAATTACTTAATGGGTACAATGTTCCCAATTGTGTGATGTTTACACTGAAAGCCCAGGCTTCACTGCTAAGCAATACATCCATATAACAAAACTGCACTTGTACTCCTCACATTTACACAAACGTTAAAAGTAGGAAACAAAAGCAAACTGGGTGGAGAAAAAAATGCAGATCATTCCATTGTATTTAGGAAAATCAAAGAATTCAAATATATTTAACAATATCCAAATTCATTTTGACAATCAAAAATACGCAATGTTTTCATAGTTTGTTAGTTCTGCTAACAAAATACCTGACAGTGGATAATTTATTTAAAAAGAAAAAAAAAAGAACTTATTTCTGACAGTTCTGCAGGCTGAGAAGTCCAAGATGAAGGTGGCAGATTCAGTGTCTGGTGTCTTGCTGCATCCTCACTTGGCAGAAGGCAGAAGGGCAAAAAAGGTATGAATTTTAAAAGGACGCTACTCTCGTCCCTGACAGCTCTGTCTTCATAACTTAATCACCTCCTGAAGGTCCCACCTCTTATCACATGGGTAATTAAATTTTAACGTATGAAATTTGGTGGATACATTTGGACCATAGCAAATGCCAATTAATCATTTTTAATTTTTAAAATAATTTGAAATAATTTCAAATGTATGGATATTTATCCTTTACCCAGATTCCTCAACTGTTAAACTCTTTACCTTATTTGCTTTATAACTTTTTTTGCTTTATATATTATGGCATTTTATTCATTTTTTTCTGAAACGTGAAAGGGGCAGGCATGGTGTCCACCCCTAAATTTGCCATTGTGGTTTTCCCCAAGGCAAAATTTTCTCTACATAATCATGCTACCATTTAAGTCAAAAACCAATGTCAAAACATGGCTGCCTGAGCCACAGATGCCCTTCAAATGTTCCCTCATATGTGACAGTGTCTTGTTTTCCTTTCTGCTACAGGATCCCCACCCTGGAACATGTGTTGCATTCGGTCATACCATTTTCTTCTTCTCCAATCTCAAACTGTTCTTCATCATTCCTTGCACTTCTCACTCTCAATATCCTATAAATGAAATTGAATGATCCTCTACTGGGTCTTTCTGATGATTCTTCACGACCAGATTCAGCGACGTTCCCTTAGCAGGAAGAATACAGAAATGGTGCTGTGCCCTTAGTGCCTCCCACCAGGGATCACAGTTGCTATCCCTCCCACCCTAGTGATGTAACCATTAATGACTTGGTCTGGTTGGCATCTGCCATCCCTATGCAGCTTTAATTTACACTTTTTATTTTATATTGAATAGTATTTTGTGAAGAGATATTCTAAGGAAATATCAGTAAGCTGTTCCTCATCACATTTCCACTAACCAGCTTTTTTGTGTAACTCCTGTCTGAACCATCTAACACTACGATGATTGCCTAATGGCAGCTCTAGACATCCTATAGTTGACATCTACTCTAAGAAGGAGTATTCCCTTCTCCTCCATTTATCTATTTTTAAATTTATCTTTGTATCAAAAATACTCCTCATTTAGTATATTATCCAGTGGGCTCCATTTTGTTACAATCACTTATTTTCATGCTTATGTGCCAGATTTGGCCAGTGGGAGACTTCTAAAGCTCATATTTTTACACAAGAAGTCCTATGCTCAGCTTAGACAACTCCAGATGCCATGCTGATATTGGCAATTTCATCAAGGAATATGATTCCCTCTCATGGAACATGTTATGCAGACACCAAGAGTGTTCATACTTTATACCTTATGTGTTTCAAAATCCAATCTCATAATCACACCGCCAATGTTCCCTGCCTCTATCTCACATTCTCCTAATGCCTGCATGTCCTCAGATGCTAGCTGGCTGGCTAGCTGCCAACGTGCCTCCATGTGACTACTTCCCCACTTCCTATTTGAATCCTTAGGTGCTGGCTAATACACCACTAACCCACATCTCTGTTCACCTTTTCCCTCACTGCACTGCCTTCTAGGGTGTTCTTACCCTACTACTAAAGTAACCCAGCAACCAAGGCCAACTTCTGTGGCCAAAAGCAGATGGAAGGAAATCATAGGAAGAGAGAAAAGAAAGAGCAAGGGAAAGATACACATTTTCACTGGAAACAAAATTCTGGACTGGCCATTTTTTTCTTTCCTATTGCACCCTAAGATTGTACAACTCAAGGGGCAGAGCAGGGATTAAAAAAATTGATGGGTCTGATTGCGGTTAGTAAATGTAGAAATTAGAACGAAATTAGAATACCACTATTTGGCAACTACTACAGAAATAGTAAAATTATGTAGTCACAAAAAAAAAAAAAAAAGAGACAATGAAGACTTACTTACATAAAGAAAATGGTAAGAAGACTCAACATTATGAAGGATGCCTATTCTTCCTAAACTGATCTATAAATTCAATGCAATCCCAACTAAAGTCCCCAGGAATTTTTCATGAAAAGTTACAAGCTGATTTTAAAGTGTAAATGGGACACTTGTGAAGAACAACATAAAAAAACTTGTCTGATTAGATACTGACTTTTTTTTTCTCTTTTTTTGAGACAGAGTTTCACTCTTTGTTGCCCAGGCTGGAGTGCAATGGTGTGATCTCGGCTCACTGCAACCTCTGCCTCCTGGGTTCAAGCAATTCTCCTACCTCAGCCTCCTGAGTAGCTGGGATTACAGGCATGCACCGCCACACCAGGCTAATTTTGTATTTTTAGTAGAGACGGGGTTTCTCCATGTTGGTCAGGCTGCTCTCAAACTTCCGACCTCAGGTGATCCACCTACCTCGGCCTCCCAAAGATACTGACTTCTTATAAAACGATAAGGCAATATAGTACTTGCATAAAAATAAACAGAGCAGAACAGATCAGAAGAGGCCCAGGCATGGTGGCTCATGCCTATAATCCCAGCACTGTGGGAGGCCGAGTCTGGAGGATCACTTGAGTTCAGGAGTTCCAGACTAGCCTGAGCAACATGGTGAGATCCCATCTCTACAAAAAATATCTTTTAAAAAAATTAGTCAGGGATAGTGGCACATGCCTGTAGTCCCAACAACTTGGGAGGCTGAGGTGAGAGGATTGCTTGAGCCTGGGAGGTCGAGGCACAGTGAGCTATGATTGCGCCACTGCACTCCAGCCTGGGTGACAGAGTGAGACTCTGTCTCAAAAAAAAAAAAAAAAAAAAAAAGAATAGAGAACTCAAGAAAGTTGGTTAAGACAGGCTGGGCTTTAAAGATCAGTGTGTGGGGTAGGTGGAAGGGTGGAAGGATGGATGGATGGATGGATGGATGGATGGATGGATGGATGGATGGATGGATAGAAAGATAGGTAGGGAGAGAGAGAGAGAGAGATAGAAAGTTGGTTTAAGACAGACTGGGCCTTAAAGATCATTAGGGAAAGGATTGATTCTCTAATAAAAAGTGCTGGGCTATTTACTCATTATGAAAAAAATTATATCCGTACATCATAACATAAAGTCATACTGTAAGAAAAGGACAAAATGATATAACTTCATAAAACAAGAGAGGGAAAATGTCCTTATGACTTTAGGAGAGCTAAGAACCTCTTAAAACACAAAACGTATTACCTTAAAAGATGAATAAATTCAATGACATTGAAATTAAGAACTTCCATTCAGCAAAAGACCCAATAGAATAAAAAACAAGATAAAACTGTACACAGCACATAAAATGACAAAAGATTAGTACAGGGAATATATAAATCAATTTGACATCCAATACAGAAGTGTGCAAAGACACAAATAGGCATTATACCGAGAGAAAATATTAGTGGCTTGTAAATATACGAAAAGATGCTCAAGCTCATTAATAATCAGAGAAATGCAAATTAAGGCCACAAGGAAATAATGCTCAAATCTCCTGTATTTGCAATACCTAAAACATAAGATAATACCAAGCACAGAAGAGGATGGGGAGCATTGGGGTGACTCATCTATTGATAGTAGAGACATAAACTAATATAAACACTTTGGAAATGCTTAGTGCTTCTCAAAAAAGCTGAACATGTATATACTCTATGATCCAGCAATTCCATTCTATGTCAATACTCTTAAACAGTGGTTCTCAAATTTTCGTGTGCATCAGAATCACCTGGAGGGTTTGCTAAACACAGATTGCTGGGCTCTTCCCCCAGAGTTTTGAATTCAGTAAGTCTGGGTAGGGAGCTTGAGAATTTGCATTTCAAAGAAGTCCCAAGGGATGCTGATGCTGCTGTTCTGGGAACCACTCTTCAAGAACCATTGCTGTAGAAGAAACTGTTGCACTTACATATCAAGACATCTACAAGAATATTAATAATGTAGTGCTTTGATAGTAAAAAACAAAAAACTGGAAACCCAAATATCCTTTAACAATAGGGTGAATAAATTATGGTATAATCATACAATGAGATACTATATAGCTGTGAAGACAAATGAGATCACGGAGAGGTACACAAGGGCTTCTAAGTTATCAATGATGTTCTAGTTTTTAAGGCAGGTGGATATTTTATGGGTATTCTAGTTACTCCTGAAACCATAAGTACAAATTTTGCATACTTACTTGTTTGTATGCACTGATTCTCTCTGGCTACCACTTACTGGCCATTTTTCTACTCTCTAGCCCTACACAGAACATGTCAACTCATTTCAGAACTTGAGTAAAAGGGGAACAGTACTTGGGTCCCACATCTCTACTGCCTCAAATGCTTACACACACTACTATCCCCATCTTCCCTAGTTGCTTTCAGTCATTTCTCAAGATATTTTTATACCCCACAAGCTCCTAATCACTCTTCTATAACTGTAGGCCTCAAAATGACACCCAAAACTAAATTGACACTCCATATGTGGTATAACAGACAGTACTTGTAATAAAAACTGTCTCTTGCTACCACAGGTTTTTTTGGTGCAGTTCATGAATAGTGTTTTTGCAAACTATATCAGACTGGTTACTCATATTGACTTTAGCTTATCTACTAAAATTCTTAGTAATTTTCATACATGATGTTAAAGCTATGCCTGAGAAAGCCTTTTTGAACCAAAAGAATGGACTGAAAATTTTATCTTATTAGACTCAGCCTTTATGACTTCTTAGATAGACTGATAGATAGACAGATAAACTTCTCTCATCAATGGGTTACTATCATCCATTCTCTGAGGAGGCCTCTGCATTCTTTATAAATTTAATGAGTCATCAATTCAAGGCACTGATAAAGAACTGAACAGTACTGGACCAAGAACAAAGATCTGAGTTATTTCACTAGAAGTCTTCTAAATTCATCTGTATACATTTATGTATTATAGCCATTCAGTTATTTATTGTTGTTTGAGATGGAGTCTTGCTCTGTCGCCCAGGCTGGGGTGCAGTGGCGTGATCTTGGCTCACTGCAACCTCCACCTCCCAGGTTCAAGCAATTCTCTGCCTCAGCCTCCCCAGTAGCTGTGATTACTGATGCCTGCCACCACGCTGGCTAATTTTTATATTTTTAGTAGAGACAGAGTTTCACCATCTTGGCCAGGCTGGTCTTGAACTCCTGACCTCGTGATCCACCCACCTCAGACTCCCAAAGTGCTGGGATTACAGGCGTGAGCCACCGTACCTGGCCAATTCAATTGGTTATTAATCCTCACTCACATTTCTCCATTTTACCACAAGGATATTATGATAAACTGTTATAAAACATGTCACTAGACTCTAAAGAAACTGAATATCTATCTAACTCTCTCTGATCCTTCAGCCTAGTAACACTATTAGAACAGTATTGTTCTGTCATCTTGGACCACAGTGAAGACCACCCCTAGAGAATGACAGAATGGGAAAATGGAAGAAAGCCGGTCTCTAGCAACTTTGTGGAGTTGCCATTCCTGCCCTGGGCTGTCTATTGTCGGAATTCTTTTAACTGGGAGAGAAATAAACTACTTTGTATAAAGAAAAAAATGGGATTATTACTCCCATAAATTGAAGTGATCCTAAAACCAAGACTACAAGCCTAGGGAGAATAAAGCAGGCCAAACTACATGGTATTTTTTTTTTTCCAAACAAGTTTATTCTGTTCCAGCCCCAAAGAAGAGGAAGAACCTAAATTTTAAAAATAACAATAAAAATAGCTAAAAACAAAGCCATTATAAAATCAAGCCCCCTCCTTTAGCAATAAATACTGAACTGATATATACATACGAGGCTTAGGACGGAGGCAACAACAGGAACCTTGGGGACTCTGTCCCATGGCAAGATCCCAAGACTTCTACCAATTCCATGCTCTTTGCTTAAAACATAGAGAGCAGTGGAAGAGACAGGAGAGATATGCCAGAAGAGTAGGTGGCCCTGGAGAGAGCTGGAACATGATGAGGACAGAGGAGAGAGAAGAGATACAAAGTGTAATAGAGGCAGGGAAAAGGAAAGTTCATTTAAAACATTCCTCCCATTCCTGCTGAATCACTGGATGTGGCTGGACCAACTGCACAGGGCCTTGTCCCCTCTCCTCCAGTCCCTGTTGAGCATGCAAGTCAAAGAAGGTCATTCACACTGTGGTCGCGATGCCACTGTAGCAACAGCCTGGCTGCTGGATCCCTGAGGCTTCCCATTCACCACCAGCAGGAGGGGCGTCTCCACTCGAACACTGGAAAAGGAATAGTCCTAGAAAAGATAGACAAAGGTTCATTACAGATTCCAGGATGGAAAAAGCTCTAGCATGGGGATACACCACTTGCAACTTTCTGCACCACCTCCCCCATTGCATACCCCCTCTACTTTCATCTCACATCAGACAAAACTGAGCTAACAAAGGGGATGAAATTTTCCCAAAGTTTTCAATCTTCAGAAGGAAAACATGGAGCATGTAAGGTCATGCAGTGCCACTACAAGAATAAGACAGCTCTTTGATTCATAAAAGGCAAGTTCCTGGCACTGCCTAACAAAGAATGCAACCAACTCGCACAGAATCTGCCTTTTCCCACGGTGTTTCCTGATAATTAACTGGACACACATAGCCAGCCAGAGCCAGTGGGAATCCTGAGAAAATCTCAGTTCAAATGTTTATAAGGTCCTAATTTAATCCACCAAATACAAATTAAAGTTACTTCTCTTTTTTATATCAAGAGGAGGAAATAGAATATGTAACAGAATATAGCCGTTTTCCTAATCACAAAAAGGATATCAGCTCACTTTATCAGTTCAAGTGTATTTTAAGTTGTAAAACATGTTAAATAATCTTCATCCAAAAAATATGGCAATGAGAGGCAGGCTCTTCTAAGTCCAAGTAAATTTAAAAGTTCTCATAAACCAATTTTTTTAAGTCTTCACAGAAATATCAACAAGTGACACAAAAAAATGGCAATTTAAACAAGAAATACAAATTAAAATAATATTCATACTATATATTTCATGTAAAATTAGAAAACAACTTTTCAAAAGTTTCCAACCAGAGTTGAGAAAAAAACTAGAGAAACACTTATTTACATCCCTGTTGGTAGTGACAACTAACTAGTACAATTTTCCAAAGAAATATTTGGCAATATGTATCAAAAGCATCCGAATTCTGCATACCCTTTGGACCCAGGATTCTGCATTAGAAATTCATTTAAGGAAATAATCATAGATACAAGCAAAGATATAAAAATCCTCACTGTGTTTCTAATTCTTTTTCTATTATAAAAGTACTAATCTAGATCTGAGGTCATCAAAGTCTTTCTGTAAAGGGCCAGATAGTAAATATTTTAGGCTTTGTAGGTCAAATGGTCTCTGTTACAGAACAAGTCACCTCTGACACCACAGTGCAAAAACAGCCACAGACAATAGTAAGCAAATGAGTGTGGCTGTGTTCCAATAAAGCTTTATTTGTGGACACTGAAATCTGAATTTCCTGTAATTTTCACACATCACAAAATATTACGCTTCTGTCAATTTTTTCATTTAAGAACACAGAAACCATTCTCTTTTTCTTTTTCTTTCTTTTTTTTTTTGGCAAAGACTTTCTCTATCACCCGGGCTGGCATGCAATGAGACAATGATGGCTTACTGTAGCCTCAAACTCCTGAGATAAAGTGGTTCTCTGACTTCAACCTCCTCAGTAGCTGGGACTACAGGCATATGCTGCAATACCTGGCTAAGTTTTTAAACATCTTTTTGTAGAGACAGGGTCTCACTATGTGTTGCCCAGGTTGGTCTTAAACTCCTGGGCTCAAGTGATCCTCCCACCTCGGCCTTCGAGAAGTGCTGGGATTTTAGGCATGAGCCACCATGCCCAGCCTAAAAACCATTCTTAATAAAAACAGGCAGTGAACCAGATTTGGCCCATGGGCTTTGCCAACCCCTGATCTAAATGGTTAAACAGTGGTTAAATATCTACATTCATAAGGTTTTTGTAAGAATTGAATGGGGCAAGGCAGGCAATAAAAACTCTTAGCACAGTGTCTGGCACTCAAGTGTTAAATAAATGTTAACTATCATTACCATCTTCATCACCCTCTGTCTACTCAATGTGTGAAATATATAAAAACATAGGAAACATTCACTAACATTTGCATATAATATCCCACTCACGATTTAAAATATAGATATAAATATATGTGTATATATTTATGAAAAGAAAAAAGACTTCAGGTATATACACCAAACTGTTAACAGTAACAGTTAAAAAGTAGTAACATCTGAGTGATAATATAATACCTGAGGGATAATATTTCACTCCATTTTTTTATTTTTTTGCTTACCAGTTTACCTTTTTAGTAAAAAACAATATATATAACATATACACACAAATATATATGCACATAACCTACACACATACTCACATATAATTATTTCTATATCTTTTATAAAAAGATAAGCTTGGTTCTACTTTTACAGCCTATGAGTTGGAAGAGAATCCTCGCCATCGCTCACCTTTCCTTTGTGCTGAATTTGGTGAAGACGCAGGTTAGGCTCAGGGATGGCTACAGAGTCTCCAATGAGCACTCCCCAGCTCTGCACTATATTGTACACCATCACTGCATAGCAAGGTCCATCTGAATCTACCAGGCCAAATGTACTGCCAGGTAAAGATAGATTAGGAGAGAGGACAACAAAAAGGTATGCAGGTAGGAAAGAAGAGCAGAAAGAGTGGTTTAAAAATACTAGCAAAATACTGGACTTAAAGTCAGTGACAGGTAATTAAAATAAAATATAAAATTTAATTTAATTAAAGTTTAAAAATAAAATACTAACAAAATAAACAAATGCTTTTTCTCAGTTACTCAGAAAACCTATGAGAGGTACCATCCTCCACTTTGTACATCTGAGTCTTCATTTTTCTGAAACTCATCAATCTGTCACTTTGCTAAGAACTTAGGACAAAGCACACTGAAGTCATTCAACAAATATTAATGAAGAACTAGACCAAAATGTTACAGTTGGAACATTATTCCTGATCTATCAATTTAACTATCATACTCTTTTTTTTTTTTTTTTTTTTTTGGAGACGCCGTCTTGCTCAGTCGCCCAGGCTGGAGTGCAGTGGCGCGATCTCGGCTCACTGCAAGCTCCGCCTCCCGGGTTCACGCCATTCTCCTGCCTCAGCCTCCTGAGTAGCTGGGACTACAGGCGCCCGCCACTAAGCCCAGTTAGTTTTCTTGTTGTTGTTGTTGTTGTTGTTTTGTATTTTTAGTAGAGACGGGGTTTCACTGTGTTAGCAAGGATGGTCTCAATCTCCTGACCTCGTGATCTGCCCGTCTCGGCCTCCCAAAGTGCTGGTATTATAGGTGTGAGCCACCGCGCCCGGCCAACTATCATGCTCTTAACCAAAGCCTCTAACCATCACTGTCTGTGTAGTTTAATTCCACAAACTTTCACCAAACATTACATATGTGCCAAGCATTGTGTTTAGCAGTAAGATACCAATCAGCTATGAATGACCTATAGTCTAGCAGGAGTCAAACAATGAAGTCATCACTTACAGTAAAGTGTGATGGGTGCTAGAATAGCTTTTCCCTTGTGCTGAATTCAGTGAAGCCACAGATTGGACTGTGGGAGCCCAGAGGAGAACTATCTAAATCAAAACTGGAAAGCAGGAAAGATTTCCTGGAAGAGGTGATGCTCGAAGTGAATCTTAAAGGGTAAAAAACTAGCTGGTTTAAAATAGAAAAATTAATCCTCAGTAAAAATTTTAAAAACCTCTGAGGGGACAGGAACAGAGATTGCCTTGGAGGGAACATGAGGGAACTTCCCAGAATGGTGGTAATGATCTCTGTTTGGGTTATACAGATATTTTCCATTTGTTGAAAGCTATGAAATGTACACTTAAAATTGTACATTTCATTGTATGTAAATTTTACATAAAAAGAAAAAATTGAAATACTGAACTCAGTTAATGACTGCATGCTAAAGTATGTAAAGTATATTGATCTCTGCAATTTACTCTGATAGCAGGATAAACAGACCGATACGTAATAAACTAAGTAAAATAAAATGTTAATGGAAGAATATAAGTGATTGAGAACACAAATGTTCATTGTAAAATTCTTTCAACTTAGCTGTATGTTTAAAAATTTTTAAAACAAAACGTTAGAGGCAGAAGAGGATGTTAGCCATGTCAAGAAGAAGCCAGAGATTATCCAGGCAGAGTAACTGTACGCAAGACACAGAGGCGTGAAAACAGCTGTTCTAAAACCAACAAAATTGTTCCCTGGTTGAAACAAAAGGCACAGGTGGGAAAGAGACAGAAGATAATGGAAAGAGAAGTAGGAAGCAAATCATGAAGGACTTTGTATGCTAAGCTAAGTAGTTCACACTTTATCCCAAAAGCTACATATAGTACCAGCAAGGAATCTTAAAGAAGAAGTAGCAATGGTCAGATTTATATCTAAGAAACATTTCTCTGGCAGCACTGCGGAACACTGGAGGAAACCAGAGAATCAGGGAGACCTATGTGGAGAAGTGATAAAGGGGTGAATTAAGGTGGTAAACACAGAGAAGTCAAGTCTATAGAAGAAAAAAGGCAAATATTTTTGGAGAATGGAGAAGCCTATTCTTCCAAAAGTCTTAATCAAGTGACTGAGAGGTGATACCATTCATTCATGAGGAATCCAGGGAGGAGAAGCAGGTTTACAGAGAAAGATTTAGGTGAGTAATACTGAAATACTGAGTTAGAGATTTCTTATTGGAACCCAGAGGCAGTTGGTTACAGGGATCCAACACTTGGAAATGAAGCTTGGGCTGGAGATACACCTGTGAGCATATAGGAGGCTGCCAAAGCCTTGGGTTTACATGACATCACAAGGCAAGATGACCTATCGACAGGATGGAGAAGAATCACACTCATGCCATCACGCGACACACCTGAATTCACAAGAAACACTGCAATCAAGCAAAGCACTCTCCTGATGAATCCAGTCAAAGCCTCGGAATCCTTCTACACAGTATGTCAGGCAACCACTGACAAGTGATCAAAGTTGGCAACTATAGGCCATCCTGGTATAAAGAGAAAAAAAGGAAAAAAACAAAAATAGAGTCCTGGGAATCTAAGATTTAAAAGCTGGGCAGAAAAAGAGAAACCAAGGAGTGGCAAAATATCTGTTTGTTCTCAAGGTCTTCTAAAACCTACCTTTGTCTATATCCCTTTCTAATTCTTCTCAGCTCTAGGATTTGCTCTAGGTAACTAAACTGTTCTCAGCTACCTTTTTGCCCTTCAACTCATCAAACACACAAACCCCTAGAAAACGCCATGGAGAAAGCTGGGCCATATAATGGGAATTGTCAGTATTTCTGTTTAGATGGAACAGAAGGCAACTGTGAAAGGCAATAGTTACAGATAAGTCAGAATGCTTTGGAACCACGCAATAGAAGCTGCTGGATCCAGTGCCTAGAAAGACAATGGTGATCCTAGGAAAATAACAATTTCAGTAGAAAAGAGAAAGGGGAAACCAGTCAACCAGGGATTAGGAAGTGAGTGAGGGACCAAGGAAGTGGTGGCATTCACTAAACCCTAACTTTTCAAGATCCAAAACTTTTCTAAATAAATATTCTTAATTCATTTCCTCCGCTGCTAGCAGCACCTACACCTGGGTCCTTGACATTTCTTTTTTCTCACTCCCTATGACACATATACTACACACTCAACAAATATTTGTTGAATGACATCTAAGACAATCTCCCAACCAGACTTTAAATTATAACTCAAAGCTCACTTTTCAGAACTGCCTAAGTACACCTAAGTACAAACAGCACTAAGAATTTGTCCTCCTTCAACTTCTATGATCATGAAAATGCAAAGGGGCAGAAGAATTTTGAGGTTTCTGTCTTATAAAAAAAAAGTCCTGCCAAATTCCAACTATGGATATAGGAATCCACATAGCACCAAACTCAGGGATAAAAAACGGGCAGTGACAGAATCTACAAAAGCCTCTGATCAAAAGATTGTTAAACATCACCTAGGCAATATCTGCCCATGGGACAGTCACAGAAGGAAATCAGAAGTCACAAATCTGTGACCACTGACAGTCTCTTCAACCGCCAGGGAAAGAACAGGAAGTGACAGCAATTAGTTCAAAAGGGTGAAACGGGGGAAATCCAAGAGAAACTCACAAGGGGACTTTCTCTTCTGTGGTAAGGCTAAACACCACCTTTCCCAGGATGACGGCACCGCTGTTCACCCCAGGCTGAAGCGTACTCAGTGGCTTGAGCTCCAGGGTCACTTTCTGCCCAGAGGCTGACTGGTAGTGCCCATCACTGCAAGGGCCTAGATGGGCTGGGCGCAAGCTTCCCAGCATGCTCTGCAGCTTTTTGGTCTTCACCTTTCCCTGCAAAGAAGAGGAAATAGGTAAGAAGCTGGAAACTAGTCGCCTTCCTTGAGATTCTAATCCTTCCCTCCCACCCACTTCTATAGGGTCACGACCTCCTAAACCTATTTATTCTTATTTTATTGACCCACAGCAAAATAAAAAAAATAAAAAAATAAAGTAGAATTCAGCCCTTTAGACATGTTTACCTTACTCTCAAGGAGGCTGGTTAATCTATCCAGAAATTCCAGAAGTTGTTGCTCTCGTTGCCGGGGCTCTGGCCAGGCAGGGTCCAGGGCGGCAGCCCGAGAGAAGCCCTCCAGGGCCTCCCCATAACTCTCTTCATATTTATGCAACTGTACAAGAAGTATATCCCAATTATAAGTATATCCAAACAAACTATCCCGAGGGAATAATGGCACCATGGACCAGGAATCTAGAGAAATAAACTGTTTTCCCTCCTGGTTATTTTCCCGTGCTAC
Source organism: Chlorocebus sabaeus (assembly GCF_047675955.1). Taxonomy (NCBI): domain Eukaryota; kingdom Metazoa; phylum Chordata; class Mammalia; order Primates; family Cercopithecidae; genus Chlorocebus; species Chlorocebus sabaeus. Next base: position 3,953,110 of record NC_132932.1, on the reverse strand, counting down.
AATAAACAGCCCCAAGAGCTGGTAAACGCCTTATATCCTTCTTCCTAGTCAAGATGATCACAATCCCAATGATGGAATCATTTCAAAGAAGCTAATTTCCAAACTCTAAAATAGTTAAGTTGTATACATTGGGTCACTTGACCTTTATATTTACTTAACATTTCAGAAGTCTTCTAAAAGATGCCCCCATTGTCTACATATTCTTCTACCTCCTCAGCCCCTTCTCCTTTCCCTCCAGTGACTACACCAGATACTGAAGCCAAACCGAGCTAGCTGTTTATAGAACAGCACGGCTTTCCTCTCGCAGTCTGTACCCAGTCTGTGTCCCTATGCACACTCCGTTATCCTCACAAGCTAAGACCTAGGTGTCTTATTTATTTGACCCTCAGATGACTATATCCCAAAGGTCTTACCGTCGCCCTGTTCAAATGAAGGTCAGGATTGCTAGAAGCTTTTCTGTCAACCTTCTCCTATAATGGGATAAAAGCAGGGGATCCTGTCTCAATGTTAAGGACTGACATGCCCAACATGTCCTACACCTCCTCTTCCTAGAGAAATGGAAGTTTCTTCCTTCCCAAAATGTAATCTATACCACAGAAGCAGTTACTGTATAACAAGTGTGGGTATCTTAGTCCCTAAAACCTTAGGGATATAAGTGTTTTTGTATGTGTAAGACTTGAAAATATTATTGTAATTTATCCATGTAGCATTACAAAGATAGAATAAATCTTTATAGAAATGAAATATGTGGCCCGGGCACAGTGGCTCACGCCTGTAATCCCAGCACTTTGGAAAGCCGAGGCGGGCAGATCACGAGGTCAAGAGATTGAGACCATCCTGGCCAACGTGGTGAAACCCTGTCTCTACTAAAAATACAAAAATTAGCTGGGCATGGTGGCACATGCCTGTAATACCAGCTACTCAAGAGGCTGAGGCAGGAGAATCACTTAAACCTGGGAGACGGAGGTTGCAGTGAGCCGAGATCGTGCCACTGCACTCCAGCCTGGGTAGCAGAGTGAGACTCCTTCTCAAAAAAAAAAAAAAGATTAAAAAGCGACTATTTAGCAGAAGCCAAATATAAAATGTTGAAGGAATATACCATACTACTCTTTAAAATGTAAACATTCACCAAATTAAGAAATCAGCGTAAAATATAATTGCTCTAAAAGTTCCATGATTGAAAAAAGGCAGTTTAAAGTTAGAGTTGCGGGGAGAGTGGCAGGAGTGGGAGAAAAACAAATTTAAAAGGGCAGTCCCTGAATTGCAAACATGAACGTACAGTAGCTGTGTTCTTTATTCTACCACATGGAGCAGAGTAAGTAATGATAAGTTAAAAAGCAATTCTCTGTATCAAGAGAAGCAAAAGAGGAAAGATAAATATGAGAGCTAAATAAAAAGTGCTCAGAGGACCAATGTGAAGTCAGAAGCCAATTCTAATAATGAGAAAAAAGGCACAAAGTCTGAGGGAAAGCCCTATGCAAATGCCTAGCAATATAAAAATGCTTGAAAACCTAAATAAATTTCTTGAAAACCTAAATAATCTAATTCACTTAATTCCTAGGAAATGACACAGAACAAGCTACACATTGTTTTCTCTTTCAGCCCATGGGAAATCCAGAGCCATATTGTCTAACGGTTAATTTGGGAATAGCACTTAGTTTACAATGAAGTATAAGTTTTCATTGTTCTTTAAAATGAATGTGGCCAGGCGCGGTGGCTCAAGCCTATAATCCCAGCACTTTGGGAGGCTGAGATGGGCGGATCACGAGGTCAGGAGATCGAGACCGTCCTGGCTAACACGGTGAAACCCCGTCTCTACTAAAAAATACAAAAAAACTAGCCGGGTGAGGTGGCGGGCGCCTGTAGTCCCAGCTACTCAGGAGGCTGAGGCAGGAGAATGGTGTGAACTTGGGAGGCGGAGCTTACAGTGAGCTGAGATCCGGCCACTGCACTCCAGCCTGGGCGACAGAGCGAGACTCCGTCTCAAAAAAAAAAAAAAATGAATGTACAAAAATATTAATAAGCATTATTTTAATAACTTTCTTCTCATTAAGAAAGATGAACACGTTGAGGCAGCTCTGTGATTTGGTTATGTATGTGTGTAAGAAACCCAGACAGGTTAAGGAGCTATCCAGTATCAACGCACCACAATGCAAGTGGTTCCTCACGCTCACGTTATAAGAAGTCAGTCATCTCTGCAGATACATCTTTGCAAAATCACACAAATGAGATGCCAGCAAACACTGCCACTGCCTGTGATTCTTGCTAAAGGGCCACAGAGAAGACTGAACAACGCTTTTGTTTCTGTTGTTGCCTATTCATCTGGCCTGGTGACCGTAAGTACTTACTGCTTGGGCATAGGCACTGAGGGCTTGCTGGGAGATCTTTGGGTTCTGGCCAGTAGAGAAGTAAAGGGAAAGATATGCATTCCCAAGGATATCTGAAAGAGAAACACAGTGACGAATTATCTCAGAGTCCAAGTTCAAGATATGACTTATTTTGATCATTCTTGAAAGTATATTTGAGAGGTCCCACATGAAACCCAAATCAAGAATGACACGATACTTAGTATACCCAAAATGCCCCTACAATAGAGCAACAAGGACCCCAAACTGAAATTTGAACAGACCGTACAAAAGCCCTGCCTTGCTTATGTGAAAACTAGGATCAAAAGATCGAAGAGTTCCTAGAAAAGCAGTTCACCAAAACGTCTTTCGTGTGTCTTCAAAACAAAGATGCCCTGGCTTAAACCTCAGAGGCAGACTCAAAAGATGGACTGCAAATGTGGCTCTGATTGAAAACATCTGCTCTAGAACCCTGTTGGAGATCTTTTGAGAGCACTCACACCAGGAGCGGCCATCATGGACATCCATCTGAACAGCCAGCTTAGCCTGTCGGACACTGTCCATGACATGGCGAGAATGTTCATCTTCAGTGCCAGTCTGCAGCTGGCGAAGCACCATTGATAGGTTTTGTAAGGAGACTTTGTTCCTGCACTGCAAATAGAAAAGGCACATACTCAATCTTCCCGATTCTACCTCCCCTTCCCAGATGTATTCTGAATTCAATCTTCTAAATCTAATTTTTTACCTTTTCAAATTTTTTGTTTTGGTTTGGTTTGGTTTGGTTTGGTTTGAGGTGAAGTCTTGCTCTGTCGCCCAGGCTGAAGAGCAATGGCGCAATCTCAGCTCACTGCAACCTTTGCCTCCCGAGTTCAAGTCATTCTCCTGTCTCAGCTTCCCAAGTAGCTGGGACTACAGGTATTGACCACCACGCCCGGCTAATTTTGGTATTTTTAGTAGAGACAGGGTTTCACCATGTTGGCCAGGCTGGTCTCGCACTCCTGACCCCAAGTGATCTGCCCACCTCAGCCTCCCAAAGTGCTGGGATTACGGGGGTGAGCCACCGCGCCTGGCCATATTTTTCTTTTTGAGATAGGGTCTCACTCTGTCACACAGGATGGAGTGCAGTGGCACGATCTTGGCTCACAGCAACCTCCACCTCCTGGGTTCAAGTGATTCCTGTGCCTCAGCCTCCTGAGTAACTGGGATTACAGGCACGTGCAACCACGCCCAGCTAATTTTTGTGTATTTGGTAGAGGTGGGGTTTCATCATGTTGGCCAGGCTGGTCTCAAACTCGTGACCTCAAACGATCTGCCCACCTCGGCCTCCCAAAGTGCTGGGATTACAGGCATGAGTCACCACATCTGGCATATATATGTATATTTTTATTATTATTATTACTATTATTATTATTATTATTTTTTAGAGACAAGGTCTCACCATGTTGCCTAGGCTGGTCTCAAACTCCTGAGGTCCAGTGATCCTCCTGCCTCAGCCTCTCAAAGTGCTAGGATTACAAGTATAAGCTACCACACCCAGGCTTAATTTTTTCATCTAAATTCTTGCTGCCATCTGTATCTTCAACCCCCATCTACAAGGATCAGCTTAGTTGCTAACTTTTCTTCACTTCCTTTCTCCCCCTGAACCTGATCCCATCATCATCTTCCTTTCCCAGGACCCTGCCTCTATTTTCCTCATTCAGGTCTGCTCTCCGACCTTTCCTCCCTCCTGATTCTGTCCTAGTTCAATTTCAGTTCTACTCTGGTATTCATGTCCTAGGGAAACTCATAGAACCAAAGAAATTCATCCTTCCCATCTGTGCTTTCCAAAAGGATAGGGGGCAGCTCACATGGGTAAGGGCTCCTGAGAAGCAGGTGTGGGCAGCTGCAATATCCCCTTTTTTCCAGTACACCTCACCCAGCTGGTTCCAGGCTTCCACCAGCTTGGGCTCCAGCTTCACAGCCTTTGACAGAAGCTCCTCAGCCTTAGGGCTATAGTCAGGAGTCACATTCAGTGCTTTCCCAGTTAGCATCAGAACTTGCGCCTTGCCCTGGACAGAACCTAAGAGGAAGAAAAAAAGATAAAGTGGGAAAAAAACAAGCAATCTTACAGTTAAAGACCAGGGCACTTTCTCTCAAAAAATAACTCCATGTCAGTTTTAGGAATAAAAAGAGTTGAGGAAAATATTTATCAACAAACCATTTATTAAAACCTCACCATAAGCAGAGTGCTATATTAGCTAATTGGGCAACAAAGAAAGCACTATTTCTAGAGCTTCTGCCATCTGTTTTTTGGGCCCCTATCTACAAGGATCAGCTTGGTTGCTAATCTTCCTAGAGGGATTTATAATCTAGGTGAAGACAAAGCATAAACATGGAAAATTAAAACCACGAAAAAGAGCATACAGCATTAGCCCAATGAATGGGCTTTAACAAGTCAAGAGGAGTCAGGACAAATAGCTATCATTAAAACAAAAGAGAGAGAGAAAGAAAAGACCCTCCAGATTAGAAAATGACATAAACAAAGACACAGAATCAAAAGTACATGTGGCCATGTTCAAAGGAGAATAAATGGTTCAACCTGGATGAAACAGAAAGTTCCTCTACAAGTAACTAGTCAGCGATAAGGTTAGAAAACAGAGTAAAACAATGGACACTTAAATACCAGGTTAAGGGGTTTAGACTTCAGCGAGTCAATAGCAGGAATCTTTAAAGATACCTGAGCAAAAAGGCAGACAAGAGGATCAGGTTAAATGCATGAAGTAATGATTTAGGAAGATGACCATGGCCATCGTGTTATATGAGTGGATTTGAAAGTAAAAGAAAGTAGAGGCAGAAAGTCAAATTACTGCAATAGTTCCAGTAAGTATGCGCTTTCATTTCATGCCATTTGCTATAATCAAATTTTAGAAAAAGTAGCTTAGGGAATGAAAAGTTGCACAGGGGCCCTGAGAAGTAATATTACATTATACTACCCTATAGCAGTAACAGATAGGATACCAAAGAGTCTACGAGGAGGGAGTAAAGGTCGATCACATTTCACTGAAGGATGGGGGGTTGTACAGTCTCTAGGGCTCATACCCACTACTTCTTCCATCTGCTGTAGGGTCTTCTCCATCTCCTTCCGCACATCCTGTTGCTTCCTCCCAGCATCCTCAACACTATGTGTCTCAAAATAGCAGTCTCGAAATGAATAGAGCTGATCCACTAGTTCCTAAAAAGTATGACAATGGAACCATTAAGTGGAGAGAGCACTGGACAGGGAAACTTGAAATTGGCTAGCCATACCGTCTCTTGGTCTAGAAAGACCAATTCTCTTATCTCACCTAGGAATGGCACAATAGGCAAGTGGACAGATTTACTAAAATGCCACAAATCATGAGGAAAAGCAGCCAGTACCCCAGGCCAGCTCTCATGGTCCCATGTTGTCCCATGCCAGTGTCTGTACTGTGATGACCGTTTTCTCTCCCTGCCCCAGCAGGGCTTCTAATATGACTAAACACTTCACATACCACAGTCATGAGGAGGGGAACACTGCAACTTAAGATAAACCAAAAGTTAGTAAGATCATTCTATATGGTCCTGGTCCTCAAAGAGTCACACTCTGAAATTTACCCTTAAAGTTGGACTTCTCAACTAAGACCATTTTATCGCTGATTTTTCATATGCTGATATCTGGAAATACAATACAACCTTTGTGAATATAACAAACATGTTAGAGAGTCATTGTTTTCCACCACAAACATCCCAATTTGAACTTGGTAACTGTGGTATTTTTGCAGCGTTTTGTTGTTTTAAATGCTTATTGTGGTTTTGTTTAGTTCGAATTTTTTGTCAAGTCATCTTCTGGGTGTCTTGGATCTTTTACAAGTAAATATTCTCTTTCCTCTTAAATGCCTCTGAGTCTTCCTGTCAGATGAGGCAAAGCTTTTCCACTACAGGTCAAGCATCCCTAATCCAAAAATCTGAAATCCTCCAAAATCCGAAACTTTTGAAATGCTGACACCACAAGTAGAATATTCCACACCTGATACACAGTCAAAATGCAGTCAAAGCATTGTTTCAGGCACAAAATCATTAAAAATATTGAAGCAAATTACTTTCAGCCTATGTGTATAAAGTGTAAATGAAACCATTTTTTTTTTCTTTTTTAAAAGACAGGGTCACCAGGCACGGTGGTTCACGCCTGTAATCCCAGCACTTTGGTAGGCCGAGGCAGACGGATCACGAAGAGATCGAAACCATCCCGGTCAACATGGTGAAACCCAGTCTCTACTAAAAATGCAAAAATTAGCCAGGCATGGTGGCGCACACCTGTAGTCCCACCTACTTGGGAGGCTAAGGCAGGGGAATCGCTTGAATCTGGGAGGCAGAGGCTGCAGTGAGCCGAGATCGCGCCACTGCACTCCAGCCTGGCAACAGAGTCTCAAAAAAAAAAAAAAAAAAAAAAAGAGAGATAGCCTTGTAGGTTACCCAGGCTGGTCTCAAACTCCTGATTTCAAGCAATCCCCCCACCTCAGCCTTCCGAAATGCTAGAACTACAGGCATAAGTCACCAAGTTTCATATTTAGATTTGGGCCCCATCCCCAAGTTATCTCATTATGTATATGCAGATACTCCAAAATGCAAAAAGATCTGAAATCCAAAAAACTTCTAGTCCTAAGTATTTTGGACAAGAGATACCCTATTCTTTCCTGAAACTGAACAGATAGCAGCAGAAATATATAATCACTTCCCATCGCGTCTAATCAACGGTCTTCACAACATATCCTGAATTCATCCACCTGACTCCGTCCCACTATGACCACTCCTGGATTACATCAGCTTCATTACTTGCCCGGAATGCAAGAGCTTCTTAACCAGTCATCTTGTTTCTGTTCTCTCTCATTCTCCTCACTGTAGTGGGAGTGATCTTATAAAAAATGTACATCGTATCACAAACCTTCAAATAGTTTCCCATTGCAGACAGAATAAAATTCAAGTCCTTATCATGGCCTAGAAGACTGTATGAGCTGACCTACCACCACCCATCCTGACACAAACTTCACTTCTCAGCACTCTCTCTCCTACGATACTCAAGCCAGAGTGGCCTTCGTGCAGTTTCTCAAACCCATCAAGCTCAGCCCACCCGGAAGCCCTTACACATGCTTTTCCTTATGCCTGGACACTTTCTCCAGATCTCTGCATAACTTATTCCTCATCATCATTTAGATCTTAGATCAAATATCAATTCCAGAGAGGTTTTCCCTAATTACTCAAACCAAATGAATATCTTCCTTCTCTCATCTACTGTTAAATCATACTCTTATTTTTCTTCATACTTATTTAAAATCATGTGGCCTATCATTAATTGTCTATTGTCTGCCTCCATCATTGAAATGTAACCTCCAGGATGGAAAGGACTTTATTCTGTTTTGTTTCAAGCTACACCTGAGCACCAGAACAGGACTTGGGATATAATAGGCTCTCATTCACTATACTTGATTGAATTAACTAACTAACTACCCCTGTTCTAACAAATGCATATGTGCTATACTTAATTTAAAATCCTATCCAGAATGAAGAGAACAGACTAGCACCCTCTGCAGTAATGCTTTTCAAATTTTATTGTATTATATCCAAGACCCAGCCTGCAGAGACTCTGATTTTAACAGTTTAGCAGAACTCAAAATTCTACATTTTTAACAGGCACCCCAGATGATTGTAACGAAACTGTAAAACACACTTTGAGAAATATCCTTTTATACATTCCTTTTACACTAAAATGTCTATAACAATGAAATCAAAGTTTACCACCATCTCCATGAACAGCAACACCATTATCTAATCCTTTTCCTCTTCTCTACTTCACTCCTTTATTCCATTCCTGCACCGACCCCACCCCAACATAACCGAAGTATCCTCTCCCAAGCTGCTTAGGACATTTACCACAAATGAACCTAGGAAAAGACAATTCTCATAAAAAATTACAACCAATTTCCTTTCGTCCTGAAATCAACATGGCTGCAAATTAAGAGTTTTAGAGGGGGGGCTTATTGATTGGTTTTAGTTGTTAAAGCAAACATTCAAGAACTTGTTTGGTTTTATTGTTTGGTTTTGTTTTCCCCTGGACTGAACGTTTTTAGAAACGTATTTTCTCATGGCAAAATCAATACATGCAAGTTGTTAAAATTCAAATAGATACATGTAAAAAACAGAAAGTAAAAAATTCCCCCAAACAACCTCAGTGATAACCACTGATTTGTATACCTTTTCAGATTCTTTTCTGTACATATACAAACGTATATACACCAATAATGTTTCTAATATAGAACCAGAATTGATTCTCTGATTTCAGTCAGTCACAATTAGGGAATAAAATGAAGTTAATCCAAATCAGTTGGAACACTAAAAAGTGTTAGTTACTATTTTAATCTACTCAAGAACGAAGAACTTTCACCAATATTTAAATTTGTGCGTTAAACACCTTTAGGCAAGTTACAAGCCTGTCATAGTTCTAATATTTAAGTTACAGGCTGTCTTAGAACGAAGAACTGAGTTCCTGAGGTTTAAGGAAAATGGTGGGTCCTTAAAGGCAAAGAGCCAAGCAATTAGTTAACGCCTTCCTACCAAGCCCAAAAGCCTAGTCTTACTCAGAAGCACAGTCATCTGTCGACTACGTGGAGTCTGGACCCCTCTGCATCAGACCCCAAAGTGGAACTACACATGTTGAAAGAAATCAAAACTGAAATCCTAAGGGGAGTAACCAGGACACTTGCAGTGCAGGTCATCAGTGTGATTGTTGCCAAATTCAAAGCAGAAAGGTGTTAAATGGCTTTTGTAGGGATCAAAACAACATGTGATAATAGTTCATGCAGATCTGCCATACACATGTATATGCTATTCGTTATGGATGAATCGAGAAAACAACGTCCTCTCTAAAAATGTACATGAATAGTTAGGAGCAACAAATCCTCTTCCATACAGGACTGAAATTAACCGTAGTCAAGTAGACAGCAGGAGGTTCCAACACACTGGGAGGCTCCCTCGCTGGCTGCGGCTGCACCCTCGAGGGTTGTTATAGTAACCGCACAGACGCACGCAGCTTCGCGTGTGTGCCGGAGAATTCGCGGGCACTACATAAACTGGACTCCCTGCTTCATTCGGAGTAACAAAAACACATACAGATTTTAATCTAAGGCCCTACCTGCAATTTCTGCAAGATCGGCTTGACTTCTTCCTCTTCATCAGCCATCATCTCCCGGCCACTCCACCCCCAACTTTATAACCACAGAGACGCACGCCCTCTCTCATCGCGGAACCACAGCGACATCTGGAGCTCTGGAGGCTTTTCTGCCCACGAAGGGCTTTGCTTCAAACCAACTTAACTATTTCCTACAGCACATAGATGCTCTGCAATCACTTTTGAGTTCATGAACTTGTTTCTTTCCCAGATCCTGGAAACAAAATGTCCTCAGCTTAATTTCTATATTCTTGTTTCATATCTTCCTACTTATTTATACTAAGATTATAATATTCCATGAAGAAGAGAGTTTAAGAAGTGCACACCTGTGTTGTTTGAAATTTTTAAACCCATGTAGTACAATGGCTACTTTACTCAATCTTTTCCAAACTTTGCAATAACTTTCTATGTATGATTAATTTTATCATTTTAATGCACTATTCTAATAAATACTACACTTGGGATGGCTCATAAAAATCACCATGCTGGGCCGGGCGCGGTGGCTCAAGCCTGTAATCCCAGCACTTTGGGAGGCCGAGACGGGCGGATCACGAGGTCAGGAGATCGAGACCATCCTGGCTAACACGGTGAAACCCCGTCTCCACTAAAAAATACAAAAAATTAGCCGGGCGAAGTGGTGGGCGCCTGTAGTCCCAGCTACTCGGGAAGCTGAGGCAGGAGAATGGCGTGAACCCGGGAGGCGGAGCTTGCAGTGAGCTGAGATCCGGCCACTGCACTCCAGCCTGGGCGACAGAGCGAGACTCTGTCTCGGGGAAAAAAAAAAAAAAAAAAAAAAAAAAAAAAACCACCATGCTGTACACTAATAATGCCTCCATATTTATAGACAACATCCAGAAGGATATATAAGAAACAATGACTGCAGAGGGAAACAGAAACTGGGGAGCTGTGGCTAAGCGAAGAAAATTTTCACTGCCTGCGCTTTTGAATTTTCTTGCCATCTATATGTATCACCTATTCAAATATAAACATAATTTTTAAATAAAAAATTATTTGCTTCTACATAGTCTCTGGAAAGACACAAGACACTGGCAACACTATTGCTTACTTTGCACAAGTGAGCAGCTGGAGCAAAAATGAGTGACTAGGGATAGACTTTTCACTCTATGCCTTTTTTGTAACTTTCAAGTTTGTACCTTGTGAATATATTAAACTTGTGAAGAAATCTTTTAAAGTGTCATGTAATATTCCTGACAGTTTTGCTTTACTTTTTTAGTTTTAATTACAGTTTCAAGTTGATTCTGTGAACCTAAGAAGCAAAACGTTCAAGGCAGAAATCATGAATATACATAAAATCATTTCCTCAAATCATTTTCCAAAATAAAGGAAATAGTTTGTATTGTAACCTATAAAAATCTATGTCACTAGCTATAAAATAGGGAGGGATGTTTTAAAACTTTTTTTTTTGAGACACAGTGAGAAAAAAGTCTCACTGTGTAGCCCAGGCTGGAGGGCAATGGCACGATCTCGGTTCACTGCAACCTCTGCCTCCGAGTTCAAGCGATTCTCCTGCCTCAGCCTCCAGAGTAGCTGGGACTACAGTGGGACTACAGGCGCATGCCACCACGCCTGGCTAATTTTTTGTGTGTATTTTTAGTAGAGATGGGGTTTCACCGTGTTAGCCAGGATGGTCTCGATCTCCTGATCAAGTGATCCACCAGCCTCGGCCTCCCAAAGTGCTAGGATTACAGGCGTCAGCCACCACACCCAGCCCTAAAACTGTAAAATTTTTCGTCCTCTTTCTCAGACATTTTAACTTGGGTGCACATGAGGCTGGGCTCAGTGGCTCACACCTGTAATCCCGGCACTTTGGGAGGCCAAGGTGGGCGGATCACTTGAGGTCAGGAGTTCAAGACCAGGCTGGTCAATGTGGTGAAACCCTGTCTCTACTAAAGACACAAAAATTAGCCAGGTGTGGTGGCGTGCACCTGCAATTCCAGCTATTTGGGAGGCCAAGGCAGAACCACTTGAACCCAGGAGGTGGAGGTTGCAGTGGGACAAGATGCTGCCACTGCACTCCAGCCTGGGCGACACAGCAAGACTCCATCTCAAAAAAACAGTAATAAATAACTTTGGTGCACACTAAGAATAATTTTTAAGAGATTTTATACTCTATATTCCTAGTGAAGGAAACACTACTTGCTTTTCAATTATGTAAAGCAGGGGTATTTAATTGCCTTTCTACAATGACTAAACATAAACTATCTTCAAATGATTTCAGTATAATTTTTATCACCTAAAAAACAATGGGATTTGGCATTTAGGGTAATTCCACTGTTAACAAATCCTAAACCATTAAGAATCAATCCTAAAATTTAAGAGTTAGAAAAGGCTGTAAGGATAACTTAATTCAATCCTTCATTCTACAGATACAAAGTCCAAGAAAGTTTAAACTAAGTAGAAACCAGAATCCAGATCTTCTGCCTCCCCAGCCAGTATGCTTTCAAGTCTTTCCTCTAGTAAGACATAAAGTTACTGAGAAGTCCTTCAAATTTCTATCATGGCTCTACATTTTAAAAATATATATGCGTAATTAAACAGAATTTAATTTCCATAATAATAGTCACAAATGCTCACTAAATAAAGGAAAACAAAGAATAAATCTTTTAAATTATTTTAATACAGTCTCTTGAGATCAATAACACATTGGTAAACTTTCTGCAGAAGTGCATTCCTAAATAAGTAAACCCAAGGCAACAGCTGACAAAAAGGTAAAGAAGTAGCTTTATTTTAAAATACAGTCTTCCTTTGGTATCTTTGGGGGATTGGTTCCAGGAACCCTCATGGATACCAAAATCCTTGGATGCTCATGTCACTTTTATAAAATGGCATGGTATTTGCATATAACCTACAGATTCTCCCAAATACTTCAAATCACCTCTAAATTATTTATAATACCTACAATGTAAATGCTATCCAAATAGTTATTATACAGTATTTTTAATTTGTATTTTTTATTGTTATATTATTAATTTTTTCTCAAATATTTTTGATATATGGTTGGCTGAATCTGCAGAAGCAGAACCTGTGGATACAGAGGGCCAACTGTAAACACCAAAAAAATTAACTTTAAAAAATAACTATCAATGTGAGTTATTTTAAATACAAATAGGGACATGCATCAAATACATGCATCAAATTGTACTCTCGTTCACTGGCATAAGCACACCTCCAAACAAGTTAATATGAAGGTAAATACATAAATATATACAAATAAATACACATACCCAAATAACAAGCCACACATCACCCACCATTTTCCAAGACCAAAATTTTCACATAAACATACTGACAAATACAGCAAAATATCAGTGTACATTAACATACTTACATATACAGATATGCATAAATACCAGAATTCAAAGCGACATGTAGCATATAACACAGGTACTTAAGGCATAAACAATACAGCTCAGTCAGAAACAGCCCAGGGAGAAACAGTTATCTATTGAAACAAATACTATTGTGACCTTCCCACCAGGGATGAAAATTCAGCAGTTCACAATGGAATTTAGATTAATAAAACGCTTATGCTTTAAATAATAGAAACAAAGAAACCAGACTCTAAACCACTCCCCACTGCCAATGAGTTTGTTATGTTGATAATGTGAAGACAACTTCAGAGATTTAAAAGCACAGGGAAGCTGAGGAGTCCTAACTAGGAAAAAGATTTGCTAAATGAAATCACTAAAGAGGAACATAGAAACATTCTGCAAAGTTAGCTAAATTATCTTTATTTTTTTAGAAACAGGGTCTCACTCTGTTGCCCAAGCTGGAGTGCAGTGGCATGATCTTAGATCACTATAGCCTCAGACTCCTGGGCTCAAGGGATCCTCCCAACCTCAACCTCCTAAGTAGCTGGGATCACAGGTGTGTGACACCATGCATGGCTCAAATTCTTTTTACTTTGAAGGCCCTGCTAGAAACTTGCTGCTGCTCTAATTCACGACTTGGAGAGGCAAAACTAAAAAAGCTGTTGCTGGGTTCGGGTGCTGTGGGAGAACCCACAAAAAATGGTCTGAACTGAAAATCTCCATCTCTATCGCCCCGATTTCGAACAGGTGTATTATCCAAAGGAAACTTGGAGTTGTTACCTAGCGGGGAAAAAAAGGGAAAAACATAATTTTATTCATTTGTTATCTACATAATCTACTTCAGAGGAATCATCAAATATACATATATATAAAAATATATTTTTTTTCTCCAGTATTTGTCTTAGAAAAAAACAGACATATAAAATCTTTTGCCCCAGGTTAAGAATAATCTTTTTAAAAAACATTGCAATAAACATTCTAGAAAAAATATAACGATGAAATATTGGCATATACCATGACCCAATATCAATTAGTATAGGATTAAGACAAAGCAGATAATAGATCTGATTAAATGAACATTTAACTACTTCCACTGAACCCTTCCTTGGCTTTTACAGGTTTTAAAGGGTCAAATAACTAAATGAAAATGCTGACTATATATCCTTCAAGCTAACAGTGGTAGCAGGAGATAAAGAGGTTAACTGTGTACAAAAAAAGGAATGGGAAAGAACTAGTGAATATGAAAAAAATAAGACAAGTGGACAGTGACAAGAAAAAAATATCTATAATGCCATTTACAGGCCGGGCGCGGTGGCTCAAGCCTGTAATCCCAGCACTTTGGGAGGCCGAGACGGGCGGATCACGAGGTCAGGAGATCGAGACCATCCTGGCGAACACGGTGAAACCCCGTCTCTACTAAAAATACAAAAAAAACTAGCCGGGCGAGGTGGCGGGCGCCTGTAGTCCCAGCTACTCCGGAGGCTGAGGCAGGAGAATGGCGTAAACCCGGGAGGCGGAGCTTGCAGTGAGCTGAGATCCGGCCACTGCACTCCAGCCTGGGCGACAGAGCCAGACTCTGTCTCAAAAAAAAAAAAAAAAAAAAAAAAAAAAAAAAAAAAAAAAAAGCCATTTACAGTAACTCTGACTAAATTACATTATGTAAGTAAAACTGAAAGTTAAGCAGATATTTAGGTTTTTATTCTTATATCTGATATTCCTCATCTCATCATCTCATACCTGCTCCCCACCATTTTTTTGTAGAGACAGGGTCTCACTATATTGCCCAGGCTGGTCTCAAACTCCTGGGCTCAAGTGATTCTCCCACCTCAACCTCCCAAAGTGCTGGGCCGCACCTGATCACCTCATAATTTTTCTAAGACATCATCTCCTCCCCTATTGAATCTTCTTCCTCAGCCTATAGTAAATATCCAAAAATGAGTATTAGGAAAGTCCAGCACAAGAAGCTTCACTTTTTTGTATGCCAAAAACAATTTCCATTAATAGCATAGCAAAAACCTATTGGATTTTGTTGCATAAAGAGTAGTATAAAGGAGAGAGCACAGGAAGATATGAGATTAATTTCATCTGCAAGGCACCTAACAAGCAGACAAGAGATGGCATCATGCTAGATTGTGATTTCCAGAAAGAAAGAATCCTATTTGGATAATCTTTATATCTTCATTAGTTAGGATCATACCTAACAACCTGGTACATAAAACATATTAGATAAATATTTGATAAATGGAAAAATGATTAAACAAAAGAACAAAACAACCAAACTGACAACTTAAGAATTGTACAATCAGTATTGGCAGGTGAAAAAAATCAAAACATGGCCTTCTTGGAGGATAGCAAATGGTTAAGAGTATGGGCTCTGAAAACAGGTTAGTGATATTGACCAAATTACTTAACTTTCTGTGCCTCAGCTTTCTCATCTGTATAAAAGGATAATAATACTTACTTCATAAAGTTTTGTAAATTATATGAATTTATATAAAACACTTAAAACAGTGCCTAGCACTTAGGAATCAATAAATGACAGTTAATATTATTATTACTACAACTACGTAGCTTTTAATTTAATGTAGCAATCTGCAAACTTTCATTTTGCAGAGATTAACTCTGCTCAAATTAAAGCTTTAATTTAAATGTAAGCAAATACAATAGATAAAAGCAATGATGTACAGGTTGAAACATGGGTGAAGAATTCATAGCCTACCACAACTCAAGACCCTTATCATCTCCACTGAATGCTTGGAAGTGGGCAGAGCAGTATAAAAAATCATTGATTTAAAGAATAGACACTGGATATCACATGTCCTTTCTTACCTAAGGGGAAGCCAAGAACACCAGACTGTGCAATCATGGATGGTTCAAGGGTGCCTTCATGGTTAGCAATAGTGATGTTTCGTAACCTAAGGCTATCATAGAGGCCTTGGAGCTTTTGATACTGACGATTGCGCTCCATAAGTTTCTCAGAGATGTCACTGAACTTTTTCTTGTATTCTTCTAGTACTTTCTTCATGGAGGTGACCTCCCCTTTCATAGAGGTCAATTCTACATCCTTGCTTTGTATTTGCTGAGTATATATCTTCTCCATCTGTTTCAGATGGCCCTCAGCCTTGCTGAAATTGTATTCTTGATAAAGACGTTCCTGATGTACCTGGTTCCAAAAGAAAAAAGATTTTTAAGGTATGGGGTACAAAGTTATACATTGTAAAATATTATACAAACACAAAAGGAAAAGAAAGATGCTTATATAGGGATGTTATTTTAACATTTAGAACCCAGTTTAAGAAGCAATCAGGATACACAATGAGGCACAGAAAACAATAAGTTATGTTATTAAATGCATAGAAAAAAAGTCTGGAAGAATACTCTCAAACCACTAACATTACACCACCAAAAGAACTGAGTATTTGTCTTACTTTAACAAGTGACATGTTTTCCAAAGGTTTTTAAGAAATATAATCCCATTTTTCAAGTCATCGAGAGCATGAAGAACAGACTCTAAGACAACCCCAAATTATCATTGTCTCCTGGTACATACACCCTTGTGTAACTCCCTATCCCCTTGCATGTGGGCAGGACCTGTGACTACAATACTACATAAAATGTGACAGGTTGTCACTTCGTAAGTGTATTACCTAAGACTATAAGGTCTGTCTTACTACGAGACACACTCCCTTGCTGGCTTTGAGGAAGCAAGCAGCCATGTCAGGAAGGTCCAAGAGGCAAGTAACTAAGAGCCTCTGGTGAATAGCCAGCAAAAAATTGAGGACCCAATGAATCTAGACAGATCTTACGCTTTTCACAAAAATAAACTCAAAATGGTTTAGACTTAAATGTAAAATGCAAAACTATAAAACTCCCAGAAGATAACACAGGATAAAATCTAGATGATCTGGGATTTGGCAGTGACTTTTAAAATACACCAAAGGTATAATCCATGAAAGAGAAAATTGATAAGCAGGACTTCATTAAAGTTAAAAATCTCTGCTCTGTGAAAGACCCTGTAAGAGAATGAAATGACAAGCCACGGATCAGAAGAGTATATTTGCAAAAGATAGCTCTGATAAAGGATCAAAGAATACTTCAAACGCAATAAGGATACAAAGAACACTTAAAACTCAACAATTAAAAAAATTTAAAAATAGACCAAAAACTTCATATACACCTCACCAAAAAAAAAGGCAAAAAAGCATATGAAAAGATGCTCCACATCGTATGTCATCAGAGACATGGAAATTAAAATGAGATACCACTATACACCTATTAAAATGGCCAAGATCCAGAACATGCACAATACCAACTTCTGGCAAAGATGTGGAGCAACAGGTTCTCACTCATTGCTGCTGGCAATATAAAACGGTACAGCCACTTTGGAAGACAATTTGGCAGTTGCTTACAAAAATAAACATACTCTTACCACATAAGCCAGCAAAAACACTATTTGGTATTTAACCAAAGGAGTTGAAAAATACAGGAGCATGTAAGAGAAATAACTTACCCAGAAAAATATAATAAAAAGTTACCTGACAGATGACAAACATCCATAATAAGTATAAGTGTATATGTAAGATATAACAATACATTCAAGGACATGCTTAAATTTATCACAGGGAGGTCTTTCAAAGGAAATACTAAAAGTAGAAATCATAAAGGAAAGAAGTTAAGGATGTGTTATTTGATAAGAATGCTTATCATAGTATTTTAATAACTTGGAAATAAATTATGCTAAAAACAATATAACCATTAAAATATGATTATAGAATAGTTAACTAAAAAATATTTAACAAGATATTCACACCCAGTGGAGCAAAGGCTACTCAGGAGGCTGAGGCAGGAGAATGGCTTGAACCCAGGAGTTAGAGACTAGCCTGGGCAACACAAGAAAATCCCATCTCAAAAGAAAGAAAAATACATACCAGATATAATATATTGTCAACTCTAACAATAAAACAGTGTGTGTGTTATTATCTTACTTTTATACAGAAGACAGAGTGTGTGTGTGTACCCAAAATATCAACAATGGTTATATCTGAGTGATGGAATTATGAGTGCTTTAATTTTCTTCCTTTTGATTTTCAACAATAAACATTATTGAAAACAAAACAAGCTAATAAGACAGTTTCTCACATACTCATAAAAAATAAATATAAAATAATGAAGAAAAGACACTAAAAGCTCCCACAAATGCCTGAAATTATATGTTCAAGAGAAACTAGACTAAGCACTAACCTGATAAGTCCAGAAGGCCAGTGCTCGGGAGCTAATGTCCAACACGATCTCTGGTCGCAGTCCTGCCAATACCATAGCTTTATATTCCTCTGATGGACTGAGTTCTGTGCGGACAATATCTAGCTTTCCAGAAAGGGTACTGTTGCAGGCAGGACAGATAGCTGGTGAACGACTAAACTCACCGCTGCCATGCTGATCACAGAAGATGTGAGAGCAGGCAGTGACCCATGCATAGCCAGAGAGTTTGATGCGACACTTTCGATAATTACAAAGCAGCATGTCTTCACACAAAGACATAATAGGATAGTGAGGTCTCCAGAAGCTGAAGAGAGTCCTAATAAGGGGTAAATAAAAAGGCCAAGTAAGTTAAATTGCAATAAAAATAAAATAAATAACAAGTAAAAAATAAATATAACATGCATGTTTTTATTATAAAATACTGCACATTTTATTATATTCCTTGTATTTAGTATAATTGATATATTGATTTCAGTTACTCAATAATATTAATTGTGCTCCTTGTTTGTCCGGTTTTATAAAAACACTTTAAGGATAAAGGCAAAGACAAAGGTGGTTACAGATCTTGCTAAAGTCAAAAATAATATATACGTGGGCCATGGGCAGTGGCACACGCCTATAATCCCAGCACTTTGGGAGGCCAAGGCAGGCAGGTCAGGAGTTCGAGACCAGCCTGGCCAACATGGGGAAACCCAGTCTCTATTAAACATACAAAAATTAGCCAGGCGTGGTGGCTCAAGCCTGTAGTCGCAGCTACTAGGGAGGCTGAGGCAGGAGAATCACTTGAAACAGGGAGGCAGAGGTCGCAGTGAACGAGATCGCGCCACTGCACTCCAGCCTGGGCGACAGAGCAAGAATCTGTCTCAAAACATATATATAGGCCGGACGCAGGGGCTCACCCCTGTATAATCCCAGCATTTTGGGAGGCCGAGGCAGACGGATCACGAGGTCAGGAGTTCGACACCAGCCTGACTAACATGGTGAAACCCCGTCTGTACCAAAAATATAAAAAATTAGCCTGGCGTGGTGGCGTGCGCCTGTAGTCCCAACTACTCAGGAGGCTAAGGCAGGAGAATCGTTTGAACCCAGGAGGCGGAGGTTGCAGTGAGCCGAGATCGCGCCATTGCACTCCAGCAGGCGATAGAGCGAGACTCCGTCTCAGCAAAAAAAAAAAAAAAAAAAAAAGTTGCCTTGGCCCTCCGGGTCGACAGAAAGGAACACTTGGACACGTTTATCCAGTAGCCCCGCTGAGTGAGGCTCCTCAGGTATGTCACCTGGCAGCCACAGTTAAGAGGCCTATTTTACGTCCGGCAGAGTAGGGGGCAGACGCGAAGCAGAGGAGCTGGGAAGCTTTAAAGCTGAGCCCTCGCTCAGGCAAGAGGCGCAGCTACTTCGAATCTTCCACCAGCTGGGAGTAAGCGCCTATCTAATGGCTGTACAAGCTGCGTGAGGGCCAAGTTTTACAGAAACAGCCCCACAGAAATTACACTCTGGAATTTTCAGTCAGCTTTCCGCGCTCAGTAGAGAAAATAATAATAACAAATGATACTTAATCTGAGACTGGAAGAAAAAGCGCGGAAAAACTCCGTTGCCTCCACAGCTCCACAGGCGAAGATTCCAGGATTCTCCGCGCGCGAGTGCTTCAGGGAACTACGCCAGAGCGCGCGTGCGTAGGGTTGCCCCAAAGCATCCTGGGACCTGCCAGGCCCTGTGGAGGTGTGGCCGGCAGCTCCGGCTTTCTAAGAATCAGGAGAAATTCCCAGAAACGGTGTGACAGCTGTAATTGGACAGCTGGCACCTCCAAGTTGGGGTAATCCACCATTTTATTTTTTATCCACCTTGGAATAGACATCTTTTCAGCTGTCACACATCCTCTATACACATTTAAGGAAGTTATAATTTTCTTTGAGTCTGCATTGCAAACATGCATTACAGGGCTTTACATTAAGCGATACAGGGCTGGGCGCGGTGGCTCACGCCTGTAATCCCAACACTTTGGCAGGCTGAGGTGAGCGGATCACCTGAGGTCAGGAGTTCCAGACCAGCGTGGCCAACATGATGAAACCCCGTCTCTACTAAAATACAAAAATCAGCTCCGGGCATGGTGGCGGACGCCTGTAATCCCAGCTACTCCGGAGGCTGAAGCAGGAGAATCACTTGAACCCAGCAGCAAAGGTTGCAGTGAGCCGAGATCGCACCACTGGACTCCAGCCAGGGCAACAAGAGCGACACTCCATCTTAAAAAAAAAAAAAAAATTAAGCGATAGTATTGAGGGTCACAACTTTGAGGTTACCTACCTACTTGCTCTCCTGGAACTGCTGGCAGTTCCAGGCATTACCTATAGCAGCTGCTGTAGGTAATTATTTTCTGCTTAATCTATATGGATGTTAGAATTCAGATTAAAAATTAACCCGAAGAGGAAAGCTAGAAGGGTCCTCAATATAAACCTTAATGAAGCTTTTTTTTCTTTTCCAGATAGGGTCTCACTCTGTCGCCCAGGCTGGAGTGCTGTGATACGATCTCGGCTCACTTCAACCTCAGCCTTCCAGGTTCAAGCGATTCTCCTGCCTCAGCCTCCCGAGTAGCTGGGAGTACAGGCGCCTGCCAACACACCCAGCAAATTTTTGTATTTTTAGTAGACACAGGGTCTCGCCATGTTGGCCAAGCTGGTTTCAAACTCTTGACCTCAAGTGATCCACCCACCTCGGCCTCCCAACGTGCTGGGATTACAGGCGTGCGCCACCATGCCCAGCCTTATACCATCTTTTGTAGCCATCCTTCCAGATGTTGTGACCCCATTATGACTTAGTAACAGATGCAATTAGCCACACAATGGACATCAAACCCTGCAAACCCCTTTCTGAGTAGTGCCAAACCGTAATATCAAATCTTTTTCCTTCAAACAAAAAACTGTCAAAAACTGTGCATCTTCCTACAAGGTTTGTTAACTGGTTCAG
This sequence comes from Chlorocebus sabaeus, assembly GCF_047675955.1. Classification (NCBI taxonomy): domain Eukaryota; kingdom Metazoa; phylum Chordata; class Mammalia; order Primates; family Cercopithecidae; genus Chlorocebus; species Chlorocebus sabaeus. The sequence goes on along the minus strand of NC_132932.1, from coordinate 3,931,997 downwards.
AGTAATTAGGCCTTTGTACATTTCCTAAAATATATTCTGATAACTTTAAAGTGGTAACTTAATTCTGGTATAAACCAGTTTCAAAACAATGAAATCTTCATGTGTGAACCATGTACTCCCTAACATCTGTTTTTGGCTGTTCAAGCCTTTTGTGTGAATTCCGGTTTTAACTATGCCAAATGTAGAAATATTAATACAAAAAAAAGTACAACTCATTTAAAGTTGAAAAATGCAAAATATTCTAATTTGACTAGTACCTAACTAGTACCTAGCCTTTGTACAGCACCATGATCACTTCCTGGAGATGTATCTAAGTTAATATATACTTAACATTAATTCATTTTAACACCATGTACTGCAAATATGCTACAATTTATCCATTCTTCTAATAGACATTGATTGCGGGTTTTTATAATTAAAAACAATACTGCAATGAACATTCTGTACATGTCTCCTTGAGTACACATGCCAAAAATTCCTCTAGAATATAACACTCAGAGACTGGGTTAGTATATAAGCAACTTCAAATCAACTAAATGTTGCCAAACCACTCTCCAAAGTAAAGGCATAAATTTCACTGCCACCAGCAAAGTATACCAGAGCCCAATGCTATAAATTCAGCAACATGCAGACATGTCAAGTTGTTTTATTTTATTTCATTGTTGTCTATCTGATGACAGTGAAATGGCATCTCAGCATTGTTTTAATGTACAACTCTTTCATTACTCGTAAGAGTGAGCATTTTTTCATCTGAATGACTACTCAGGGATCCTCATCTGTGATTTGCCTGTTCACATCCTTTGATGATTTTCTTGATTTATATGGAGTCATTTAACAGTAATATTGCATGCAAACATAAGTTTGAATTTTAGTGTACACAAATGTATCAACTTTCCCTTTTTGTACTTATGTCTACTCCAATATCATACTCTTGCTTTTCAATAGTTTTAAAGTTTTGCTTTTCATATATACAACTTAATTCATTCTTCCCAACATAAAGAGTCTCAATAACTTACAATAAGAGTTGTGAAGGCCAGAGTGACCACAACATTCAAGAAAGCAAACATTCCAACAACTTCACTATTTGTTGGAGTGGTAGTCTAGTCTATAACATTCCTAGGTTATATTTACCATGCAAGGGATACAATATGCATCAAAATATTAGGAATATTGTATTTCATTGTTTTTAGAATGATATTTAATCATATTTATTGACTATACAAAACAAGGCAAGCAACCACAAAGACAAAACTACTCAGAATAACAAAATCATATTCCAGCGCTTTGGGAGGCCAAGGCAGGTGGATCATCTGAGGTCAGGAGTTTGAGTCCAGCCTGGCTAACATGATCAAACCCCATCTCTACAAAAAAACACAAAAATAAGCTGGGTGTGGTGGTGGGCACCTGTAATCCCAGCTACTCGGGAGGTTGAGGCAGGAGAATAGCCTGAACCCGGGAGGCGGAGGTTGTGGTGAGCCGAGATTGCACCACTGCACTCCAGTCTAGGCAACAAAGTCAGACTCCATCTCAAAAAAAAAAATTATAGATATGAAACACTTTCCATGAGAATCAGGCCAGGCGCAATGGCTAACACCTATAATCCCAGCACTTTGGGAGGCCGAGATGGGCAGATCACCTAAGGTTGGGAGTTCGAGACCAGCCTGACCAATGTGGAGAAATCCCATCTCTACTAAAAATACAAAAATTAGCTGGGCGTGGTGGTGCATGCCTGTCCCAGCTACTTAGGAGGCTGAGGCAGGAGAATAGCTTGAACCTGGAAGGTGGAGGTTGCAGTGAGCCAAGATCATGCCATTGCACTCCAGCATGGGCAACAAGAGCAAAACTCCGTCTCAAAAAAAAAGAAAAGAAAAGAAATACTTTCCATGAGAATCTATATAGAGAAAAGCAATTTGAAGATATTATAATGAAGGAGAAAAGGCATTGAGTTTCAAGTAGTAGTTGTGCTATATTTGAACACACAGAAGTAACTTCCTGTTTATTTTGATACCTTGTTTTTATAGCCAAAAGTTGAGATTTGCAACAGACAGAAAAGTCTGACAACCTGAAGACCTATTTCTTGTAATTTATGAAATGGTTTAACTCAGTTGTTTACTATTTTTAGACAAACTACTGAATGTTCATGAAATGTATATTATTGATGAAGCAATTTCAAGAATCTTAATCTAAAGAATAGGTTTCATATTCTGGCCAACACAAGTTATTACAGTTGCATACCATTTGTGAGATTCTGGTATAAGCATGAGTATTAAATCTCATTACAAAAACAGTGAAGTATACCAGACTTTCAATATTTGGATTTTTATTTTGTACCCCTTGTATTTAAATATACCATCATGGATGTAAACACAGCATATAGGACAGTATACTTTAGCCAAAACAATTGAGAATATTTCAACATGAAGCAGAAATGAGTTTTTAACCATACCTGAGTGGTATGTGCAATTTAAGTCAATGATAAATATCAAGTAAGATTGTAAATAAAATATTAACAATAAAAGATTTTTAAATATCAGTAAGCTTTTATATATCTATTCCTCACATAAATAGATTGGTTTTGGCAGTCATTCTTATAATAGGCATTGATTCCAGGTTTTACAATTAAAAACAATACCACAGTGAACGTTCTATACATGTCTCCTTGAGTACACATGCCAAGAATTCCTTTTGGAAACCGCCCTGTTTTGTCAATCAGGGCTTCCCCTGCCTTCCCCCCCGCCCCACCCTGAATCCTCTATGGCTCCCACACCCAGAGACTAGGTTAGTATATAAGCAAATATTTTTTTGGTATCTCTTTTGGGCCAGGTCTTAGGGGAAAAGAAGGTATCCTGCTTTCAAGGAGTTTACAATCTACCAAAGGATCTAAGAATGACAGAAGAAAATGAAAATATTATTTTATTCTTTCCTTTGCCACCTCTTACATTTTTGCAGATTGATTCCATAAAGCCATTTCTGGTGAGAAAAGTCCATCTTTAACTTGAAGAATTATCTATCTTCATACTGCAAAGAAAAGTTATATGTATAATTTTTTTTTTTTTTGAGATGGAGTATCTCACTCTATCACCCAGGTTGGAGTGCAATGGCACAATCTTGGCTTACTGCAATCTCCACCTCCCAGGTTCAAGTGATTCTCTTGCCTCAGCTTCCCAAGTAGCTGGGACTACAGGTGCGCACTACCATGCCCAGCTAATTTTTGTATTTTTAGTAGAGACAGGGTTTCACCATGTTGGCCAGGCTGGTCTTGAACTCCTGACCTCAGGTGATCCGCCCACGTCAGCTTCCTAAAGTGCTGGTATTACAGGTGTGAGCCACCGCACCCAACCAAAAAGTGTATTTTTAAAACTGCCCTGACTTGTGTGAGCAACCACTCTAGAAAACCAAGTAAACCATTTAAAATTTGAACATGAATGACTTTATAGTATAATGTTTCAGTAACTCCCAGAGCCAACTGGCTTTCTTTCATAGCGCTAGATGAGAGCTATCTAATTACTATATGCTCATGTTTTGAAACTAGGCTGCTGCTTTTATTTTTTTAATCACAGGTACATTTTCTTAATCTAGAATCACCACCCGTTTAGTAATTGTTTGACTCCGCAAAAATCAGAAGGCACTAACGGACAGCCAGCCCATCCTCATGGTGCCCTGAGTGAAGATAAGCCATTTTTAATATATGATGGATCAAAATCCCACTGCCTAAGGCTCCAAGCAGTGAGAGGAACAGCCATCAAAGTTTACCTCCAACCACATTAATTTAAGAAACGTTTATAAAAAATAAAGACATCCCAACCTGGGCAACATGGCAAAACCCCATCTCTACAAAAAATACAAAAAATTAGCCAGGCATGGTGGCCTGTCGCCCCAGCTACTTGGGAGCCTGAGGTGAGAGAATCACCTGAGGCTGGGAAGCTGGGGCTTCAGTGAGCCCTGATTGTGCCACTGCAGTCCAGCCTGGGCAATGAAGTGAGTCCCTGTCTCAAAAAAAAATAAGACATCAAGAGACTCTTATAAGATAGGAATCATTACATCTAAGTAAGAACTAGAAGAGATCATTTAGGATCAATTGATTCGGCAAGGCAAAATGAGGAACTACATAAAAAGTTAGTACCAAAATCAAGATTAATCAACTAAAGAAAATGTTATTCCAACAATTATATAAAGATACACACTATAGTGCCTGTGACTAATTCTAGAACTTAATTAAGTTTTGAGGGGCAAGGTGAAGGTAATGAGGGGTAGTCTAATTAACAGAAAGATATATAAGCAATAAAAACAAAGAATTTCCTCTTTTTTTTTTTTTTGAGACGAAGTCTAGCTCTGTCACCTAGGCTAGAGTGCAGTGGTACGATCTCAGCTCACTGCAACCTCTGCCTCCCAAGTTCAAGCGATTCTCCTGCCTCAGCCTCCCAAGTAGCTGGGATTACAGGTGCACACCACCACACCCAGCTAATTTTTGTATTTTAGGTAGAAACAAGGTTTCACCATGTTAGCCAGGCTGGTCTTGAACTCCTGACCTCAGGTGATCTGCCCACTTTGCCTCCCAAAGTGCTGGGATTACAGGCGTGAGCCATCACGTCAGGCCAAAACAAAGAATTTTCGTCAATCTATTATGCAGATGTCAAAAATTGCCGGGTAGTACAGAATCTAAGAGAAATATAAACATGGATTCTGAAGACAAAATAGTTAACATCAAACTGAGCATTTACCATATGCTTTACCCACACCCTTACTAATTTAATCTTCAAAATAACCACCCTGAGTCAAATACTATTGCCATTCTCTAAAATATAAATATAAAATATAAAACTAAGACACAGATAATTAGGAAACTTGCCAATACTGCATAACTGGTGAAGTGATAGAAAGCATGGGTTTGAACCCAGTCTGACTCCAACATCTTTAATTGACTTTTTTGTTTTTGTTTTTTGGAGATGGAATCTCGCTGTCACCCAGGCTGGAGTACAGTTGCACTATCTCTGCTCACTGCAACTTCCGCCTCCTGGGTTCAAGCAATTCTCCTGCCTCAGCCTCCTGAGTAGCAGGGACTACAGGCGCACACCACCATGCCCAGCTAATTTTTTGTATTTTTTTAGTAGAGATGGGGTTTGCCATGTTGGCCAGTCTGGTCTCAAACTCCTGAGCTCAGACAATCCACCCACCTTGGCCACCCAAAGTGCTAGGATTATAGGCATGAGCCACCACACCTGGCCTCAACTGACTTTTAAAAAATGAAACTTATAGCACCTTAGCAGCTGGCCATGAAGTCACAAACCTGAATTTTCAAAGACTCATATATATGTCGAAGCTTCTCAATATCAACTAAGCCTTACCATAAAAGAAAAATGCAGTAATCATCTACTGTATATCCAGGATTTACAGCACCAAAGAGGTCCAGACTGGAACAGTGAGACTCAGATCTGATTTCAGTCTCTTGAAATTTTACTTCTGCAAAAGACAACAAATGCTAAAAAATTATTTCAAGTCCTGATATACTTTGAGTTGTTTATATTTCCTGTATTTCACCCTTCTTTCTACCTAATTCTCTGCTGAAAATGCAGGCATAGGTAAAGAATACAAGCTTTCCTAAGTTACTTAAAATAACTTTTAAAATATTACAATACATGAATACAATAAAATTAGAAAATAGGTTTATAATAATACAAGATTACTTGTAGAACTCAATTCTAGAGAAAATAACCCCTAGTATTTTAGTATATATATCCTTTCCGATTTCTTAAGCAAACATATGCATATAAAAATATTTAAGCAGAAACACATTGCTCTATAATGTTTTTCGTGTATAATGAATATCATTCTATTTCAATAAACATAAACCTGTATCATAACTTTTAAGTGACTATATAGTGTTGTATTGTATAGTCTTCACAAAATAGATTTAACCAACTCTGTGTTTCCCTTAATCTATATGTATAGATTGATAAAATAGTGATTGGTTTAAAATTGCCAGGCTAAATTGCCTATAGAATTATACCAGTTGCCAGTGCTTTTTCTGTAGTGTTTGAACTTTTAGATTAAGGATTCCTGACCCTAGTTCTAACTCACAAAAGTGATTTTTTGGGATTATAGAGATATCACAAAAGATCAAAGCACAATAAATTAGTCCCAAATTCCTAACTTATTATTTATATAAATTTATTATATATAAATTCATAATTTGTTAAGGTTTAAGAATCACTTGGGATTACAGACTAAATCCCAGTATGAATTCCAACAAGCAGAATTCAATTGCAGGTGTTTGCCCCTAGCTTTAGTCTGCTCAGAGCATGTGTTTAATCAGGCTGATCAGCTGAAACACGGACTTAACATGCATTTCATCATGGCAAACTGTAAATGACTGGGGAAGGGCAAACCAGCACTGGCTCCCTATCCCTAAACAGGAAAATTCTCTTAAGGTTAGAACTAGGGATTTTTTTCAATTACCAAATTCCATCCACTAATAACACTGAGTCCCAAGTCTTGCTAAGTGATTAGAAATCCAAATGAGGTAAAAATGAAGATTTTGCTCTTACTCTTACCTCTGGCATCACATGAATCCAGCTTCTATCTAGAAATCCAGTTGAACCACAGGATCTATCAATTACCTAGGATCATTTCTGGAAAATTTTAACAAAATAAATTCACAAAGGTTATGATTACATGACAACTCACACCAGCATGTTCTACACCAAGTCACAAGATAATTTAGAGTAACTGTTCATCCTTTATTTAACTCTCCATTCATTAATATAAACTATTGACTCATCTTTCGGAGAATGTCACCAAATGCCCAAGTTCAATATCAAATAGGGCAGGATCAGGAGTTCAAAGTTACAGTGAGCTGTGATCATGCCACCGTACTCCACCCTAGACAACAGAGTAAGACCTGTCTCAAGAAAAAAAAAAAAAAAACAGAGCAGGACCTGTATGTACACAAGCTTAATTTTGTATAAATTTACAAGTTTGGATAACACTGCACAATAGTCTAACCAACTTCTGAAAGGCTATAAAGGTCAACAGTCTCACAGTAAGAAAATAGTTACACAAGAGAAAGGAGTCAAGAACTTGTAGGATTCAGCTAACTGAGAAAATAATCCAAAATAGTCAGTTTTTTCAAAGCATGTTTCAATTTCATTTGAGCGAATGCCGGACTGTGTTTAACCTTTACTCTTCGTAGTCCTTTGTCAAAATAATCTGAAGAAACTCTTCCCTTTACATAGGAAAATTGAATTAGTAACATTTGGAACCCAAGTCTGCCACAAGATGGCAACATAAGAAAGAGGCTTGCTTTAATTTCCTCTTCCAGCATTTGAGTGTAATCTGAACTTTAAGGTCAAATACATACTAGATGCGCAGTTCATCTTTGCAGGCAACCTTCACACTATTCCCTACTCTTCACCTAATTACTAGCTAGAAGATTTTTTTATTTACTTGTAATGATCATCTAAAACTTGTTAGCTAAAAATACTAGTTATACTTTTATCATTGTGTTCTTTTTCATGCAGCAATGTGGAGATTTAAAAATCCATAACCTCAGATACAATCTAGCCAGAAAGACAAGACTCATAGAAATTAACATACCACCAAATAAGTGGTAGAAAGCAAGTAAGGTTAAGAAAAAAAGTAGGATTGGTCAAGGAAGGCTTCATGAAGCAAAAACAGTGGGTCATAAGTGGACCTTAAAGTTGCATGTCCAATAAGCAACCACTTAGACTTAAAAATTAAATTTCTCCATTACCCTACTCACATTTTCATTACTCAATAGCTATATTGGCAGTATAAACATAGAACATTCCCATCATAACAGAAGGCTGGACATCAGTGCCTTTAAGAATGGGTCTAAAATAAGCTGACAGAAAGTAAGTAGTAGCTATCATTCTTTGGAAATCCTATCGGTCAAGCTGTATAGAATTTGTATCACTTAAATTTTACAACCCCCTATTTACAAGGAAAATTGAGGCTCAGAAAAATTACATAAATGTCCTAAGGTCACCTAACTAGTAAGAGCTAGGATTTAAATTCAATTCCATCAAAACTCCATACGCTTTTCACTTCACCATGGTACTTCCTACAGAAAATAAGCAGAGCTAAAGATGGTTTGCTTTAAAATGTAATGCAGTGACATGCTAGCTAGCTCAGAAGGTTGGAAAGAAACTGAAGCATTTTAAATATCTCAGACAGATATGATCAAAATGTTATTTTACTCCTTCCTTGCCCTACATTTCTATAATGCTTTAACTATGTAAAATGTTTTCAGATCAGCAGGATTCAAGGTTAACTAAGAGAATGAAGACAAGAAGCAAGACATGGTGTGAAAGGTTTCTACAGTTTTAACAATGTCTACCTTAAAACTCCTTGATCTCTCCAAACCTAAAATCAATTTTTTTAAAAAGGAAATAAAAAAAAAAAACTACCTGATCTAAGTATTCTTACAGGATAATAATTATAGGTTGAAAGGAACAACTTCTCTATTAATCTCAACTCACACACAAAACCCAGATTGCAAGAGGCCCGGTCTTTTTGTTTTGACACACAGCACAAAGCCTGGCACATAAATCCTGATGTTAAATATGGGATACCTTTCCCAATGGGTGATGCCCCCTGCAGGATTCTAGTCATGCATGCTTCAACAAGTGTCATTCCAACATACAAAGGACATTTCGTATTTACTAAGTATTTTGGAAATGCTCCATAAACAATCAATGATTCCAGCATTTTGTTGACTGTGGGCAGTAATCACTTCAAAGTACTAGTGTTCATAGCCAAAAAGTACATTTTATATGTGTGAACAGATGCTTCATGAAGGCCTAATACAAACTACAAATTGATACTAAATCAGCAGATACTTGTGTTAAGATTTCATTACCATTCCATTTGACTCTATTCTACTCAGTGCCACCTAGCATTATAGGATACGATGGTAACTCAAAGAATCTCTAGGCTAGGCTTTTTAGATAGAAAAGACACACATACATGTAATAAAGAGAACTTAAGGCAGCTTATGTGATCAAAATTCAAGTACCAGGCTTTAGGTCCCATCAGCCTTTAACCCTTTCTGTTGAGAATATCCAAATCCAAGCCCATGATTTTCAGGGGGTCTACAGATGGGCCAGTTCTGGACTGGCACACAGGGTGCTGGACTTCCCTCCTCAGTGGATTTCATCTTCAACCTGAAACAAAATGAAAACACAAAATTTTGTTCATACGAAGTAAATACTAAACTGATAGCTTGGCATAGTTTTCCTTTAGAGATAGTTATATAAGGTACTGCTATCAGAACAGACTCCAAGTTTTAATTCCCACTCACTATCAGAGTTTCCTTCCTTTTTAAGGCAGAATAGTATTCCACTGTACATATGTATCATATTTGCTTTATCCATTCATCTGTTGATGGACCCTTAGGTCAATTCCACATCTTGGCTTTTGTGAATAATGATGCAATGAACATGGGAGTACAGATATCTCTGACACACTAATTTTATTTCCTTTGAATATACCCAGAAATGGGATTTCTGGATTATATGGTAGCTCTATTTTTAATTTTTTTGAGAAATTTCCATACTATTTTCCATAATAGTTGCACTAATTAATATTCCCTAAAATAATAGATTTTGAAATCATACAAAACTAGATTTTAATCCTGGTTCTCTCATGTATTTGCTGTGCCCATGGGTAAGTTATGCAACTTCTCTAAACCTCAGCTGTCCCCTCTTTAAAATGAGAACAAATACTACATACTTCTTAAAACTTCTGTGAAGACCGAGGTAATAAATACACTTTGCACTGTAGCTGGCATGGTGTTAAATGTTTAATATGTTATTTTTATGTCTTGCCCAAGCTCAAGCAGCTAGTGAGCAGAAAGGCAAATATTCTGCCTAAAAATTTCACACTTTTCCACAGCCATTTAAAAAAAAATTTTTTTTTAAATCATGTCCTTTGCAACAACTAGAGCTGTTGGATGCTGCTAGAGGCCATTATCCTAAACAAATTTACGCAGAAACAGAAAACCAAGTATTGCATGTTCTCACTTGTAAGTGGGAGTTAAATCTTGGGTAGGGAGCTAAATACTGGGTTCACAGGGACATAAGGTTGGGAACAATAGACACTAGGTACTCCAAAAGGAGGAAAGGAGAGAGAGGGGCAAGAACTGCAAAACTTCCTATTGGGTACAATGTTTACGACCTAGATGGCAGGATCAATAGAAGCCCAAACCTCAGCACCATGCAATATATACCCTGTAACAAACCTGCACATGTACCCCATGAATCTACAATAAAAACAAATTTAACAACAAAAAGTCACACTTCTCACAATAACCCAGAAGCCAGAAAGGTCACTCATATAGTACTTCATAAGGGCCCTTCCAACTCCAAGATAATGGGTCTTTTTTTATTTTTTATTTTTTTGAGATGGAGTTAGTTTACCCAGAAAATCTACTGAAACAAAAAATATATCTTTTAAAAAAAATAATTTTTAAAGAATACTATGTGACCATTATAAGGAATGTGGACACTCTACTCATGGAACTTAAGTGGAAAAAGTAAGACACAGAGTAGAGTAGGTACAGTAAAAGGGAAGGATACCCACACATATCTGCTTATATGCATAAAATATTTTAGTAACACTGTTATGAGGGAGAGGAATTGGATGGCTTAGGGAAGGGGATAAGAAACTTTGACATCTTTTGAATTTTGAATCATGTGAATTTATTACCTATTCAAAAAATATATATATGTATATATATGTATTCAAATATATATATATAGTATTCAAATATATATACACATTTTTTTTTTTTTTTTTGAGACAGAGTTTTGCTATTATTGCCCATGCTGGAGTGCAATGGCGCCATCTCGGCTCACCGCAACCTCCACCTCCCAGGTTCAAGCGATTCTCCTGCCTCAGCCTCCCAAGTAGCTGGGATTACAGGCTTGCGCCACCGCGCCCCAAAAAATAAATTTTAACAATGCTTGAGAATTATAAAAATTATGGGAGGCCTACAGATACCTATTACTACATTCGATTAACTGGTTTATTATTTGTCTTTCTCACACGTTCTGCCTGTATGGATTTCCAACACATACATCATATAAAAATTAACATGTATCAAAAGAAAGGAATTCAGTGAAATTACATTCAAGGTCACTAGGCAAAACTTTTTATGAGAAAACAGATATCCAAAATACTTACTGTAAATAAATAAGTACTGCTTACTTCTAAAGGTACCTAACATTTATTACATACCAACTAGAGCCTAGTTTTTATATATTTTATCTGATCTTGGAAAGCTAAGCCTCGGAATGGCTCACTGCTTCTCCCAAGGTCACCAGAGCTGTAAACTGTGGCGCTGGAATTTGAATCTAGAGGCTTGCCCTAAACTAAGGTCCCTGATCTTGTTCCATAGCTTTTAAGGACACACTCACCACAGTGGCAACATTAAAAATTAGCAGCTCCTCTTACGGCTTATCTGTCTTCAGAGTTTGCTGTCCAGGTTCACCAAGAAAGCCGAAATGATCTGAGCAAAGGCCGGGGGAAAGACAAGGTCCGCTACAGTTTCCACAAACCCAGTAAGGACCTGGGCCCTCTAGACACTCACCGGAGAATTAAAATCTACTGAGCTGAACGCCTTCTCCCGAGATCTGACCTCACCCAGAGAGATATAAATCAAAACAGCATTGGGATGATAATATCTTTCCCTCAAAGCAAAATGAAGTCGGCGTTTTCCAAGAACAGACCCGCTATGCACATGAAGCACAGTCTATTGTTCCTGGGTCACCAGGACACGGAGATGGAAGGCAAACCCCAGTACTGCAGAGGCCCACGTGGAAACAAGCCAGGCAGAGCATTTCACTGCCTTCTCCCAACCTCCACACAGCCGACATTAACCTCCTTGCGACTCACACACACTGCAATGCCGACTTGAAATAAAGGCCTGCCACCTGGGTATATAACTCAAATGGAAGAGAAATTCAAAACAATTAGAGAGCAAAATTAAGTGCACACTCACCAGCCCACCAAAACGGAGAGGGAAAGAAACTGGAGAGACAGGAAGTCGCCTTGGGAAGTGTCTTCAGAACCTGATTGGCTAATGAGTTCAAGAGGATTCCCTCCTCCTTTACCTTAAAAGGTGCTGAAATGACGTAACCCACTCCACCCCTCTCTATGGACCAGTGATGCTTCTTGCACTATTTTTAGAGTGAACTTCTTAAACCAAGTTTCCTTTTGAGTTAATGTACTTAGGCAAAAACAGGCTAATTTTATACACATTCTTGTTTGCGTGGGCCTACTGTATTCTATTCCAAAGAATTTTCATCCCTTAAGAGTAATTTCGTATCCTTTGTGACCTCAACATGGTTAATTTATGCTAGGCAACAGATTCCATTATAAACGGTCTAGATGATTCAAGTTAAAATTTACCTTCATTTTTCCCCCCAGATCCAAAGCTGTCCTGATAAAATTTACCTTCAGGTAATCTTCGAACTAACAGGCTTAGTAGAAAAACAGTAGATGGTTAAGTGTTTTAGGTTTCAAATAAAATTTAGCTGATTTTGAATCTGAACTTGCCACTTATTTGCACACATCTAAGCCTCAGTTCCCTCAACTATAAAAAGAGGGAAAAAAGATGAAATCTTCCTACTCTGATTATTGTGAGGATTAAGTAAAATAATTTATATAATGTACTCAGTACAATGCCCAGTACACAGTACTCAACAATGTTAGCTGTTATTATTGTTATTACATATTTCTTGTTAGGTTTATCTTCCCAAGTAGGCTATAAACAACTAGAGAGCAAAGTGTACATTTTACACATCTCCAGACCAAAACAATGACTTTCAGTGCTGAAGACATAAAAAGACAAAATAATTGATTAACCAATTATTTTGACTCCTCACATTGCCCTCCAGTTAAAGTATAGGTTCTTAGTCTGTTAAAAAAAAATTTTTTTTTTTTTTGAAACAGGGTCTCACTTTGTGTCCCAGGCTGGAGTGCAGTGGTGCAATCTTGACTCACTGCAGCCTTGACCTCTCGGGTTCAAGTGATCCTCCTGCCTCAGTACCCCACTAAGTAGCTGGGATTACAGGCATGCACCACCACACCCAGCTAATTTTTGTATTTTTTGCAGAGATGGGGTTTCGCCATGTTGCCCCAAGCTGAAAGATGTCTTTTTAAGCCATAATTAGAGGACTCCCTGGCACAATATTCATCATTATTCTTAATAAATACTAATATAATATATAATAGGGAATACATATACAAATATATGTTATATATACAAATATACATGTAATGTGCAAATATTTGAAGTATAAAAATTAAAGGTATATGAAGAAATGATACAACTCTAACTCATAGTAGTTCTCATTTTTTAATCATTTCATCCTATCCACCCTGCTTCCACCTTACTAGAAATTACCTATTCCTATCCACTTTAGAGTTTACCTGCCCCAAATTTCCCAACATTTAGCATCAAATGCTACTTTGTTGTTTCATAATTGATTTATTGTAACCTCTAGAGTCAAAACATTTCTTGAATGTTTACTATAAACCAGGAATGATGCTAAGCACTTGATATTCATTACGTTGTTTAATCTTCACATTAACCCAAGAATGTAAGCACTTTCATTATAACTATTTTACCAAAAAAAAAAAAAAAAAAAAAAAAAAAACCAAAGGAAACAGAGTTATAGAGATTAAGAAATTTGTCTGTTTAGCAAGTGGTAAAGTCAGGATTCAGATCTCAGTTATTATGGTTTGAATGTCCCCTTCAAAGTTCACGTTGAAATTTAATCCCTAAAGTGGCTGAAACTTAATCCTCATTAGAAGTGGGGCCTTCAAGAGGTGACTGGATTATGAGGGCTCTGCCCTCATGAATAAATTAATCTATTCATGGATTAATAGGTTATCATGGGAGGGGAACTAGTGGCCTTAAAGAAAAGGAAAAGAGACTTAAGGATAGCATGTTAGCAGTCTCAGCCTCCTGGCCATGTGATTTCCTGCCATGCCTTGGAACATCACAGGGAGTCCCCTCCAGCAAGAAGTTCAGATGCAACCCAGAGGCAGTCCCTTAACCTTGGACTTCACAGCATCCATAACTGCAAAAAATAAATTTCTTTTTTAAAATAAATTACCCACAGCCTAACCAGCATGGCAAAACCCTGTCTCTACTAAAAATACAAAAATTAGCTGGGTATGGTGGTATGGGCTTGTAGTCCCAGTTACTCGGGAAGCTGAGGTGGGAGGATCGATCACTTGAACCTGGGAAGCGGAGGTTGTAGTGAACCAAGACTGTGCCACGGCACTCCAGCCTGAGTGACAGAGTGAGGCCCTGTCTCAAAAACTAAATAAATAAATAAATAACCCAGGCCTGGTGCGATGGCTCACACCTGTAATCCCAGCACTTTTGGAGGCCGAAGCGGTCAGATCTCTTGAAGCCAGGAGTTCAAGACCAGTTTGGCCAACATGGTGAAACCCCATCTCTACTAAAAATACAAAAAAATTAGCCAGGCATGGTGGTGCACACCTGTAATCCCAACTTTTTGGGAGGCTGAGGCAGGAGAATCGCTTGAACTAAGGAGGTATAGGTTGCAGTGAGCCAAGATTGCGCCACTATACTCCAGCCTGGGAGACAGAGCTAGACTTTGTCTCCAAAAAATAAATTAATTAAAAAACAAACAAACTAATAATTAAGTGACCCAGTTTCAGGTATTCTGTTATAAGCAACAGAAAACAAACTGAGACAGCAGCCATCCAACTTGAGAGCCCAAACTCAACCACCACATTACACTGCCTCCTATTGTATGATTTCAGAAAACCTTAGAATGTACAATATTATTTTCAAATTCCCATTAAATATCTAACATCTGTTTATGATATTCTGTATTCCAGGTTTTAATACTCATAACAATCCACTATGAAATTCTCTTCAGCTGGTAACATCAAAAATTTGTGCTCTGTAAAATAACTTTGAAATTGTTTAAAAGTAGATAGATTTCTGGGGCCAGGCACAGTAGGTTACATCTGTAATCCCAACACTTGGTAGATAGAGGCAGAAGGATCGCTTGAGCCCAAGAGTTTGAGAGCAGCCTGGACAGCATGGTAAAACAACTGTCTCTACAAAAAATAAAAATAAAAAATTGCCAAGAGTGGTGATGCCTCTGTAGTCCCAGCTACTAAGGTAGGCTGAGATGGGAGAGAGCATGAGCCCAGAAGGTAGAGGTTGTAGTGAGCCGTGTTTACACCACTGCACTCCAGCCTGGGCAACAGAATGAAACCCTATCTCAAAAAAAAAAAGTAGATTCCTGGGACATACCTTCAGAGATTCTAAATCAGTGGGTGGGACTCAGGAATATGTATTTTAATAAGCACCCTCAGGTACTTCTGGTAGATTTGAGGCTCACCCTTTGGAGAACACGGACCGAATGACTATCGTTTAAGGATGTTATCACTGAAAGGGTGGTGGGGGTGAGGGATAAAAGACTACACACTGAGTACAGTATACACTGCTTGGGTGATGGGTGCACTAAAATCTCAGAAATCACCACTAAAAAACTTATTCATGTAACCAAATACCACCTGCTCCCTAAAAACCTATTGAAATAAAAAATAAATTTAAAAAAAGGAAAAAAGAGATGTTATCACTGCTGCAGTGAGTAAACTCTTGGAAAAGGTAGCACTCTTTTTTTATATATACTTTAAGTTCTAGGGTACATGTGCACAACGTGCAGGATTGTTACATATGTATACATGTGCCACATTGGTGTGCTGCACCCATCAACTCGTCAGCACCCATCAACTCGTCATTTACATCAGGTATAACTCCCAATGCCATCCCTCCCCCCATCCCCCTCCCCACAATAGGCCCCGGTGTGTGATGTTCCCCTTCCCGTGTCCAAGTAATCTCGTTGTTCAATTCCCACCTATGAGTGAGAACATGCAGTGTTTGGTTTTCTATTCTTGCGATGGTTTGCTAAGAATGATGGTTTCCAGCTGCATCCATGTCCCTACAAAGGACATGAACTCATCCTTTTCTATGGCTGCATAGTATTCCATGGTGTATATGTGCCACATTTTCTTAATCCAGTCTGTCACTGATGGACATTTGGGTTGATTCTAAGTCTTTGCTATTGTGAATAGTGCCACAATAAACATACGTGTGCATGTGTCTTTATAGCAGCGTGATTTATAATCCTCTGGGTATATCCCCAGTAATGGGATGGCTGGGTCATATGGTACTTCTAGTTCTAGATCCTTGAGGAATCACCACACTGTTTTCCACAATGGTTGAACTAGTTTACAATCCCATCAACAGTGTTAAAGTGTTCCTATTTCTCCACATCCTCTCCAGCACCTGTTGTTTCCTGACTTTTGAATGATCGCCATTCTAACTGGTGTGAGATGGTATCTCAGTGTGGTTTTGATTTGCATTTCTCTGATGGCCAGTGATGATGAGCATTTTTTCATGTGTCTGTTGGCTGTATGAATGTCTTCCTTTGAGAAGTGTCTGTTCATATCCTTTGCCCACTTTTTGATGGGGTTGTTTGGTTTTTTCTTGTAAATTTGTTTGAGTTATTTGTAGGTTCTGGATATTAGCCCTTTGTCAGATGAGTAGATTGCAAAAATGTTCTCCCATTCTGTAGGTTGCCTGTTCACTCTGACAGTAGTTTCTTTTGCTGAAAGGTAGCACTCTTTAAAAATTTCATTTACAATTTAGTCAAAATGAAGAACTGAGAACAGCCATTTTTCTGTACTTAAAAATTAAGCATCTCCTTTGCAAGTTCACATTTGGTTATCCACCCTGGAGAAATATTGTGCTTAAAGGGGCATGTTCAAGGAAGGATGTTCCTTGTAGCACTGGTTATGACAGCAAAACAGTTAGAAACACCCATGTCTATTCAAAGAAGATCATTAAATCATGATACAACTATTCCTTGGTGGTAGGGGTGGTTAATGGGTACAAAAAAATCGTTTAAAAAAATGAATAAAACCTACTATTTGGTAGCACAATAGGGTGACTATAGTCAATAATGACTTAATTGTACATTTTTAAATAACTGAAAGAGTGTCCATGGATAAAGGTTTCAGGGGATGGTACCCCATTCTCCAGGGTGTGTTTCTTTCACATTGCACATCTATATTAAAACATCTCATGTGCCGGGCGTGGTGGCTCACGCCTGTCATCTCAGGACTTTGGGAGGCCGAAGCTGGTGGATCACAAGGTCAGGAGTTCAAGACCAGCATGACCAACATGGTGAAACCCTGTCTCTACTAAAATATACAAAAATTAGCTGGGCGTGGTAGCACATGCCTGTAATCCCAGCTACTCAGGAGGCTGAGGCAGGAGAATCACTTGAACCCGGGAGGCGGAGGTTGCAGTGAGCTGAGATCGCGCCATTGCACTCCAGCCTGGGTGACAGCAAGACTCAGTCTCAAATAAAAAAATAAATAAATATCTCATGTACCCCATAAATATATACATCTATTATACACCCACAAAATTTTTTAAATGATACAACCATTGTATGAGATACTACCCAGTAGTTAAACAGAATGAAGTAAATCTGCATATACTGACATGAAAACATCTCCAATGCATGTGAAGTGAAAATAGCCAAGAATAACACCATGTAATATGCTCACATTTATGTAACATTTCCCCCCTCCCCACAAAAAAGGCAAAATGGAATAATTCTGTATGTGCACATCTTTGCAAGTGAATGAAAAGAAAACAGTCTGGAAAGAGACACACCAAACTGCTAACAGGTTACTCCTAGGAGCAGGATTGAGGGAATTAAGGAAGGAGCTTTTTGGTTTTGAATATCTGCAATGTTTTACAAGAAGAATGTGTTCGTGTTTAAAAAATAAAACAGTACCTCTCCACAAAACAATGATAGAGATCCAAGAGTAGATTTCAATTTAGAGGGGAGAAGAGAAAAGTAGGAGACCCCAACCCCCTAAGGCAGCAAAGTACAGGCTTCAAAGGCTAAATGGATACCACATTGAATGCCTACCCCCAAGCTGAACCTAGGACTCCAGAGACTGGGCCTTCTACATGTTCAACACCTCCTACTTCAACTCTGAGCCACTACTTTCCCCCTTTTAATAGGTCTCAGAACTCTCTCCATTTTAAATTAATATCTCTTGAGTATCCTTTCCTCCCAAAGTTGTAGCAAAGTGGAAGGTTCTCATCAACATCCCCTTTCCTAGCTATTCCTGAAGACATGTATGCAAATTCCTTGAAATGGTGTTCCTAATCCACAGCTTTGCTGATCACTTTTGGGAAACTGGCAAATAAATAATAAATTTGGAAATTTATTTATAACATCAGGCAATATATAAATAAACATAAATAAGTTTGGAAATTTATTTATAACATCAGGCAATATAATAAACCATACTTGTGGAATTTCAAAGCTTTTAAAATCTTATTAGTTTCCTTCAATTACTGATCTTTTTGATTCTGAATTTCTTTTTTAAACAACTCTCAAGATCCACCTCTTTGAATAAGGTAGAAAAAAAAAATCCTCAAGAGGTGAAGTTCAATAAAGTCTCACCTTTCCTTCAGAACCCATATTCTTTTTTAGTCACATCCCTTGCTCCTTGACACACTGTCTTATTTAGTATCTCATTCAACAAATATCATTGAAAGCTAGGTACTGTTCTAAGCATTGGTTATACAGTAGTAAACAAAATATACAAAGCCCTGGCTCACTTGGAGCTTATAGTCTAGTGGAGAGAGTCAGATATCCTAAAAATTAAACAAATATATGTTGGGTTGTAATTAGTACTCTGGAAAAAAATAAAGTAGAGTAAGAGGTTACAAGTGATGGTGGGAGTGATGTTATTTATATCAAGGAAGGCACCATTGCTACTAAGAAGATGACATTTGAACAAAGACCTGAAGGAAGTCAGGGATCAATCATGTTAGCTGGAAGAAGAGTAGACCAGGTAGAGAGAACAGAAGCCTGTAGGGAGAACGGTGACCGGTATGTTTGAGACAAAGTGAAAAGAGGCCAGAGTGCCTAACAGGACTGAGCAAAGGGAAAAATAGTAGTAGATGAAATCAAAGCACTGGGGTAAGAGGCAGATCATATAGAACCTGGTCAAGCCACAGCATTTGAGATGGGGAGCCATTGGAACAAAAATCTAACATGATCTAACTTTCATTTTATTTATTTATTTTTAAATTTATCTTATTTTTCAGATAGGGTCTTACCCTGTTGCCTAGACTGGAGTGCAATGGTGCGATCAAGACTTGCTGCAGTCTTGACCCCCTGGGTTCAAGCAATCCTCTCACCTCAGCCTCCTGAGTATCTGAGACCACAGAGGTGCACCACCATGCCTGGCTAATTTTTTTATTATTTGTAGAGATGAGGTCTCCAATGTTGCCCAGGCTGTTCTTGAACTTCTGGACCCAAGTGACCCTCCCACCTTGACCTCCCACAGTCAATCCACAGCTGGGATTACAGGCCTGAACTACCATGCTTAGCCCTAACTTCCGTTTTAAAGGATCAGTCTGGCTGCTACAATAGGGTGATCAACTCATTCTTTGCCTGGAGATTTTTTCAGTGTTAGCACTGAAAGTTCCACATCCTAGGACACCCTCCAATCTGAGCAAGAATCTGTTGATCACTCTGGCAGGGGCAAATGGAGAAATGGAGAGATTAGGTAAGAGAGCATTTCCCTAAAAAAAAAAAAAAAAAAAAAAAAAGAGAGAGAGAGAGAGAGAAGAAAAGAAGAAGAAAACCAAGACACAAAGTCTTATAAATTTGTGTATAGTTAGGAAGACAATAGCACCAAAATTTGTTTTTGTCACTCTGGAAAAAATCCAATTTCTAAAGTCACCCTAGTCAATGATGGGGCATAGTAAATGCTATCCCCAAAATATGGCACCTTGGAAAATGAGAAAACAGCAGAAGCAGGAAAGTCACTCTGACCTTCTTTCCTGCTTTCTCCACTAAAGCTGGCCGTAGAAACCAGAATTTCCCTCACCCTTTCTTCCTTTAAGCAGGCTATACAACTTAGGAAGGTCACTCTCTGACCTTCTCCTTTCCCTCCTCCCTGGAGATTCTCATATGGCAGGTGTCTGGCCCTATACCCGGAGGGAAGAAATGTCACACAGGAATGCCAAGAAGAAACTAAACAAACAGGCCTTGCTAAGTTCACCCTCTCCAGTTTATTACCATTAGATCATATCTTTTGTCTTCCAATCATACTTTTGCATGACCATCCATAAAAATAGACATATCTCTTTATTTCTTTGTGTGATACTGGAAAAACAAACTGTTCTTCCTCTGTTCTCATACCACAACAACAATCAACACAGAAGACTTCTGCAACCAAATGTGTGCAAGCAATCAGTTCTGCAGCAGACACCAGCTGGGTGTCCTCCAATTCAATTCCATTCTGAAACCTTTGTCTACCTAGAGACTGTCTCAGAAACCACAGGTTGAAAGCTCAGTCCCATAAGGCTCCCTCTCCTTCCTAACAGTCACAATTCCAGGCTTCTAGAACTTCTGACCCACTGGCTTCAAGTTGGGGTTTCCACAGCCCCTCTTTGGGTTTGATTCATTTGCTAGAGGAGCTCACAGAACTCAAGGCAGCACTTACATTTCCCTTTTTATTATAAAGGATACTTTAAAGGATACAAATAAATCGCCAGATGGAGAGATAACATAGGGTGAGGTCTAGAAATATCCCAAGCACAGGCACTTCTGGTCCCCTGGAGTTGAGGAGTGCCACCCTCCCGGCACATGGATGAGCTCTTCTTCACCTTCCTGTAAGCTTCCATGCGTTCAGCTATGCCGAAGCTCTCTGAACCCTGTCCTCTTGGGCCTTTTACGAAGATTACATTGGATAGGCATGACTGACCATCATGTAGAAATGTGATTGGACAAAAAGAGTATGGTTTAACACTAATACACCAAATGGGGAAACCCAGCAAGGCCTATCTGTTTGGATTCTTCTTGGCCTCTCTGTGCAGCATTCCTTCCTCCAGGGTGTGGGACAGAACCCCTTCTGAAATGAGGGTCTTATGACCCACAATCAGAAATGCAGGGGAAGATTAAAGTCCTGCCTTGAGCAGGTGAAAGGAGGGCAAAAGAAGCTCAGAGAGAAACATTCTGCTTCCTGAGGCCTGCTTCTAAGGCCTAACACACCCCAATATTATAACAAGATCTGATCTATGGAAGCTATGAGCCAGGAACTGTGGATGAAAACCTATGTGTGTGTGTGTGTGTGTATATATGTATATATGTCTACGTGTGTGTGTATATATATGTATGTGTATGTATATACCCTTTTTCTGAGCTAATTTCATTTGAGAGGACAATAAAGATAATAAAGTTTGTAGTATACTTAATTTGCTATAATTTTTTTTTTTTTTTTGAGATGGAGTCTTGCTCTGTCGCCTAGGCTGGAGTACAGTGGCGCAATCTCAGCTCACTGAAACATCCACCTCCCGGGTTCAAGCAATTCTCCCGCCTCAGCCTCCTAAGTAGCTGGAACTACAGGCGCCCGCCCCATGCCTGGTCAATTTTTGTATTTTTAGTAGAGGCAGGGTTTCACTATGTTGGCCAGGTTGGTCTCGAAATCCTGACCTCATGATCTGCCCACCTCAGCCTCCCAAAATGCTGGGATTACAGGCGTGAGCCACCACGCCCGGTCAATTTGCTACAATTTCTTACGCTAGTCAAAGTGCTGATCCCTAATTAAAAGGACTCCTTTTGTTATCAATAATAAGAGACATAATATTCTACATATTTAATCACATTTTTAAAAATCCTTGGTACAGTTCTCAACCCCGATATTGAGAAGTCATCCTAAGGAGAGATCTAAAGTCCATGTCATGGTCATATTTGTTGGTACATAGGAATCAAATGGACTCCAGGTAGAATGAGTGCTAACAAATGCTGGGTTCCTGCAGGGTGACCTCCTCAGCAAATAACCACCCTCTCGTCATCAGTTATTCACCTGAGTGGTGATGAAAATATCTGCCTCAAAATGCTGTGCAAAAGCATTCTGGGACACGTCTCATGTAAACAGTGATTGACTCCAGTATACTTTCTAGTTGCATGATCTGCTATTTCTCCTTATTACATTTTATGTATTCTCAGACTATTTTTCCTAGGGTTTCAGAAATGTTACTGGATCCTATTTCTACACCTTCTTGGAACCCAGATAAAGAAAATAAATCTTATATATTTATATATTGCTTCAGGCCATAATCTTAGGTACAAATTAAATTATTTTTTATTCAGATATGGATGCTAATTGCTTAGTCCAATGTGATACAAAACCAAACAACTAGTCATTAGGAAGAGTTCTTTTCTATTTAAGAGGCCTATTTGTTTTCGAATCATGGGAGCTTAAGAAAAAAAAGGGGTGGCCTATTTTTTTAAACTTGGTTATCATAAATTTCTGCTTTTCAGATAGATTTTATTTTTTGAAAAAAAAGGAGACTTTCCCAAAAGTTATGCAGCTTTTATGTTTAGCTTGATAAATCCATTTTCCTATCATTATGATATGTCAATCTAAACTACAGATATTTAAATTTTTACAAAAGTCTTAGGAATTGATTTGCACAGTTGGCTTTTCTCTTTAGAACAACAGACTAATTTGTCATTTTTTTCCTTAATATTTTTCTTTCTACTATAGCAATTTTAACCATATAGAAAAGCAAAGAGAGGAATATAATGGACATCTATATGCACATTAGCTAGAAATTAACAATTGCCTTTATTTTGCCCTATTTGCTTCACTTGATTTATTTGTTTGAAGTATTTTAAAGTAATTCCAGACTGAGCAACGTGGCTCATGCCTGTAATCCCAGCATTTTGGGAGGCTGAGGCGGGTGAATCGCTTGAGCCCAGGAGTTTGAGACCAGCCTGGCTAACATGGCAAAACTCTGTCTCTGTTAAAAATACAAAAATTAGCTGGGCATGGTGGCGGGTGCCTGTAGGCTCAGCGCTTCAGGAGGCTGAAGCGGGGAATTGCTTGAAACCTGGAGGCAGAGGTTGCGGTGAGCTGAGATCACACCACTGCACTCCAGCCTGGGCAACAGAGTGAGACTCCATCTGTAAAAATGAAGTAATTCTAGATAACCTGATGTCTTATCAGAAAACACTGTAGCACGCTTTTTTAAAATAACTTTTTTTTTTTCTTTTTGAGAAAAGGTCTTACTGTATCACCCAGGCTGGAATACAGTGGCATGATCACAGCTCACGGCAGCCTTGACATCTCAGGCTCAGGTGATAAATTATCCAGCTAATTTTTGCACTTGTAGAGTCAGGTTTCGCCATGTTGCCCAGGCTGGTCTTGAACTCCTGGGCTCAAGCAATTCTCCTGCCTGAGGATCTGAGTGCTGAGATTACAAGCATGAGCCACCACACCTGCCCTAAAGGATATTTTAAAATCATAAATAGAATATCATTATTTTAAACATAACTAGAATATCATTATTCTAATAATTATTTTAAACATAACTAGAATACCATTATAATATCTAATAAATAATTCCCTAAAATAACCCAATTTTCAGTCCATATCCACGTATCTCCATTTACTGCTGGTTTGTTCAAACCAACATCCAAACATTGCATTTGATTGTTATGCTTCAAATGTCTCCTTTACTCTAGAACAGTCCTAACAATTTTTTTTTCTTATTATAATATGAAGAGAGTAGGCCAATTGTCCTGTCGAAAATTAATTTGCATTTTTCATACTATGTGAGCCTGAATATCTTTTCCATGTACTTACTTATCATCTGCAAACTGTTTATTAATGTCTTTCATCCACTTATCTATAGAGGTTTTGGTTTTAATTATGAAAATAAATTTGTTGGTTTCTTCCAGGTTTTTTTTGTTTTTGTTTTTGAGACGGAGTCTCACTCTTGTCGCCCAGACTGGAGTGCAGTGGCGCGTTATGGGGAGAGTCTAAAAAAAAAAAAATTTAATTTTTAATTTTAAAAATTAAAAATACAGGAGATTAGGACATTGACGCACACCGAGGAAAGACAGCATCCATCTGCAAGCCAAGGAGAGAGGCCTTAGAAGAAATCAACCGTGTCAAGACCTTTATCTTGGGCCTCTGGCTGCCAGAATTATGACAAAATAAATTTATTGTTTACAGACAGCTATCCTGTCTGTAGTATGTAATTATAGTAGCCCTAGCAATACATTCTGTGATCTTGAATAAATTAAATTTTTCTAAAGCTCAGTTTCCTCAACTATAAAATGGAGATAAACAACATATGCCTCATGAGGTTGTTGTGAGAATTAAATAATGTATGTAAAGCTCATAGCATAGTAAGAACTAAATAAATTCCAGCTATTATTCTTAGGAAGATTAAATGAGGTTATGTATGTAAAGCATTTAGCTCAGCCTCTAGTACACAAGAAAGTTCTACTAAGTATTAGCTTTTTAAATAAACTTTCATTTCATAAAGCGTTACATTATAAGTTCTACTAAGTATTAGCTTTTTAAATAAATTTTCATCTCATAAAGCGTTACATTATATTTTTTCTATCTCCAAAGTATTTCCTTTAAGACCTAGTCTAATTTATTTGTGCCATAATTAAGTTAGATGTAACAGGCTTTGTACCACTGAAACAGCTTAAGCAATCCTATCCAACAAACATTTATCGAGCACCTACATTTTGTCAGATTTATTTCCAACTACTTGATATGCTTTGGTGTTATTATAAATGCTACCTTATAAAAAAATTTTATTTATAGTTGTTTGAAGCTCTTTTATAAACATGCAATTTATTTCATATGCTATTTTCTATCAGTCTTGCTAGGCTTTGTAGTAAGGTCAAATTTTTATCCTGTAGTTTCTTCTAACTTTTAAAATATTCATAATCAAATTACACGCAATTAATGAGATTTTGGGTTTTTTCTTTCTAAACTTCACATCTTTTGATGAAAAAAATAAAATGTATCAATTTTCTCTCTCTCTTTTTTTTTTTCCAGACGGAGTCTCTCTGTCACCCAGGCTGGAGTTCAGTGGCGCGATCTCGGCTCACTGCAACCTCCGCCTCCCGGGTTCAAGCGACTCTTGTGCCTCAGCCTCCCAAGTAGCTGGGACTACAGGCGCCTGCGACCACGCCTGGCTAACTTTTTACTCTTTTTTTTTTTTTTTTTTTTTTTTTTTTTTTTTTTTTAATAGAGACGACGTTTCGCTATTTTGCTCAGGTTGGTCTATAACAGGTACTATTTTATCCTAACAATATGTTTCTAAATGATATTGGTGCCAAAATCAGGATCACCCAGTGATTTTGTTAATACATGCTTATTGAATCAGAAGGTCTAGGGTGGGGAATTTGCTTAAGTATGCAGTCCCCATACTTCGTGATTCTCATGCAGCCAAACATTTGGGCGCCCCTCACCCAATCTCACCAAGAACCAGAAGACCAATTAGCATTTTCGTGGGCTTCCTGCCCCATGGTTCCCTCTGTTCCCAAAGGGTTTTTGCAGTTTCACGGAACTTTTTCACATTCCACTCGGTTTTTTTGTTTGTTTTTTTAAGACGGAGTCTTGCTCTGTCACCCAGGCTTGATGCAGTGGCGCGATCTCGGCTCACTGCAAGCTGCGCCTCCCCGGTTCACACCATTCTCTGCCTCAGCCTCCCGAGTAGCTGGGACTACAGGCGCCCGCCACCTCGCCCGGCTAATTTTTTGTTTTTGTTTCTTTTTTCAGTAGAGACGGCGTTTCACCGCGTTAGCCAGGATGGTCTCGATCTTCTGACCTTGTGATCTGCCCGCCTCGGCCTCCCAAAGTGCTGGGATTACAGGCGTGAGCCACCGCCCCCGGCCCCGGTTGTTTTTTTTGTTTTGTTTTCAAAAATGGGCGGGGGAGAGTAGTCTGAATTGGGTTATGAGGTCCCCTCCGGGGTACCTCACCTCAGCCATTGAACTCACTTCGCTGGCCGTGAGTCTGTTCCAAGCTCCGGCAAAGGAGGCATCCGCCGGGCCCCTCCCCGAAGGGCGGGGTCCACGGCATCTCCTGCCCAGTCTGACCTCGCGCGGAGCCCCATTCTCTGGGAACTCACCTCCCCGAAGATCAGGGAGAGCCCTGTTAGGGCCGCCTCTGGCCCTAGTCTCAGACCTTCCCAAGGGACATGAGGGTGGAGTGACAGGACGCACTCAGCTCGTGGCCCCACTGATGAGCTTCCCTCCGCCCTATGGGGAAGGGTGGTCCCTTACAGAACTTATAAGATTCCCAAACTCAAAGACATTTCACGTTTATGGTGACTTCCCAGAAGACATAGCGACATGCAAATATTGCAGGGCGTCACACCCCTCTCCCTCACAGTCATCTTCCTGCCAGGGCGCACGCGCGCTGGGTGTTCTCGCGTAGTGACACTGGGCCCGCGATTCCTTGGAGCGGGTTGATGACGTCAGCGTTCGAATTCCATGGCGGCGCGGCGACGACGGAGCACCCGCGGCGGCAGAGCGAGAGGTTCGGAGCTCAATATCGCGGGAGGGAATGCGGAAGCGAGGAGTCAGAAAAGGAACGATGCCACCTACTGTGACCTCCTTCCCCTTCCACCTCCCCATAACCTGCACTTGGCTACCAAACCAGTTTGGGTGCTAAATTTTGTAAATTTAGCTTTTCAGAGCTTTGGGGATGACATAATTGTGCATAAAGCCTTGCAGAGCTGTAACAACTAATGTGCCAGTACTGTTGTTAATACCTAATGTCATACAATTTACAAAAAGTAATTGTGAGGCACACCATTATTTTATACACAAGAAAGGATAAGCACTGAAAATGGTGAACTATGATTCACTGCTTATGCCATCCATTCTAAGATGGATCCCAGTTCCAGAGGGTAAAATGCGAGTCTAGACCTATTGAGATACGGTATTATGTGTATAATGTTCTTAAGTGCATAGGTCCACCCTATAAATTAGGTACTATTGTACTTCTCTAGAAGTACAGTATTGTACAATGTTCTAATATTGGAGCAAGTGAAGTAGGAAGAGATCAAACACTTCTCCAAGTTTCCACAGATAAAAGCAGCAGAGCTAGGCTCTAAATTAGGCACAGACCCTTGAGCAGTTTACTAACCTTTATCCCATACCGCCTCATGTATGAGTTGGGTATTTGGGGGACATTGGGACACAAGTAAACAAAACAGATAAGCAGGCCTCAGTCTATGAGCTTACAAGACTCCTGGGGCTCCCTTTTATTTTGTTTTATTTCATTTGGCTAGAATAGCAATTTAGGAAGAATTACACAGACTGTTACACAAGGCTAGTGTGGGGACAGTTTTTATTGCCTCTTTGTAAACTTAGAAAATTATCTTAAACTGGCGGGGTGCGGTGGCTCAGGCCTGTAATCCTGCAATTTGGGAGGCCGAGGAGGGCAGATCACTTGAGGTCACGAGTTTGAGACCAGCCTGGCCAACATGGTGAAACCCTGTCTCTACTAAAAGTACAAAAATTAGCTGGGCATGGCAGCGAACGCCTGTAATCCAAACTACTTGGGAGGCTGAGGCATGAGAATCACTTGAACCCAGGAGGCAGAGGTTGCAGTGAGCAGAAATCGTACCACTGCACTCCAGCCTGGGCAACAGAGTGAGACTCCACCTTGAAAAAAAAAAAAAAGAAAAGAGAAAGAATGATCTTAAACCATTTCTTTAAAGGATTTTTTTCAATCTACACGTTTTCAGGTGTACTCATTCTTTGCTCATTTCCAAATTTTGTAGCATTAAATGAAAGCAAAAGAGTTAATAATGGCAACACAACTCCAGAAGACTCTTCCCCTGCCAAGAAAACTCGCAGATGCCAGAGACAGGGGTCGAAAAAGATGCCTGTGACTGGAGGAAACGCTAATGAGGACAGGACAGAAGACAAGCAAGATGGTACGCCAGGGAGGTCATGGGCCAGCAAGAGGGTTTCTGGTAGGAGTGGATCTGGGGATGATATCTTGTTATTTCAACTCTTATTTCTTCCTTCTTTCAGGATAGAATTAATTTCTCTATCCTTTGGGCATACCACAGCACTAATCTACTGCCTTGAATCCTCATTTTCATGTATTTGAGATGGATTGAGGCCTAAGGAAAGACTAGGATTGGTTGGGAGGACAAAGTTAATTCTCACAAGTTTCTGTTTAACCACAACAGCTGTTTTTGATTCCCATAAAGTAGTACCTATCTGTCTTTCCTCAGAATTTGTGAAGGCCTTGCTGTTAAAGGGCAAAGTTCCTGTGGACCCAGAATGTACAGCCAAGGTGGGGAAGGTAAGACACTCTGGACCGATCTTTAGTCCGTGGATGTCTCAGAGAGCATCCTTTGTTATAAGGACTCCTGTCTGGGATGCTGTTCATATTCATTTCAGGAATCCTCTCCAAAATATGATGAGTGATTAGTTTTCTCTAATGGCAAGAGATAGGAGTGGTAAGGCTTGGGGTTAATAATCAGGGCGTTTTTAAACATGGTGTGTTAGACCATTCTTGCATTGCTATAAAGAAATACCTGAGACTAGGTACTTTATAAGAAAAGAGGTTCCTGGAGGCTATACAGGAAGCATAGCAGTATCTGCTCCTCAAGAGACCTTAGGAAGCTTTTACTCATGGCAGAAGGTGAAGCAGGAATAGGCACTTCACATGGCAAAAGCAAGGGCGGGAGAGAGAGAGATTGGAGGAGGTATCACAGAGGGAGAGTGGGGGAGGTGTCACATGCTTTTAAACTACCAAATGTGTGAATTCACTATCAAGAGGACAGCAGCAAGAGAGTGGTGCTAAACCATTCATGATCGAATCACTTCCCACCAGGCCCCACCTCCAGTACTGAGGATTATAATTCAGTGTGAGATTTGGAAGGAGACAAATGTACAAAATATATGACATTTGTACCTTCTGTGATTGCCATCGGCTTTCTACACCTCATTCTCTTTTTAAACCAGAAAATGGTATCATTGTTAAAGGAAAAGTGTTTTCTTGTTCTAATGAGAAACTGTACCCTGGAATGGTATGAGTTACTGATGAATGGGGAAAAAAGAAGGCTACCTCTGGAGTAAGTTTTCTTTAACTCAGAATCTTTTTTTTTTTTTTTGAGATGGAGTCTCACTCTGTCACCCAGGCTGGAGTACAGTGGTGTGATCTCAGCTCACTGCAACCTCCACTTCCTGGGTTCAAGTAATTCTCTTGCCTCAGCCTCCCAAGTAGCTGTGATTACAGGTACCCACCACCACGCCCAGCCTCAGCTAATTTTTATATTTTTAGTTGGGACGGGGCTTGACCGTGTTGGCCAAGCTCGTCTCGAACTCCTGACCTCAAGTGATCTGCCCACCTCAGCCTCCCAAAATGCTGGGATTGCAGGCGTGAGCCACCATGCCTAGTCTAACTCAGTTAGAATCTTTTGTATTGTTAAAAAAAGGAGGCATGTTTTCATTTATAGTAAGGTTACACCCAGGTTACTGGTAGAACATAGGTTTGCAATTCTTTGCTGGAAGATGAATGTTGATGTTGCTGTAGAATGACAACTTGAGCCATAAGAAAATTTAGAGCCTCATTGTGGATCTCAGGGCTGAACCTATACTAGTGTTGATTTTTTTTCTCTCTCTTTCTAGGCTCATGTGTATTGTGAAGGAAGTGATGTCTATGATGTCATGCTAAATCAGGTAAGAGGTAGAACAGGTAGAACCATTGTATTTATGAGACCGTCTTCTTGATAATTATTGATGATAGAATCCCAGTGCTCAGATCTTTAAATTTTTTTTTTCTTTTTTTAATTTTGTTTTTACTTTTCGAGATGGAGTCTCACTTCATCTCCCAGGCTGGAGTACAGTGGCACAATCTTGGCTTACTGTAACCTCTGCCTCTCGGGTTCAAGCAATTCTCCTGCCTCAGGCTCCCGAGTAGCTGGGGTTACAGGCATGCACCACCACACACAGCTAATTTTTTGTATTTTAGTAGAGACAAAGTTTTGCCGTGTTGACCAGGCTGCTCTCGAACTTGTGACCTCAAGTGATCTACCCGCCTCAGCCTCCCAAAGTGCTGGGATTACAGGTGTGAACCAGCATGCCTTGCCTAAAGTCCTCTATATACACATATAAATATATATAAATATATATGTATATATAAATATATAATATATAAATATGTAATATATAAATATATACATGTATATTATGTATACATATATATCATATACACATATATAAATATATGTTTATAAATATCACATATATGATATGAATATAGATGATATATAGATAGGATATAATATAGATATATCAGATATATATGTATCATCTATATGATACAGGTGCATTATATATCATATGATATGAATATATGTCATATATACATATATATCATATATGTAATATAAATATATATTGCATATCATAGATATCATATATGTGACATGAATATATGTCTATATCATAAATTTATATATAATTTGTATATATTTTATATATGTAATATATAATATATATTTTACATATATATTTATATATAATATATGTATATTTATATATATATATTTTTGAGACAGGGTCTTGCTCTGTTGCTCAGGCTGGAGTGCAGTGGCTTTCAGCTCGCTGCAATCTCCGTCTCCTGTGTTTAAGCGATTCTTCTGCCTCAGCCTCCCAAGTAGCTGGGATTATAGGTGCCCACCACCATGCCCAGCTAATTTTTGCATTTTTAGTAGAGATGGGGTTTCACCATGTTGGCCAGGCTGATCTCGAACCCCTAACCTCAGGTGATCCACCTGCCTTGGCCTCCCAAAGTGCTGGGATTACAGGCGTGAGCCACCGTGCCCTGCCTTCTCTAAGAATTTTGTAAGTGTATGGCTTATAAAAAACTTTTATAACTGTTAACTCTCTGTTCATATCCTTTTGCACTTTTTTTTTTTTAAGAGACAGGATCTTGTTCTGTCACCCAGGCTGGAGTGCAGTTGGTGCAGTCAAAGCCCACTGCAACCTTGAACTTCTGGGCTCCAGCAATCCTCCCACCTAAGCTTCCTGAGTAGCTAGGACTTCAGGCACATGCCACGAAGCCTGACTAATTTTTAAATTTTTTATGGAGATGAGAATCTCACTATGTTGAATAGGTGGTCTTGAATTCTTGGCCTCAAATGATCCTCCTGCCTTGTCCTCATGAGGCACTGGAATTACAGGGATGAGCCACTGGGACAAGCTGTTTTGCACATTTTCTAAAAAGTTGTTGGTCCTTTTCTTACTGGTTTCAAGGAACTTTATATAATATGGAGAATAGCCTTTTGTCTGTAACATAAATCGCTTATATGTTTTCCAGATTTGTCATTTACCTTTTGGTTTTCTTTGTAGTACACTTTTTGCCCATATTGAAGCTTTAAATTTTTTCTATAGTTAAATTTATTAATTTTTCATTAAAAAAAAATTTTTTTTTTTTTAAGAGACAGTGTCTTGCTATGTTGCTCAGGCTGGCCTGGCCTTGAACTTGTGGCCTCGTGTGATCCTCCAACCTCAGCCTCCCAAGTAGCTGGGACTACATGCATCTGCCCCCAAGCCCAGCTTTCTTTTTAATCAAACTTTTTCTCTTGTTTATCTTTGTGGTTTTGAGTAGATAATACATTTGCCTCATTAATATATTTCCTGGATATGACTTCATATTTGAATTTATTGATCCAACATATGTAATTTTAACAACTAATTAGTATTTCTTTGTTACTGTTTCTTCTACTTAAAATACCACAGGCAGATAGAAAATACCTTAAGGTTGGCTGGGCACAGTGGCTCACGCCTGTAATTCCAATACTTTGGGAGGCTGAGGTGGGTGGATCATCTGACGTCGGGAGTTCGAGACCAACCTGAGCAACATGGAGAAATCCCATGTCTACTAAAAATACAGAATTAGGCATGGTGGCACATACCTGTAATCCCAGCTACTTGGGAGCCTGAGGCACGAGAATCACTTGAACCCGGGAGGCAGAAGTTGCAGTGAGCCAAGATCGCACTATTGCACTCCAGCCTGGGCAACAAGAGCAAAACTCCGTCTCAAAAAAGGAAAATACCTTAAGGTGGCCAGGTATGGTGGCTCATGCCTGTCATCGTAGCACTTTCGGAGGCCAAGGCTGGAGAATCACTTCAGGTCAGGAGTTCAAGATCAGCCTGGGCAACATGGTGAAATCTTGTCTCTACAAAAAAATACAAAAACACCTGGGCATGGGCCAGCTACTTTGGAGGCTGAGGTGGGAGGATTGCTTGAGCCTGGGAGGTTGATGCTGCAGTAAGCTGTGATTGAGCCATTGCACTTCAGCCTGGGTGACAGAGGAAAACCCTGTCTCAAAAAAACAAAAACAAAAACCATATACATTTTTTAAAGGAAAAGAAAATATCAAGCCAGGCGTGGTGGCTCATGCCTGTAATCCCAGTGCTTTGGGAGGCCGAGGCGGGCAGATCACGAGTCAGGAGTTCAAGACCAGCCTAGCCAACATGTTGAAACTCCGTCTCTAAAAATACAAAATTAGTCTGGCGCGGTGGCGTGCACCTGTAATCCCAGCTACTAGGAAGACTGAGGCACGAGAAATTGCTTGAACCTGGGACACGGAGGTAGCAGTGAGCGGAGATTGCACCACTGCACTCCAGCCTGGGCGACAGAGCAAGACTCCGTCTCCAAAAAAAAAAATTATTATCTTAGGCTCCTTTTTGTTCTAACATCTAATGACCTTTTTTTTTCACCAGTGGGCTAAGGTCATACAGTGGCTTTAGCATGTGAGCAAGCAGGAGATAGAAGTAGGAAGAGGCAGCATGCTTAACAAAGAAGAATGCCTCCATATCCAGCGCTCAGCCATACAATACCAGCTGCTGTGCCTTATCATGGACTTCTCTCTCTCTTCACTCTGAGTGATTTACTTACAGATACCTCTTTTTAGATACTGGCCATATTCTCTCTCAGTATCTCCAAGTCAGGTCAGGTTAGGTATGGGACAGATGAGGCAGTGGTTTTTCATATCGCTTGTCCCCTCCCAGTATTGCACTGCTCTCAGCTCATTGTCAAATTTCTGCAACCAACAAACAAAAGTTGTGGGTAGAACTGTCAAGGAGTAAGTCATTTAACAGTTGAGCATAACAGTTTTAGACCTTTGGAGCATCAAAATTGTTTTCATTTGGGAAATAATTATTGGGAGTGGATTGGGAGCTGGAAAACACAGATAGCTTAGAAAAATATCTAAATAGGGAGCTAAGGCAGGAAAAAACAGGAGGAGCCATTCAATGTGGGATATTTGAGGTTGGAGAGAGGGTTTAGGAAGCTTCTAGGCTCCCATTTTAATTCCTAAGAATCCAAAGTTTAATGCATAAGCCCTATTTCTTCTTTATATCTTTAATCAACTGGCACCTGTGATGAGGGATGAGTCATTGGTTTATGTGCTTTCCATTTGCAAAACTCTGCTTTTTGTTTTTGTTTTCATTCAACATAGACCAATCTCCAGTTCAACAACAACAAGTACTATCTGATTCAGCTATTAGAAGATGATGCCCAGAGGAACTTCAGTGTTTGGATGAGATGGGGCCGAGGTAATGATTTTTACTGAGATTTTATGAGTTGGCATTCAGAAAGTCAGAAGTAGCTTAGTGGGTGGCCAAAGGATTCTCTGGTTTTTTTTTTTTTTTTTGGAGACGGAGTCTCGCTCTGTCACCCAGGCTGGAGTGCAGTGGCCGGATCTCAGCTCACTGCAAGCTCCGCCTCCCGGGTTTTCGCCATTCTCCTGCCTCAGCCTCCCGAGTAGCTGGGACTATAGGCGCCCGCCACCTCGCCCGGCTATTTTTTTTTTGTATTTTTTAGTAGAGACGGGGTTTCACTGTGTTAGCCAGGATGGTCTCGATCTCCTGACCTCGTGATCCACCCGTCTCGGCCTCCCAAAGTGCTGGGATTACAGGCTTGAGCCACCGCGCCCGGCCGGATTCTCTGGTTTTAAATTGGGTCAGTAGAGGCTCTGAAGTCTGGGAGAGGCTTAGGAATCAAGTTGAGCATCTTGAAATTGGGGAATGGCAGGCATCCTCCTTAGAGTTCCCACTGGAAAAACTAAGAGTAGCCCATTGAGGCTGAAAACTCTTCTATAGTTGAACTGCTAGTAGTGCTCATAGACTATCGCAGTTAGCAGGTAACTTGTATCAACATGATTAGTTCCCTAAATCCTTTCACTTTCCCTTCTCCCTTTCCTGCCTGTTTGTCAGATGTTAAACAGAGAGACTTGGAGAGCTGGCCTGTTACTATTAGGAAACTATCTTACGTGTGGCGTTTACTTTGCAGTTGGGAAAATGGGACAGCACAGCCTGGTGGCTTGTTCAGGCAATCTCAACAAGGCCAAGGAAATCTTTGAGAAGAAGTGAGTGCAAAAAAGTGACTACAAAAAAATATACCCTCTTCTTAGATGTATCTACTCTAAGAATTTTGATTTAGACAGAGTTTCGCTCTTGTTGGCCCAGGCTGGAGTGCAATGGCACGACTTCAGCTCACTGCAACCTTTAAGCTTTAAGCAATTCTCCTGCCTCAGCCTCCCGAGTAGCTGGGATTATAGGTGCCCACCACCACACGCAGCTAATTTTTGTATTTTTTAATAGAGATGGGGTTTCGCAATGTAGGCCAGGCTGGTCTCAAACCCCTGACCTCAGGTGATCCACCTGCCTTGGCCTCCCAAAGTACTGGGAATATAGGCATGAGCCACCATGCCCTGCCTTCTCTAAGAATTTTATAAGTGTGTGGCTTATGAAAAACTTTTCATTTTGTAGGTGTGATTTGGCCTAAATGTTAATGTCTTTTCACCCTGACATTCTGTGGTCGAAACACCAAACTGCATCCTTAGTGATTAAATCAAACTAGAACTTTGAAAGTCACTAAAAACAGAATAATATATTTAACACATGGCTGACAAATTTAGGAAATTTGGGATAAGTGGAGACTATCATAGGGTAGAGAATATTCAGCTAGGGGCTGAGCACGGTGGCTCATGCCTTAAATCCCAGCACTTTGGGAGGCTGAGGCAGGAGCATTGCTTAAAGCTAGGAGTTTGAGACCAGCCTAGGCAACAAAGCGAGACCCCTGACTCTCCCCAAAAAAAAGAAAGAAAGAAAAAAGAATATTCAGTTAGAGTTTTTAAAACTTTAACTCTGATATAGATGAAGAACTTTCCGGAGAATTTAGGAACATGTTTCTTTCAGGGAAAGGGATTAGATGGATATCTTTTGTTTAAAATCTCAATGGCTTTTGTGGTGTTTGGGAAGGACAAGCATTGTTTTTCCCCATTTTTTAAATTCCATTTGTCTCCAGAGCTTTTTTATCCATTTAGTGTCCTCACTTAGAATTAGACTAATTTTGATTTATGGAAAGGTGATGTGTAAAGGAGCTCAGTGGTGGAAAATAAATTATTTGGAGATTTTCTGTCTAAGGAAACAGTTGTAAGTCCTTCTTCATAGTAGACCTTTATTTGTAAGGTTTTCTTACACTTTGGACTCTACAGATTCCTTGACAAAACAAAAAACAATTGGGAAGATCGAGAAAAGTTTGAGAAGGTGCCTGGAAAATATGATATGCTACAGATGGACTATGCCACCAATACTCAGGTAATTCTCCACTATACTTTTTGGAGGAAACCCATCTTCTTTTTTTATTTTATTTTATTTTTTAGAGGCAAAGTTGTGCTCTGTTGCCCAGGCTGGAGTGCAGTGGCACAATCATGGCTTACTGCAGCCTCAAGATCCCTAGGCTCAAGTGATCCTCCTACCTCAGCCTCCTCAGTATCAGGGACTATAGGCACGTGCCACTCTGCCCAGCTGATTTTTTTTTTTTTTTTTTTTTTTTTTTTTTTGTAAAGATAAGGTTTCACTATGTTGCCTAGGCTGGTCTCAAATTCCTGTGCTCAAGCAGTCCTCCTGTCTTGGCCTCCCAAAGTCCTGAGATTACAGGCATGAGGCACCACACCTACTTCTGTTTCTTCTTACTCAGGATAAAGCAGAATAGCTTAGATCATTCCTAGACTGGGACAGGCCAGGATATCGTGAGTCCTTTCTACTCACCTCAGGGGTGTTCTCACTGATCTTTGTAATCCCGAAGGGACAGTAAGAATGAGGATAGAATGTGCCTTTGTACTCTTGGCTGTTATTTACTAAGGTTCTTTTTTTTTTTGAGATGGAGTTTCATTCTTGTTGCCCAGGTTGGAGTGTAATGGCTCAGTCTCGGCTCACTGCAACCTCCAGCTCCTGGGTTCAAGCGATTCTCCTGCCTCTGCCTCTCAAGTAGCTGGGATTACAGGTGCCTGCCACCATGCCCGGCTAATGTGTTTTGTATTTTTAGTAGAGATGGAGTTTCACCATGTTGGCCAGTCTGGTCTTGAACTCATGACCTTGGGTGATCCACCCGCCTCAGCTTCCCAAAGTGCTGGGATTACAGGCGTGAGCTACCACGCCGGGCCTACTAAGGTTCTTATAAAATCTTAGGCCCTATTTCCAGAAGTTTATTGTTAGGACCAAGAGAGGAGTAATAAAAAATCAAACTGATTAAACAATTACATTTAAATTTCTCTTCACTTCTGGATATATACCACCATAAAAAAATTAATTTAGATAAACGGAGGTATACCAGGATGCTGAAAGTGTCCTGAAACAGTCACATATCCAAAAAAAATAGAGAAGTTTTAGTCTTTTTTAAGATGGGAAGATCTGAGCCATAATAGCTATCTTTATACACTGACATAATGAGGAAAGCCTTTTTTTCCTAGACTTATTCTGAGTTGTAAAATGTGGGAGGCAGAACTAGTATGGTTAACCCTCTATATCCATGGATTCAATGAACTGAGAATCAAAAATATTTGAGAAAAGAAACTGCTTCTGTACCAAACCTGTACAGCCTTTTTTTCCTTGCTTGTCATTATTCCCTAGACAATGCAATAAAAACTTCACAAAGCATTTACATTGTATAATATTGAGTGTTATAAGGAATCTAGAGATGATTTCTTAGATTTTCTTTTGTTTGTTTGTTTTTTGCTATAGGATGAAGAGGAAACAAAGAAAGAGGAATCTCTTAAATCTCCCTTGAAGCCAGAGTCACAGCTAGATCTTCGGGTACAGGAGTTAATAAAGTTAATCTGTAATGTTCAGGCCATGGAAGAAATGATGATGGAAATGAAGTATAACACCAAGAAAGCCCCACTTGGTAGGACTTCACATTTTCTTCTGCATTCTCTCCTCATAATTCCTAGTTCCTTTAATGGGTATTTTATTATCATTATGATTTAAAGCTTGCTGATAGTACTGAATGAAGAAAATGGGATTTGGGGTGACAGGTTGTATGGAGGGAGGAGGAACTATTTTGAAAGTTGAGGCTGGGTGTGGTGGGTCATGCCCATAATCCCAACACTTATAGGGAGGCCAAGGCAGGTGAATTGCTTGAGCCCAGGAGTTTGAAAACAGCCTGGGCAACATGGCGAGACCCCATCTCTACTAAAAATAGAAAAATTAGTCAGGCATGGTGGTGTGTGCCTGTGATCCAGCTACTTGTGAAGCTGAGGTGGGAGGATCACCTGAGCCCAGGAAGTTGAGCTGCATTAAGCTGTGTTGATGTCACAGCACTCAGCCTGGGCAACAGGAGTGAGACCCCATCCCAAAAAAAGAAAAAAAAAAAGTTGAAAGGTGAAAGTCGTTTTTAGGCAAGGACGTAACTACAGTTCACTAGCTGGGATCCTTGTTTGGAGTCTGATCTCTGGCTGGGCCTGCAGGGAAGCTGACAGTGGCACAAATCAAGGCAGGTTACCAGTCTCTTAAGAAGATTGAGGATTGTATTCGGGCTGGCCAGCATGGACGAGCTCTCATGGAAGCATGCAATGAATTCTACACCAGGATTCCGCATGACTTTGGGTAAGGCCTGTGCTGTTACTTCACTTTGTTCTTCTACCTATACATATCCCCTGTATCTATCAGCAGCAGCTATAATCTTCTGAATCTTTTATTCCTAAGAAAATGATCATCTTGAATACATACAGAAACAAAATGATACATAGGTAGCCTATTTAATCAGCTTACAAATAGGGGATGCAATCTCCTGGCTTGACCACAGCCATATTCTCTGACAAAGTAGAAGTTACCAACCCAAGAGAGAATGGGTCTAGCTATCCAACCACCAAGTAAAACACCTTCAGGCACATGACCCCCTTTTCCTATTTGAGGTGACTAAAACCACACAAACACCATTTCTCTGAACTCAAGTGATATTAGATAAACAAAATAACATTTTACATTTGTTGATTCTGTTTTCTGGTTTTCATCCTATTTCTATTTCTTTTATTGCTTTATAGAGCCCTGTGACCTAGAAATAACCCTGAGTGGTCAACAGGTCTACTGAGATAGAACTACATCCAAACTGTTCCTTGTTGATATTGATATAATTTTAAAATGATTTGATAAAAAAAGAATGCTAACTCTAGTCTCAAAAGTCAAAATCCACGTAGTTCATCTTATACCGAGTATATATTTAATATTATTTTATATATTTGGAAGTTAAGATCTCTTTACAGATCACTTTCTCTCTCAAATGGAAAACCTGTTTCTCATACCTGTTTTCTAAAGGACCTGTCATTTTCTATTTTTAGTCACGTGCCTTTTAGCCACATGTCAGAAAGCTCATTATGGGTTATATCTCTGTTCTTAGACTCCGTACTCCTCCACTAATCCGGACACAGAAGGAACTGTCAGAAAAAATACAATTACTAGAGGTGAGATATGTATGAATTGAGAAGTATTATATCCCTTATACCAGTTTCCTCCCACATTAATTCTATATCTCATCTTCTCAGGCTTTGGGAGACATTGAAATTGCTATTAAGCTGGTGAAAACAGAGCTACAAAGCCCAGAACACCCATTGGACCAACACTATAGAAACCTACATTGTGCCTTGCACCCTCTTGACCATGAAAGTTATGAGTTCAAAGTAAGAAAAATGATCATTTATTTTCATACTCTTGCACCCTTAAGACCACCTCCCCCATCCCACTGATCTCTAACTACTTCTGGTCAAGAGCAAATTGTCAATTAGGGCAGACTTTTTATGTACTAGGGATTTGGGAAGGCCAAGCTTTTCCTAGCTGCCTTGTAAGACTGTTTGGGAGCAGAAAGGTCTGCCAAGTTGTATCAGAATCCCCAAATTCTTCAGTTCAGCTCAGTCTCTTGTAGAGTCCACATTGGCCTTTTTGTCTTATTTTTCACAGGTTATTTCCCAGTACCTACAATCCACCCATGCTCCCACACACAGCGACTATACCATGACCTTGCTGGATTTGTTTGAAGTAGAGAAGGAGGGTGAGAAAGAAGCCTTCAGAGAGGACCTTCATAACAGGTCTGAGTCTAGCTTTGGGTTTGGAAAGACACTCCTTGCCCAAAAGTGCAGCTATAGAACTTATAAGAGGGAGTCAGAAGAAGGTGTCAGCTTTTTTATGCTTATGACCTATCTGTGCAAAACAACAGAGTACAATAATACTGGCTTTTCCTTAGGATGCTTCTATGGCATGGTTCCAGGCTGAGTAACTGGGTGGGAATCTTGAGCCATGGGCTTCGAATTGCCCCACCTGAAGCTCCCATCACAGGTTACATGGTGAGTGAAACTGAACTCTGTTAGGTGCACAGGGGAAAAGGATACAGTAATGTTCCCAGTACTTTTTTTCTTAGATTAGGATTAGGTGGTTCGCCTCCCCAAGAGTTAAGCCAGCTCACTGATAACCTTGTCATCTCTTACTGTGTCCCTCTTTCTTTAAATTCCTAAAGATACCTCGCCTTTCCCTTAGAAGGCAGAAATTCACAGGTGCTTCTACCCTCTCTAGAACAGAATTGTGAGGGGAAATGGAGAAGGGTCTATATTGTGTTTAAGGGAATGGAAAAACAGGGTCAGTGGTATGCACCTTCTCTCTAACACAGTGGGTTAGAAGCTGACCTTGGTATTCATTTATATATTTCAGTTTGGGAAAGGAATCTACTTTGCTGACATGTCTTCCAAGAGTGCCAATTACTGCTTTGCCTCTCACCTAAAGAATTTAGGACTGCTGCTCTTATCAGAGGTGAGGCAGGAGTATGTCTGTGATCTCTAGTTTATTCC
Source organism: Chlorocebus sabaeus (assembly GCF_047675955.1). Lineage (NCBI taxonomy): Eukaryota > Metazoa > Chordata > Mammalia > Primates > Cercopithecidae > Chlorocebus > Chlorocebus sabaeus. The sequence goes on along the minus strand of NC_132932.1, from coordinate 3,891,913 downwards.
AGTTTTTTTCCAATGAGAAAAGTTTGACCCCAGAACCAAGAAGTTTACCTGGGATAACTTGAGAGAGGACCAAGTACAATTTCTAGTACATTGGATTCCTCTGCTGGAGTAGGAGAAAAAAGTACTGATGGGATTTTCTATTTGGCTTTGGAGCCATCTAATTCTTAGTAGGATATGGGCATTCAAAGGTTTTTTGCTTTCCAGGTAGCTCTAGGTCAGTGTAATGAACTACTAGAGGCCAATCCTAAGGCCGAAGGATTGCTTCAAGGTAAACACAGCACCAAGGGGCTGGGCAAGATGGCTCCCAGTTCTGCCCACTTCGTCACCCTGTAAGTACTCAGAACCAGGAGGGCTAGAAGACTCCTTTTGGCTGGATAAGACTATGTTCTCTATTCCAGCTTCTGAACCAGAGACTGATGTTGACACACTTTTTTTCCATTTGGCAGGAATGGGAGTACAGTGCCATTAGGACCAGCAAGTGACACAGGAATTCTGAATCCAGATGGTTATACCCTCAACTACAATGAATATATTGTCTATAACCCCAACCAGGTCCGTATGCGGTACCTGTTAAAGGTTCAGTTTAATTTCCTGCAGCTGTGGTGAATGTTGATATTAAATAAACCGGAGATCTGATCTTCAAGCAAGAAAATAAGCAGTGGTATACTTGTGAATTTTGAGATATTTTATGTAAATAAAAACTGTACAAGTCTACCACTGGCTTCTTCGGGCTTTATTTCTCCAAGAACATATTTCTTCTGACATTAGTAGATCTCCATTTTCAGGACAGAAAGTACTCATTGTTCTGAGGGTTATTCAGTATCCTATTCTTAATGGCATCTGTGCATCAAGGGGCGCTAATGCTTTTACCTGTTTAATTCAATTTTTCTGCAAACTGTAATTTGGTGAGTGTTATCGCAGGAAGGGTAGAGGCAACAAAGGCTAAGCTGTTTTTTTCTTTCCCATCCATATGTATTCACTTGCCTTTTTCCAATTTATCCACTGCAGCCCAGTCTCCCACTACTCAACACTAGGACTCATCACATGTCCAAAAAATTGGGAAGCCCTTGGAGGACTGTCACTAAGTCTGAATACATCTTGAGGAGGAAAGGAAAAAAGTGGAATGAGTTTTTACATACCTTGCCCCATCTAAGAAGTACTAAAGTCCAGATCAGATCCTGATATGGTTAGGCTTTGTGTCCCCACCCAAATCTCATCTTGAATTGTAATCCCCAGAGTCCCCACATTTCAAGGGAGAGACCAGGTGGAGGTAACTGAATCATGGGGGCGGTTTCCCCCATGCTATTCTTGTGATAGTTCTCACAAGATCTGATGGTTTTATAAGGGGCTCTTCCTGCTTCGCTCGGCACCTCTCCTTCCTGCCACCCTGTGAAGAAGGGCTTCCCCTTCACCTTCCTCTGTAACTGTAAGTTTCCTGAGGCCTCCTCAGCCATGGTGAACTGTGAGTCAAACCTCTTTCCTTTATAAATTACCCAGCCTCGGGCAGTTCCTTATAGCAGTGTGAAAACAGACTAAAACCAAATTGAAGAATATTCTACAGCATTCTTCATCACTCTTGTTACCCAGGCTGGAGTGCAGTGGTGCGATACTCGGGAGACTGGGGCAGGAGGATCACTGAGCCCTAGAGGCCTAGGTTGTGGTGAGCTGTGATTGCACCACCACACTCCAGCTTGGGCAACAGACTGAGACTCTGTCTCAAGAATAAATAAATAAATTTATTTATTTTTTAAAAGTGTCAAGATTTTGAAGACTGAAAAGCTGTCACAGTTGGAGGAGACTAAGAAAACGCGATGACTAAATGCAATGTGGGATCCTGGACTGGCTTCTGGAACAAAACAGTCATTAGTGGAAAAAATGGGCAAATGCAAATCCTGACTGTAATTTAATTAACATTTGTTAATTAACTTCGTTGTAATTTAATTAACAAATGTTAATTCCCTAGTTTTGATAAACGTAGCATGGTTATGTAAGATGTTAACATTAGAAGAAGCTGGGTGAAGGGTATCAAGGAACACTTGGTACTATCTTTGCAACTCTTCTGTAAATCTTACATTTCTTTTAATTTTTTTGAGACAGAGTTTTGCTCTTGTTGCTGAGGCTGCAGTGCAATGGTGCGATCTCGGCTCACTGCAATCTCCGCCTCCAGAGTTCAAGCGATTCTCCTGCCTCAGCCTCCAGAGTAGCTGGGATTACATTTGCATGCCACCACGCCCAGCTAATTTTTGTATTTTTAATAGAGACAGGGTTTCACCATGCTGGCCAGGCTGGTCTTGAATTCCTGATCTCAGGTGGTCTGCCCACCTCGGCCTCCCAAAGTGCTGGGATTACAGGCGTGAGCCACTGTGCCCAGCCTAAATCTTACATTAAAAAAGAAGGATTAAGAGTCATTCTAGTGGGAAAGCACCAACACAGATATGTTCTTTGGGGATGCTATCTGTGTATTGGTTCCTGGTTCTTCAGACACATTGTAGGATACTTCCTCCCCATCCCTTGACATTAGGTATGGCCATGTGACTTGCTTTGCTTGTATTTATGAAATATGAGTGGAAGTGATGTGTTTTATTTCACACATAGAAATAAAACTTCTATACGTAGAAGATTTAAGAGTTATTTGCCACATGAAGCACAGATCTCAAAGTATGAGCAAAGTAGAGCAGGGCATTCTCGCTGACCCTTAATGGGCCATGTGGCATGATTTAGAAATAAATCTTTGCTGTTTTAAGTTGTTGAAATTTTGGGGTTGCTATGATAGCATAACTGATATTTTAACTGACAAAGAGACATTACCCATCGTTCTGGATGAGAAGATTAGGTATTTGGAGGGTGAGAGGAGGGAGAAGATCAAGAAAAACAACCAATGGGTACTAGGCTTAATACCTGGGTGATGAAATAAACCATACAACAAACCTCCATGACACGAGTTTACCTATATAACAAACCTGCACTTGTACCCCTGAACTTAGAAAGAATACTAGTTTCACATTTTTTTGAAAACTGAAAAATTCAGTCCAGATTTTCTGATTGATTAATACTAACAAATAAGACATTTTTGAGAAAGAATAATGAGGTGGTACTTGTACTGCTAGATAACAAAAAGAACAGTCAAGTTAGCACTTACTAAACACTTACCACGTTAGTGTCACTCTTCTGTGTTTTACACCTTAACTCATTTAGTCCTTAAAACACTTCCATGAAGTAAGCTCCATTGTTATGGCTGTTGTACAAATGGGGAAAAGGAGGCATGGAGATTTGAACTCAGTCTTATTCCAAGTCCATGCTTTTTGCTGCTGTTACCCAGTCTCTCTAGAGTAGTGCTTGTCAAACCTGAGAGGAAGGACTAATTGTTCCTGTGTCTTTTTCCTTCCTTCCTTCCTTCCTTCCTTCCTTCCTTCCTTCCTTCCTTCCTTCCTTCCTTCCTTCCTCCCTCCCTCCCTCCCTCCCTCCCTCCCTCCCTCCCTCCCTCTCTCTCTCTTTCTTTTTTTTTTTTTTTGACCGAGTTTCACTCTTGTTGCCCAGCCTGGAGTGCAATGGTGCGATCTCAGCTCACTGCAACCTCCACCGCCCCGAATTCAAGCAATTCTCCTGCCTCAGCCTCCCAAGTAGCTGGGATTAGAGGCGCCTGCCACCACGCCCAGCTAATTTTTTGTATTTTTAGTAGAGACGGGGTTTCACCATATTGGCCAGGCTTGTCTGGAACTCCAGACTTCAGGTGATCCACCCGCCTCAGCCTCCCAAAGTGCTGGGATTACAGGCGTGAGCCACCATGCCTGGCCTGTTTTAATTTCTTACCTGTCATGGAACAATATTTCATAAAATATAATCAAAATGGATTATTAAGAAAATGAAATTAAAAAGCACACAAAACACAAGCCTCCATTTTTATTATTAAATTTGTCAGATATTACTTTTAAAATTCCTATACAGTTTCTAAATGGTTACTCTCAACTTCTATACTTACCTCATTATGAAACATTAACAATTTGTGAACTGGCACTAGTCCATGAACCAAACTTTGAGTACCTCTGCTCTAGATTTCAAAATCAGATGTGGATATATGTGTAAAAATTTGGTATATAAAAAAGATGTTTTTCTAGACGGGTAGAATAAAAGATTGTTCAAATGTCTTATGGTCTCACAATCCGGTGGTTATAACTGCAAAACTCATCCAGCTTTGGGAGATGCTGAAACTCCATTTAATGATAAGAACTTGAAGGATGTTTAATGTAAACCTAAATTGATTTTCACTTCAACTCCTTTTGGGTACATAATTACTTTTACCTAGAATCTGTTCTTGACTTTACTCATAACAATTGTACCATGACCTCACTGTCTGTCTCCAAGATGAGACAGAAAAAAACCCTTCAAGTGGACCTGGCCAACAAGACTGAATCTATTGAGCCTATTGGGCAAGTTAGCCTTTGCTTAACTTTCCCCATCCCCTTCACTCCAGCCTTAGCTGGGATGCTTTTATGTAATTTTCAGAGCATGGAAGACAGACAAATAGAGCGTCCTCCTGCCATTGGCCCATGCTTTTAGGGGAGCAAAAGGCAAAAGAGTGAAATCAATGACCAGGATGATGCCATGCCATGGTACTCTGCAGGATTTCTGGCAAGGATTACGGATCGTAAATTTCGAAATACCATAACTAGGACTTCTAGTCACAAGGTAGATGTGAAAATGATGGTCCAGAGGTATATTTCGAGGCTTGGCATGAAGCACATAAGAGAAGACAGAAGCATGGCCTATCAGCTGATGTCATCATCCTCTAGTCAGGATGGAAACCAGGGCATTGGATAGAAATAAAGTCCCTCAGGTGATTTCTCCATGTAAAACCTGGAATCAGGGTTCAGTGAGAGCAAAACTCAGTGCCCTTTAACTCCCCAAGTCTTCAAAACTCATTTCTAGACCAGAGTGGTATTTCTCTGAGATAAACCCACCAAACCAGGACAAAATCCCTGTAATAGCCTTCACTTGTCTTCTACAAGTCCTTGAATTCTTGGCTACAGAAGATATTTCCTTCTTCTTTAACCCTTAGAAAGAAAGGGCCTGAGGAAACTAAAGTCACTGGTTTCAATCTTTTGCCTTTTGCTCTCCTAAAAGCATGGGTTAAGGGCAGGAGGAAGCTCCAGTTGTCTGTCTTCCACGCTCTGAAAATTCTACAAAACACCCCAGCCAAGACTGGAGTGACAGGGAGGAGGAAAGTTAAGCAAAGGCTAACCTGCTCAACAGACTCTTTCATATGACTGAATTTTAGGAATATAATAAAGTTCTTTTATGGGCCAGGCATAATGGCTCATGCCTGTAATCCCAGAACTTTGGGAGGCTGAGGTGTGGAGATCACCTGAGGTCAGGAGTTTGAGACCCACGTGGCCAACATGGTGAAACTTCGTCTCTACTAAAATACAAAAATTAGCTGGGCGTGATGGTGGGCACCTGTAATCCCAGCTACTCGGGCGGCTGAGGCAGGAGAATCGCTTGGACCCAGGAGACAGAGGTTGCACTGAGCCGAGATCGTGCCGCTGCACTCCAGCCTGGGTGACAGAGCCAGACTGTCTCAAAAAAAAAAAAAAAAGTTTTTTACTTAAGAAAATCACAGTTCATGGCTATGACTGTGCCATCTCTCAATTCGTTTTAATCTTTGTGAATTTCAATTTGAGAGTAAGACACTTTTGTGTGATCTCTTCTGAGAATGTCAATTACCATATTGACTAAAGTTTGAAAGTCGTGTCAGAAGTTGGGAAAACCAGAAGGTTTGTTCCGCTTTCAATGGCTTGGCTCCTCACCTCTCATCTGGGTAGTTTCTTTTTCTTTTTTTTTTCTTTTTTCCAGATGGAATCTTGCTCTGTCGCCCAGGCTGGAGTGCAGTGGCATGATATTGGCTCACTGTAAGCTCCGCCTGCCGGGTTCACACTATTCTCCCGCCTCAGCCTTCCAGGTAGCTGGGACTACAGGTGCCCGCCACCACGCCTGGCTAATTTTTTGTATTTTTTAGTAGAGTTGGGGTTTCACCGTATTAGCCAGCATGGTCTTGACCTCCTGACCTCATGATCCGCCCACCACGGCTTCCCAAAGTGCTAGGATTACAAGCGTGAGCCACCATGCCCGGCCTTGTCTGGGTAGTTCTGAGAAAAGGGTTGTCTCTGTGACAGAAACATAGCTCTTTCTAAATGCCTTGATGCGTGACTGACTTATTCTCCCTCCCTCATTCTTTCTCGATGAACTGAAAGGTCTTCCATGCTCTGTTCAAATTGAATGTTGGCCAACATCACTCTCATTCCTCCTCCTGGCAAGAATGGCCTCCTAAGGTCCTAGGGTCCGCAAGTGATGCAAGAATTCTAAAACCTAGCTTCAAAAGAGTACCTATTAAAGATTGCACTCACTTTCTTGTGGTTCTAGTAAGGATTAATGTTAAATTAGAAGAGACACACATTCGAATGTACATATACATATACATAGAATATCCTCCTGTCTAAATCCACATGAGAACACAGGCCCACACTTGAGATTTTTTGACACTTCATTTTTATAATTGTTAAGAAATTATTAATTTTATAATTATTAAAAGCTACCAGTGTCTTCAGGCTTTGCATCTCTAGCACAAGGGGTATTATTTTTCCCCACATCTTCATTCCCAGCTCAGAAAGTACACATTGCCCTGCACATCTCCCACGGCAAGCTGCAGGGTGGAGTTAGTGCCCAGCCAAGGTTCCAGGCAGCTCACTGACCCTTCGCATCGGAACAGGCCCAGCTACAATGGGAACAAAAATGGGGGAGGTCAGGGCTACAAGCCTAGGGCCTCCTTACTAACTTATTTTTTCTCACATTATGCCTTTTATTTAGAAACAGGTTAGTCATACATTGCAAGTGATTGAAGAAAACAGAATTTTGATCTTTTGCCCTTTCTTACTCTAAGTTTGCTGTCTTGTGATATCCCTTTGCGCGCGCACACACACACACTTACCAGCTGCATACTGGGTCTCTCCCATAGCTTAACATCTCTGTCCTTTGAAGCTGTCACCAGCAACTCAGGTAGCACATGGAGGGCTGTGACAGAGCCCGAGTGAATCTCAAAGAGGAAAGGGGAGAGCAGGATGGTGAGTTCTCAGGGACCCCTCCTCAGAGAAGCATCACAGTGAGCTGTGTCAGAACTAGAGCCCTCCTCCCCTAGTATTTCTTTTTTCTTTTTTTCTTTTTTTTCAGATGGAGTCTCGCTCTGTCGCCCAGGCTGGAGTGCAGTGGCGCGATCTCAGCTCACTGAAAGTTCTGCCTCCCAGGTTCACACCATTCTCCTGCCTCAGCCTCCCGAGTAACTGGGACTGCAAGCGCCCACCACCACGCCCAGCTAATTTTTTGTATTTTTTAGTAGAGATGGGGTTTCACCGTGTTAGCCAGGATGCTCTTGATCTCCTGACCTCGTGATCCTCCCGCCTCGGCATCCCATAGTGCTGGGATTATAGGCGTGAGCCACCGCGCCCAGCCCTCCCCTAGTATTTCTGACCCTTCCTTCAAACTCACCTTTCTACGCTGCCGTGTCTTTAGCTGTGATGTTGGCTCACTATCCATACCGGCATCAGATTCCCTGCAGGTAGATGGGTCTGCCCCTGGAGTTTGGGTTTCAGGAATGTTTGCTTTTTTCTGCCAGATGTTACCTGTGGTCCATTCTCCTTCTGGGCTGCATTTGGCCAGGTTCCATAGCATCCCATCAGAGCTGGCACACAAAAATGAGGACTCTGCCATTTTAAGGACAGAATTAGAGCCAAGTCTCGGGCCTTGAGGGATCTGCCATCCACCCTGGGCCATCTCCTGGCTCCTCAGGTCCTCCTGTTACCACTCACCAGATTCAGGTTTGGCTTGAGTTATCGATATTAGGGTCCTACTAGGATTCTCTAAGTTTATATCAAAGTTCAGCCTCTCTTCAAACTCTCCTGATTCCTTTTGCCTCTGTGAAAGGATAGGTAATTTTGTTTAGCCTACCCATACGAGTCAACTTGTACCAGACAAAGCAACAGTTTTCTGCTCTGGGCTGGTCAGGATTTTTTTTTTTTAACTATAACTTAGATATAATCAAGTACACAAATCTTTTTCTTTTTTTCTTTTTCTTTTTTTTTTTTTTTTTTTTGAGATGGAGCGTCGCTCTGTTGCCCAGGCTGGAGTGCAGTGGCACAATCTTGGTTCACTGTAATCTCCGCCTCCCGGGTTCAAGCCATTCTGCCTCAGCATCCCAAGTAGCTGGGATTATAGGCTCGCGCCACCACACCCAGCTGATTTTTGTATTTTTAGTAGAGACGGGGTTTCACCATGTGGGCCAGGCTGGTCTCGAACTCCTGGCCTCAGGTTATCCACCGGCCTTGGCCTCCCAAAGTGCTGGGATTACAGGTGTGAGCCACTGCACCTGGCTAAGTGCACAAATCTTAAATGTACATCGCAATGTACTTTTACACATGCATCCATCCATGCAGTCACCCCGTAGATCAAGATGTAGAGCATTTCCATCACCCCAGAAAATTGCCCTTATGTCCCTTCCCCATCAATACCAGACCATCATCACAAAAGCTAACAATATTCTAATGTCTGTCAACTGAAATTAGTCTTGCTTGCTCTTGAACTTCATTTAGGTGACATCATATAGCATGTACTCCTTTGTAACTGGTTTCCTTTGCCCAGAATAATGTCTATGAGATATGTCTGTATTATTCCATTCATCAGCATGCAGTATCACATTAATTGTTTTGTCATGTAGCAGTCCATTGTATAAATACCACAAATTATTTATCCCCTTTCTATTTATTAATATTTAGTTATGATGAATAAAGCTACCATGAAGATTCTTGTACCAGGCTTTGCGGAACACATGTACTCCTTTCTCTTGGGTATATATTTAGGAGTGGAATCACTGGGTCATGAATAGGCTTTAGTAGATAACTTTAGTAGGTAGCAGATCAGGATTTAATAACCTTCCCAGTAACAAGGGGCTCCCAGGAACCTGCAATGTGAAGTGAACAGCTATTTTGGGCACACTCAATCCAAAAAGTGTTGAACATCTATTAAGTAACTGATAAGTATGATGACAAAAACAAGACGTAGTCCTTGCCCTCGAGATGCTAATATTCATGGGGGCAAGACAAGAGAGACATGGGAAAAAATACAATTGAGAAAACTTCTAGGTTTATGGTTTCCCATGGCTTTTTAAAATGGTAGAGTCCTTTCTTGTACCAATGAAATCTTACATGGGAACCCAATATACAATGTCCTAAATTAGAACGACTCCAGTGGAAGGAGGATAGGAGGATTTGCAGCCAACTGCCTTTCCCTTCCCCTATCCTCCATGATGGGCCCTAAGGTGTAAAAACACTGGTCCTAGATGAATGTTTGCTTTAACACACACTCAAATAGGACTTACCAAGAAAGAAAGAACTCCAGGATCCTTGGGCTGCAGGACAAATACGCCATACTCCTTGTGGGTGGACAATATCATAGGATTTTCTGTATAGCTGCTCCTGGTTTGTAAGAAGGGAATAGGTTGAGCCCAGGATTTTCAGAGCGGTAAAGAGAAGAACACCCCTCTTTAAGACTCTAGTGTTTTCTTCTAAGTTAGACTCAACCTCAGGATAACCACTAACTCACATTTCCTTTCTCCCCAGCTCGGGAGGAAATGGCATTTTTGATCTTACCAGATTTCAGAAGGAGCGCCCCCTGGCTTCATGCAAAGTAACTTCAAATCCGCTTTGGCCAAGATGAGACAGTGACCATCAGGAGCCCAACCCAGACTTGTCAGCACCCCTAAGTCTTCCCGTAGAATTCGGTTCAGGTGAAGACTAGCTCGAAAAAGTACATGGACAGAGAAAGATCCTATTTTAGTTAACATCTCTTGGCCTCCTCAATCCCACATGAATTCCTCAGGAATTAAGTATAAAGCAAAATGTATCACCTTCCCTGAAAATCCTGTTCCACTTTGTTTTTTTTTAACATTAGTGTTCATCGGTGCCATCCCATTACTTGCCCAAACTAGGAATCTCTAACATTCTTGACTTTTCCCTCCCTCTCTACTTCCAACTCATCAATAAGGCCGGTAGATGCAACACATGCCTAAATCTGTATCTCCCCTTCTTGTCTCCACGGCCCAAGTCAGGCCCACATTATGTCTTTCTTAGGCTATAGCTACAGGTGTAAAGTGATCTCCTTACTTTTGGTATCTCTCTTCTACCATCCATCTTCCATACTGCCACCAGAGTTCTCTTAATAAAATCCAGATCATTATTCCACTCAAATTCTTAGCACTGTGCCCTGTATAGCCTGACCCCAGTTTATCTTTTCAATTTCATTTCCCTTACTCCCACCAGGAATCCGAGGAGCTGGCTATACCGAGAACATACACTCTAATATCTCCGTATCTTCTGTACATGTTCCTTCTTCCTGAAACACTGGCACTGTTCACTTCTCTTACTGGTCCAGAAAACTCCTACTCATTCTGTAAGTGTCCAACCTTAAACACCAACAACTCCTTCCCACAATTTCTCAAATTTTGAAGCCCCAGGAATATGTGTGTGCGTGTGTGTGTGTGTGTGCACATGTATCTTCATTATAGCACTAGTCAGTCAAGCTTCCTTAATTAAAGAATGAATTTCATCTGTAACTGGTTCATACTGCCTGGTGCAGAGCTTGGCATCAAGTAGGCACCTGAGAATTACTCATTTACATTGCCATGGACAGAAGCAGAGAATAATGTCCCACTCAGTAACTAACATCCAGTTGACCTAGTTCCGAAGCAGAAGTGCAGTAATTTGAGTAAAATGCCAGGAGTGAGGAGACTGCTGTTTCTATCCCATTAACCCGTCAGCCTGTTTCACCTGAAATTTCCGGGTGCTGAACCCTTCCGCAGTTTCACTTGCCACTCGCTGATTTTCTCATCAGCACTGAGGACAAAAAAGGTGCGTGCCGAGGACCAGATCAGAGCACCAATGTGGCCTGGAGCCTGGTGTACACACAAGTTCAATTCAGTGCTTCTGATGAGCCAGGTTGCACCACCGTTTCCCTCCCAGGCAGATATGCAACCTCTAATGCCCAGTAATACACAGCCAGGGTAGAATTCACACAAAGAACCAAGGGTACATCGACTCACTTGTGCTGTGGCCACAGCCTTGGCTTCCTGCCACAAGATTAGTTCCCCAGCTTGATTTCCAGATACTGCCATGGAACCATCTGGTGCCCAAGCCATAGCAGTGATGGCTGCAGAACTCCTTGGTATACATGTGTCATCTGGAGAAGAAAGGAAGTGTTTCATTAGGAGCTGGGATACTGCTGGGATAAGAGATATCAGGCCACCCTCGACCTTTTTTTGTACCAGTAACACACCCTCTCTCCAAACCTCACTCACCTGCTTCCTTAGGAACCTGCCAGAGCCGTACAGAACCATCCTCAGAGGCAGTCAGCAGGAGGCCTGAGGTTTCTGAAACAGCAGCAGCACAGACTGGGCCACTGTGTCCCAGGAAGGTGTGGGTTTGGGACACCTAGGAGGAAGGGATAGAGATGGGCTCATGGGAGTGGGCACAATAGAAGGTTATTCCACATACCTTCCCCAACTCCCTTGATCCTGGTCCTTTCAGGAACTCACCAAGAGTGGATGCCATAACCGTGTGGCCCCATCTAGCCCGATGGTCACCACCAGAAGCTCTGACCCAGGCTGTCCAGCTGATAAGACACAGAGACTGAGTCAGAAGAAGGGATGGAGCAGGGCAGAAAAGAAGAGGCAGCAGGGAAGGGGAAGTGGCTGACGTTTTGTTACCTGCACGGGGCTCCATGGCAGCTGCACAGTGGCTAATGGGTCCTGAGTGAGCAGGGATGCTGGTCAGCTCCACGCCTTGATGGTCCCACACTTTCAAGGTCCCATCCCGGCCCACAGACACCACGTGGTCCTCCTGCCCCCAGAGCACGAGATCAGAGCAGAGTCATATTGAGCAGGACATGGGAAACAGAACTCCCTCCACAGAGGTGTGGGCTGAGCATTAGGAGCATGGAAGCTGTCAACGAGGGAGGAGAACTCAGGAACAGCGGGGTTGGGTGGCTAAAGATAGGGTCCCACTCTGTCACACTAGAGTCTGGAGTGCAATGGTTTGATCACAGCTTACTGTAGCCTTGAACTCCTGGGCTCAAGTGATCTCTCTCCTCAGCCTCCTGAGTAGCTAGAACTACAGGCATGCACCATGGTACCCAGCTAATTTTTATTTTTATTTTTTATAGAGATGGGGGGGTCTCACTGTGTTGCCTAATCTCCAAGTATCTCATTCTTTATGCTCATTTTGCCTCTGGGATTAGATACTCAATGCACCCAGTCTCTCAAAGCCCCCTTAGCCCTTCCAGAGACCCTCCACAGTGGGATCTCCATTGCCTTCTCACCACAGCTGCCACGGCGCTTACAGCACTCTGATGACCCAGGAACTGACCAAGCCGCTGTCCCGACTCTGGGTCCCAGAGCCCCACAGAGCCATCACTGGAGCAGGATATCTGCAGAGTCAGAAGTCAGAGGAGTGGGATTATTAGCATCCCTCCAGCATTTTTGTATGTCTATAATGTAGGGTGGAAGGCAGTAAGCCATGTAATGAAGGGCCTGGGTTCTCCTGGGTTCAAATCCTAGCTCTTCTACTCATTACTTTCTGCTTTGTGGTCTGTTTCTCTTTCTGAGCATTGGGTTTCTCAACTATTTGATGAGTATAATGATAATGTACCTTTCTGATATCGTGGTTTGGGGCTGAGCGCATCTACATAAACGACTTAGGCTGGGTATTATGGCTCACGCCTATAATCCCAGCACTCTAGGAGGCCGAGGCAGATGGATCACCTGAGGTCAGGAGTTTGAGACCAGCCTGGCCAACATGGGGAAACCCCATCTCTACTAAAAATACAAAAAATTAGCTGGGCGTGGTGGCGGGTGCCTGTAATCCCAGCTACTCAGGAGGCTGAGGCAGGAGAATCATTCGAACCTGGGAGGCGGAGATTACAGTGAGCAGAGATCGCGCCACTGCACTCCAGCCTGGGCGACAAGAGCAAAACTCTACCTCAAAAAAAAAAAAAAAAAAAGGACTTAGCATGCTGCCTGGCACACAGTGAACATATAATAAATATTAGCTATTGTCCATATTATTATTATTATTATTTTGAGATGAAGTTTCGTTCTTGTTGCCCAGGCTGGAGTGCCTTCTGGGTTCAAATGATTCTCCTGCCTCAGCCTCCTGAGTAGCTGAGATTACAGGCATGCACCACCACGCCCGGCTAATTTTGTATTTTTAGTAGAGACGGGGTTTCTCCGTGTTGGTCGGCTGGTCTTGAACTCCTGACCCTGTGATCCACTCGCCTCAGCCTCCCAAAGTGCTGGGATTACAGGTGTGAGCCACCGCGCCCGGCCCTGGGCTTTCTTATTAGAGAGTTCACTGGCTCAGCTTCATCACTGACCTTGGAAATGTTCTGAGTTCAATCTCCTTGTCTGTAAAATAGAGATAAAAGGAGTATCTACTTTACAGGGTGTTGTAAAGATTAAGTGAAGCAATGTATGAAAAGAGCTTAGTTCAATGGTTGGCACATATCAAGTTTGACAAATATTAGCTATTACTATTACTAATGGGTGCCAGAAAAAGGATGAGGTAGGGAGTGTTGTCTTGCCCCAGGAACCCAGCTGGGCTCTGTGCCACCCTTGGCCCTTTACTCACCAGTAGGTTATCTTTGGTCCAGGCACAGCCAGTGACCCAGTCACGGTGACAGGCGGGGAAGGAGTGGATCAAAATAGGGGCTTTGGGTGTCCGCACATCCCAGCAGAGGAGACTCTGGATAGGCCCCAAGGAGAGGGAGCAATCAGGACCAAAGGAGGGATGGGAACCCTGGGGCCATTTCAGGCAAGAAATTTCAAGGGAAGGGGGGGCGCAAGGAAGCACAGGTAGACAGATCTATACTAGATTTGGCAAAACAGAAAGCAGGAGGAAGCAACAGGAAATGGCTTGTTAAGAAATCTAGGAACTAGAGGGGCTATGGGACCCCAGGGTTGCATCCTTCTGCAGCTCACCCGATCCCGGCCCCCAGTGGCCAGGCTGCCTCCATCAGTGCTGAAACTACAGCAGCTCACAGGGCCCTCATGTCCCCGCAGCTCAGTGCCACCGGGAAAGTCTTCTGCCTTGTGCGGCAGCGTCAGAAGCTGCCTTGGCCACAGCCGCACTGTGAAATCCTCTGCATTGGAAAAAGAGAGAGGGAACAGCTTCCTGAAAGAGGAAGCCAGACAGGCCCTGGGAGGCCAAAGACAGGAGCAGCCATGGGGGCTGAGGGTGACGCCCAAGGCACAGCTCCATGGGAGAGATGCAGGGAGTCACAAGGCTGCGGAGAGGCCCTGGACAAGGGTCATCAGCAAGTGTGTACACAGGACAGGAGCGCCAGGCACTCCCAGCTCCAGCTCCACAGCTCAGGCCAGGAACATGGTTCCTTGTCTCTGCTTCTCTAACTGTACTCCCACAGCAGCCACTCCAGACCCCTCCTCTTCTCAAGTGTCCAGTGTCACTTCCACCTCCCGACCTGTGAGGCCCAGGTCTCCCACCTAGAGAGGGCCTAGGCCTTTCTACATTTTCACCTCAACATCTCTCTCTCTCTCCTTCTAAGGGAAACCTATCGCTTTACACAGCACACTGTCCCACGGGGCAGAAACTCAAAGGATTACTGGCAGTTTAGAGGTCCCAGAATGAGGGTGAAGGAACGAGTACAAACAGTCTAAACAGATTATGCAAGATAAGTGCATTCAAAAGTACTTTGAAAGCTGTAAAACAAAATCGCACATGTGTATTTTCATACACATATACATACAACTTGGAGAAAGGTATTAGTGTCTTTAAAAGGAACAGTGATTTGTGGGCCAGGCATGATGGCTCACGCCTGTAATCCCAGCACTTTGGGAGGCCGAGGTGGGCGGATCACCTAAGGTCAGGAGTTCGAGACCAGCATGACCAACATGGTGAAACCCCATCTCTACTAAAAATACAACATTAGCTGGGCATGGTGGTGCATGGCTATAATCCCAGCTACTCGGGAGGCTGAGATGGGAGAATTGCTTGAACCCAGGAGGCAGAAGTTGCAGTGAGCCGAGATTGCACCACTGCACTCTAGCCTGGGCAACAAGAGTGAAGCTCTATCTTAAAAACAATAAAAATAAATAAAAATAAAAAGAACAGTGATTTGTTAACCCTGCCCACTGTCCAGTAGTACCTGAGGCAGAAGCCAAGAGCTCCTGGGAAGTGGCCAGTCCTAGCACAGGCTTCTGGAATCTGGACAGGAGCCAGAGGGACTGAAGGGAGCATTCCTTGAGTGCCCAGCCCTGCAAGGACCCGTCTTCTGCTCCACTCACCAACACCTTGGGGCTTAGCCAGGCCAGGGCGGATACTGCCACATCCAGTGCCTGACCCTGAGCCCCCTGGGAACCTAGAGAATGAGAGAGAACAAGGGAGTAAGATACTTGGGAAGGGTTGGGGGGCAGGGGCTGTGCTCTTTCTAAAGGCTCAAAAACCCACCCATTCCCCCTTCAGTACCTGAAGAGATTTTGTAGATCCTAATGCCATCTGCTCGATACCCAACAGCCACCCGATCACCATCTGGGCTGAGTGCCACGGAGAGGGCAGGAGAGAGAGGAAGGGAACCTAGGTGCCCACGGGGCCGACCCAGAGACCCTGACCATACCTGAACCTGGGAACCAAGAAAAGGGCTTAAGGATACCACCTTCAACACCTGGTCCTCCTCCCTGCTTTGAGTTACAGCCACCCCCATTAAAGTACTCCTTCCAGAGACTCCTCTCATGAGAGCTGCCCTGCACCCAGTGGCACCCCTCTCCCTGTGGCTCCTGCCATCCAAGCTCCTCCACAGCCTCCTCAACAAAGGACCCCCACCCCCACCCAGATATTCTTTGCCTTTGCTACTCCTCCTCACAACCCACCACCAGCCCTCTGCAAGCTGACCTTGCCATCCTCTCCAGCCGTCAGTAACTGGCAACTCGCATGCAGGAAAAGTGCAGCAGCAACAAAGCCATGGTGGGCAGGGAAGGCAGCCAGCCGTGCCCCTTCTCTCCAGGCCCACAGCTCCACCATACTGTCCAGCCGGCCCACAGCCACAACCCCACCAGGCACATTGAAGGCCAAGGTACGGACAGAGGCTCCAGGTGCCCCCAGGTCCTACACAGGGAGGTAGAAATGGAAACTTGAAGACCTGCTCTCAGCACAATCCTAAAGTCACCCAGTAGGCTGTTGTCTGTCATCTGCCACCCTCCACTCCTATCCTCCTGTGCTTCCCCCCAGAGCCACACTGGACCTTCTTACCTTGGTGACTTTGAGCCCATCCACCTGGAAGAAGCTGATGCTGCCAGCCCAGCTGCCTGTGGCTATTACCTGCCCCTCAGGGTGGAAGGCAACACAGTTCAGGGGCTTGGGGTAGGTGTGCTGGAAGGCCAGCTGCCCACGGACTGTGTCCCACAGCTGAGGGAGAGAGAAGAGGAATCAGGATGCTGAACAGAGATGCCTGAACTTCTCAGTCCCAGACCCCCAGGAGCGACCTTATCCAGTTCCCCTGCCTTCAGCAGGGAAGGCCTTCTCTGGCCAGGCAGTCAGCAGCCTCTGCCACACTGAGAGAACAACCTCACGAGGGTGAGTCATGGCTCAGGGCCACTCTGACCACTGCAGCCCCCACGTCTTACCTTTAGGCATCCTCCCAAGCACACGGTGGCTAGCAGCCGGCGGTCTGGGCTCAGGCAGCAGCCAGTGATTTGGTACTGGTGGGCCTTGGTCTGCAGCACCCTATCCCAGGAAGATGAAGTCAGTCCTCTGGGCCCCCTGGCCATCAGCTCCCTCCTCATTTCCTTCTCCTGGGGCTTCCAACAAATGGGGAAGGCCCTCACTCCAAGACAAACGGAGAGGACCCCCTACCGACAACCATGCTGCAGGTCCCAGAGCTCCAGGAGTCCATCGAAGGCAGTAAGAAAGAGTGTATCATTGGAGAGGAACAAACAAGCAGAGATTCCATCACAGCCACTCACCAGAGACTTCTCCTCCTGCGACAGTGGGTGAGAAAGTCGGCTCCGGCCATCGCCTTGACCCTTCAAGTCCCACCACTCCAGGCCCCACCCAAAAAGAAGGCCAAGGCACAAAGGCCATGAGTCCTTGGCTCTCTATGTTGCAAGTCAAGCACACGTTCAAGTGGGGGCCTCATGATCTAAGTGGGGCCACATTTTCTCCCCTACTCCAAACCCCATACCTATTCCCCAAGTTACAGAAGATTTTGATGGACTTGAGAAAATGGGGTTACATGGGGTAGGGGATGATATGGTTGGAAAGAGGATAGAAAGAGGCCATGGTTCTAGGACTCACCTCTCCAGCCCAATGTACTATTAGCCTCCCATAAGCACTTTGTGCTGCCATAGTTCCCAGCAATTTACAGGGAACATTCTCCCCCTGCATCTTTGCTCAGGTTCCTTGTTCAAACAAGAATGCCTGCCCTTCTCTACCCTATGCCCTCCATAACTGCACAGCTCACTCAGGTCTTAATTATATTACATGGCTTTGTTTTGGTTCCTTTTTTCACCTTGTATGTCTTATCTCCCAACAAAACTGACCACTTGGTGGGCAATGACAATGTCCCAAGTCTTGTTTCTTGCCACACTTAGCACAGTGCCTTAAATGGAAGGTGTGCAGCAAATATTTGCTGTGTGATTGATTTCTTGATGAAGCCCTTTGAGCTGATGTGCAGGCAGTAAAGTTGCTGAATCAATCAGAGTGAAAACAGGTGTGTGGCTCATCTAGGGCTTCAGGGCAGTCTGCACAGATTTTCAGAGGGTAAATTCTGCCCGTCCTTGATTGTCATACCTGCCAAGTTCTCAGGTCCAACAGGTAAACTGTCCCATTGGCAGTGCCAACAGCTGCTCTTTGCCCATTGGTGGAGAAAGCCACGGCAGTAGGGGATGAGGAAACTGCCAGAGACAGGCTGGAGCTAGAGAAAGAGTAGGAAGAAAGGGAGGAAATAAAAGAGGGAATGCAAACAGGAGTTGATTTCTGTGCTTCTGTGCCTGGATCCCCCTCTCCACAGTGTTTCTGGTCATCCTTATTCTTCAGTTTCAGAAAGAGCTGCAGCTTGCCCTCTGGTGGGCTTACTAGGGTCTGGGGTCAAGGTCTTACCTTTGCTGATTTTTCATGGTCTGGGGTTTATTAAGCCATCGTAGTGTGTGTTGGAGGTGCCATCTCTGGGAGAGCAGCGGGGCTTGCTGGCAAACAGGTGAGTCCAGGGGCTGGTTGGCTGCTTGCTGGGGCAGGAGCTGGGGGTACTGGCTGAGGATTGAAGCCTGCTGCCTCAGGAAGGTGCGAAACACCGCGACATCAGCCTCGGGGAGCTTTTGTTCCTCTTTGGGGACTGAAGAAGCTATAAAAGAGTGGCAGAATGTCACCACGGAGCCAGCTAGACCCCATTCACCCCAGCACCAAATAAAACCATATGGTGTGTCTACAATAGTAAGTCTCAAAGTGTGGCCTTCTGGCCCTGTATCAGGAATATCTGTTAAAAGTACAAAGCTTTGGGCCCCACTCCAAACCTAGGGAACCAGAATATGGAGACCCAAGGATCTGTAATTTGAACAGTTTCCTAGATAGTTTGATGCTAACTAAATAAAGTTGAAGAATCTCTGGTCCAAGAGACCGAAGTGAAAGGTCTCCTGACAGTCACATGCTCACCCTCTTGGCATTTTCAACTTGAAATGGCAATTTGAATCTTTTTTCCCTGACACCCACACCCCCGCCCCAACCCTGAGCAGGGCCCCCATAAGCACACCCAGGAATCCCATATCTCAGAAAAGAATCCAGCCAGTGAATCATCTCACCATAGAGGGCATGGGTCTCCAAGAGCCGAGAGACCAGACCCAATTCCAAGTGTGCAGCCACCACATGGATGTTGGTAAGAAACTTCGAAAGAAGTCCCCAGTTCCCGCTCTGGAGCTGAGAAGGTCAGATTGGATTCATTAGGGATGTGAAAGGGCTGGTGAGAAGGGAGCGTTTAGTCTCAGAACCTGAATACAGAGATAGGATCTGAGCTGGGACAAGGGACTTGAAGAAGAAGGGCAGGAAAACTGAAAGGAAAGAGGTCAAGGAAGTTTGGGAGGGGTAATGGCAGCAGTGATGGTGGAGATGGTAAGGGGGAGAGGGGTCTCAGAACAGCCAAAGCACTCACTTTGGGAAAGGTGTCTATGGGGTCTAGGAACTAACCAGGTGGTAAGGCAGGTCTACCAGAGCCTCAGGAGGGCAACTTCGGAAGGTGCCTGAGGCATCAGCGTCACATGTCTTCCAGAGCTGAGCTGCATGAACAGATATTGAGAAAGGCTCAGCCTTGCTTCATTCTCAAGGGCAGTAGGTGAGCTGGCCAGCAGATGGGAGCACAGTGGGTGGTCCTGGCCTCCAAGCCCAAGCTCCACACTCAGTGCCCAGGCTGACTTGGGCTGCAATCACCTGCAATGAGGATGTGTGCCGTGTCCTCTTGCCCTGGCCTCTTCCCATAGCGACGTTTAGCTGCTGTTCTCAGGGGCCCATCAGGGAGGCATAGCCGGGCACCAGGGCGCTCCAGAGGGCCCTCCCCTAGCAAACTGTCCTCATGTGAGGAAGAGAGAGAGGAGAAGGAAGAGGCCTGTGAGTGAGCACCCTGGCACAGCAGTGGGCTCCTATGCCCCCCTCAAATAGTGGAAACTGGAGCAGCTGGAGCAGTAGCCCATTCATGGTCTAGGAGCCAGATGTTGAAGCTATACACAGGGCCCTGGCTCAAAGAAGGGAAGGCATAGAGAGGTCAGCAGGAGCTCAGCGGGGGCACCTGTACCTGCGCAGACTCTGGACGAGGTAGGCAAATGGGCCCATGGGGTAGGGGTCTCCACTGTTACCAGCAGCCACTGCTTCTTCCCAGCTCTTAGTCCCCTTGGGTAGTGTCCGCCACACACTCAGCACTCCATGCAGCTGGTCCACAGTCAAACCTGAAAACTCAAGCTCTCTGAGGCCCTCACCTAACCACACAGTGTCCCCGCCCCCACCCACCCCACCCAGTCTCTCCTTGCACTGTCTGCTGAGAACCCAGTGGAACCAATGTAATCCAAACCCTGGCCTTCAGCATCCCAACCGGCCCACCCCAAGCACTGACCACTCCGTGTGACCTCTAGGGTGGTCAACGCCTGGGGAAGGACATCAGGCCCGTGTTCCTGTTCCAGTGTGCTCAGGATGTGCTGCAGCAGCAGGGGGACAGTGGCAGGCAGAGTCCGGAGTCTCTCAGACACCTAGGATGGCGGGAGGGCAGCCTCGTTCAGTGTGGCGGGAGGAGAAGCAGCTTGGGTTGTGGGATAGGGAACGGGCAGCAGGAAGACAGCGGGGAGGAATGAAAAAGTAAAGAACAATGGTGGGAAGAGAGGTGAGGCAAGGTGTGAGGTGAGGATGGGGAGTAGGTGATCACAAGACAGCAAAGGACACGGGATAGGGATGAGACAAAGCAGCTGAAGAGAGAATGGGAAGTGGTGACTGGGACTTGGAAGGTGAGGAGAACCGACCTGCTCATACAGCGTGAAGAGCCTCAGATGATCGGTGACCAAGCGCAGGTAGAGCGGCCGGCCTGATTCTCGCTTCACCAGCAGCAGTCGCATCTGACAAGACTCAGGACTCAGGGTGGGGTCCAGGAGGGCTGCCCACAGCCAGCCCTCTGCCCAAGCACCAGCCCCTCTGCCAGGCAGCTCCTCCTCTGAGAGTCCCCAGCAGGCGCCAGGTCCATGGCATCACCCCAGGACATAGCCATCCCCCTCCTACACTGCTCTGCCCAGTCAGCCTTGCCAGAAAACCCCTGTGGCTCAGCCTACCCCACCAAAAACCACTTCACTCATCCCCTCACCCCAGGAGGCCCCGGGAAGGCCATTCACCAGGGGAAGAGGGCTGGGGGACATTATCAGGAACCACAATTTTCTTATTAACAACTTCCCATGGACAGAATTTCTGAGAAAACAAAGGAGCAGGTCTGTTCAAGGCAGCTAGCAGCCTCAGCACCTCAGGTCCCCATAGTTCCCAGATTCACCCCACACACCCACCAGCCCTGGCCTAGAACCCAACCTGGTTGTTAAATGGTGACTCCTCCAGCCGCTTCCCATACAGGGCCAGCTCCTCTCTCACCAGCCGGGCCCGAGCAGAGGCCTCCAGAGGCCCCAAGGCCACCACGTGGGCACCCTGGCTCTGCTCAAGGGTCTCCCCTAGGCCTGCATCCCTAGACACACTCAGCACCAGGTGTACACACTGTGATATTTGGGCAAAGGGAAAGGAAGGTAGAAAGAAAAGGAGAACCACATTGGAGAGGCCCCTTTCCTCCCTGCTGTACCCCTCCTTCTCCCCAGCCTGCCTCCCCACACCCACCTCCTTCTCACACTCACCCGGGGAAGCTTCTTTGGGATCCAGTCTGAAATCAGCTGCCCATTCTGGTCCACCAACCTATCAGCCCCATCGATGATCAGGACCAGCATCTGGCCAGGATGCAGGGACTCAGCAGACTTGGGCAGCAGTCTCTGCTGCAGCTCCCACACCAGGCTTCTGTACATGGAGATGAAGTCAGGGTCAGTGGGAGAGAGAGAAAAGCAGGGGTGGCACCGTGGACATCAACAAGGCTGGACTCACTGGGGGATACCCACCGGTAGGTGTTGGGGAGGGCACCTGGCTCTTTTAGTTGGCCACGCAGATAGGTACAGAGGCGTCTGAGCAGAGTGAGGGCAAGACCTTGGTCAGGACGAGCCCCGGAAAAGTGGAAGAAGACTAATGGTGCCACTTTGGCCCCATCAGGAGCCAGCAGGGCTGACACAAGAGATGCCTGCATGTGACAGGAACAGAAAACATGGTCACATTTTACATGCTTGAGCTCCCTGTGCCTTACCTCCTTAGCCCACACAGCCTTCCCTCCCTCCTGCCCAGGCCCCTGAGACTCTGTACCAGGAAGGCTGTCTTGCCCTGTCCTGACTGCCCCGTCACCAGGCTCAGCCTCCCATGGTGCAGCATCAGCTGCTGCACTGTGTCCTGAAGAAGGCGTGGCCGGGCAGTACTCGGTGGCTTCTGCAGCTGCTGGAAGGTGGCCTGGACCAAGTCATCGTCTGGGATGGACACTGGCTGCTCCAGCAGGGCCCCAGGCTGAGGGTAAATGGGTCAGTGACTATCCATGGTGCCATGCTCCTCAGGACCCCCTAAAACTCACAGAGCCCCCACCAAGTTACTTCCTACCCAGGACAACCCAGACCACCCCATGTCCCTCTGCACGCCTCTGGTCACCAGTGCTTCTGCTGACCTGCAGGTAGAGCTTCTGGATCGTATTCCACACATCCTGCAGAACCAACTGACCAAACTCCTCCAGCCCGCCAACATAGGGCCTGCCAGCTGCCACACCCCCCCACTCACAGGGGTACCTGTGGGCAAATCAAGCACAACCAGGTCAGAGCAGGCCTGGCTCCTCTCACCACATCTCTGTACAGGTGCTCCCTACCTCCCTCAGCTCACCTGCGGCAGGTAATCCCTTTCTGTCTGCTTAAGCAGCTCTTCAGTTCTGAGATCCGACATGCGGCCTCTTCAGACTCAGAAACAAAGTCAGATTTCCAGGCATCTGGCACAGAGCTGACCACCAAAGACCCCAAAAGTTGGAACGGACTCAGACCCCAGCCAGCCTCCCTCCACCAACCACCAGACATAGCTGGAATTTCCCGAAGCTCCTCAAGTAGAGATCTCCTCACTCCAGCACCAAGGCTGACGTGGGGCTGCAAAGGCATGCTGAGTCCTGTTTCTGCCTCATAGCACTCCCCTTCTATACTCTGAATACTGGGGAGAGAAGACTAGCCTGTCTGACCTTCTGGGGAAGGAGCCCCAACCTGCAGGCAACAGAGAGTACCTGAGGAAGCTGGAATCCCGGAAGTAGATGAGAGCTTGGGCAGAGGGCTGCAGACGTTGGCTCCGGTTCAGGAACTGCATCACCTCCATCTCTGTCACAGAGCGCCCTGAAGGGTACTGCTGGGCCTGTGGGGAGGGCAGAGACCGTGGGTTTAGTCCTAGGCCACAATGACCCTCCCTCCAGACCTGCCAAGGCCCCAGGCCTCCTGTATCTGTGATGTTCCTCTCTCCCTCCCTCCAGGCGCAAGCAATAAAATATAGCTAATAGCTAATGTTTTTTTACTTATTTTTATTTTTTTTCTGGAACAAGGTACTAGTAGCTAACATTCATTGAATGCCTGTAATGTATTGAGTATTCTGTTACAGACTTTTGTTTTTGTTTTTTTGTTTTTTTGAGACTGAGTTTTGTTCTTGTCGCCCAGGTTGGAGTGCAATGGCGTAATCTCGGCTCACTGCAACCTCCGCTTCCTGGGTTCAAGCAATTCTCCTGCCTCAGCCTCCCGAGTAGCTGGGATTACAGGCACCCACCACCACGCCCAGCTAATTTTTGTATTTTTAGTAGAGACGGGGTTTCGCCATGTTGGCCAGGCTGGTCTCGAACTCCTGACCTCAGGTGATCCAGCCGCCTTGGTCTCCCAAAGTGCTGGGATTACAGGCATGAGCCACTGCACCTGGCCCTGTTACAGACTTTTAATTCTCATAATCACCCTCCAATGTAAATGCCATTGCTTCTCTTTAATATAGGGAAACTGAGGCTAGGTGAGAGTAGTCTGCATTCCACAAAGCCACACAACTTGTAGATGACAGAAGGGAGATCAATACCCAGATCTATCTGATGGCAACATCTAAACAGACCTACCCTCTTACTTTTGCTCTTGGCCAACCCCAGAGGCACTTCTCAAAGGACTTTTCTCATCTAAAGTCCTTTGAGACTTTAGATGAGCATGGTCACTTGCAGTATCTTCAGCCTATATTTCTCTTCAAGTCTCCAAGACCTGCCTGTTCATAGTCCCAGGGTTTCTGACAGAATGTGGCTTCTCACGGCCTCTGCCCCAGCCTTTGCTTCTTCCCCAGCCCTCCTCCAAGCCTGTCTGCCTTACCCAGTGGAAGTGTGGATGGTCAGGAAGGTTGTAGCTGGGGGGAATGTATCCATAACGGGAGCCCAGAATCCCCACAAACAGCTGTGCGTTCTCCACCTCCCCAAGGCACACTTCCAGTTGTCTGTAGGCATGGTTATAGGGACATGTGGGAGTCACTGGGGGCATGGTATCAGGGAACATAGGCACAAATAGGGAGACAGGGCCCTGGCTCACAACTGAGAAAAGAGAAGGTAGGCTGCTCTTGTTAGTATCCAGGGAGCGACTCCCGCCTTCACCCTCATCCATTCTTGCAGCCCCAACCCTGCCCACCTCAGGTCCATCACTCAAGCCCCTCATCCCCCACCCAGCCCCTCTTCTCTGCAGCCCCCACACCTGTTCCTTCGGGTCTCCTCCTCAGTGACGCCCCAGCGGAGGTCGATTCCGTGAAGGCTGATACGGTGAGGGGCCGCTCGGGCCTGCAGTGCTGGCAGCACAGACCTCAGCAGCAGGTCCCGCTCCCCATGCATGTCTCGGAAAGTGGATGAAATAAAAAGCCGGATGCTGCGCCATCTGGGGATAAGCAGAGGGTTGGGCTCAGTCTAGGGATGAGCCCCATCACCTAATCCACAGACACTGCTGTGATCACCCTTCAGCACTGAGCATGAGCCAGGTACGACAGACAGCAGACAGGCGCCCAGCAGGCCTTCAGAGAAGCACGTGCTAGTGGTCTCAACTGCAGGGCCCTGGAATTTAAAGCCCACTTGCTATTGCTTGTACACCTCTCCTTTTTCTCATAATCATGATTATGTACTTACTGTTTGTTCATGACAACACTGTGAGGTAAGCACTATCATTATCTCCATTTCAGCAATCAAGAAACTAGGTTTTGGTTTTTTTTGTTTGTTTGTTTAAGACAGAGTTTTGCTCTTGTTGCCTAGGCTGGAGTATTATGGCACAATCTCAGCTCACCGCAAACTCTGCCTCTAGGGTTCAAGGGATTCTCCCGCCTCAGCCTCCCCAGTAGCTGGGATTACAGGCATGTGCCACCACACCCAGCTAATTTTGTATTTTTAGTAGAGACGGGGTTTCTCCATGTTGGTCAGACTGGTCTTGAACTCCCAACCTCAGGTGATCCGCCCGCCTCGACCTCCCAAAGTGCTGGGATTACAGGCATGAGCCACTACGCCCGGCAAGAAACTATAGCTTTAAGAAATTAAGCAACTAGGCCAGATTCAAACTACTATTTGGCAAAGCCACAATGAAAAAGCCAGAACCTGTGCTCCTAAGCCCTCTGCCTACACCCTGACCATACGGCCATGATGTCTGCCATCGTCTTTGTATTCTGACTTCCTTTCCTCAGTAGAGAAAGGAAGGGCTTGCTCACAACCTGACAACTCCCTGTGGTAGAGAAACCCCTGCCTGAGAAACAGGAAGCATACCTTCATGAAGAGAACAAGCGGCGCCTCACCAGCTAGAATTTCAGCCCCAGAGTTTCTCTGGGTTTGACTGCAGCCTCTCCCAATTCACAAAGGCATAGAAACACAGACTGACCCTTGCTGGGAAATAGGAGCCAAGGGGCTTGGAGTGTCCTCTTCCAGTGGCCGGAGAGACTGGACCCCTGTCTTTCCTGGGGGTGGTGGAATCTTGAATATTTTGTCCATTTGGCCTACGTGTTCCAAAAGATGGGAGGCCCCATGCTCTGCGATGAACCTGACATAAATAACAAGAGTCAAAATCAGTGAGGTCTCCCAAAAAGGGCAGGGGGAAAAAGATACGTCTAGGTTTGGTCACCAGTTAAGTGAAGCTCCTTAAGAAGATAACCATAAGCAGTTTATGCAGGCTTAAAATAAATGAGGGTGCAGAACCATAGGAATGAAGGAAAAAAGAAGCCCAACTCTAGCCCCTCCTGCTGTGCATGGTAATCATAAACTTGCTGTTGGGCCAGGGGCAATGGGCTAGGGTAAGGTGTAAAACTTAAAGCCATCCCAGTCTGGGCTTGAGCAGCTCTGTGCCAGTCATAAAGGCTCCCTGGAGAAGGAGGAATGTGTCTGAGGCTTCCTAATAGGAGTTGAGGGAAATGGATGGTATCCAAAGGAAAAGGCAGGGGAGAAAACAAGTACATAAGGCGGCAAGGATGGAAAGAGAAAAAAAAAGGTGAAAAGATTTCTATAATTTAGCTTAAATAAATGTAATTTTCTCTGGATCAAGAATTGAACAGAAGCCGCAGTGACATGGCCATCTCTTGATAGTGAAATCTCCTATGTCCATTTTCTTCTTTCCTACTGGATATAATATAATACAAACTTGGCTGAATACCAAGATGGCTGGAGCTGAAGCTGACATATTGAATCATGTGGTAGAAGTTGAGTATTTGAGGATCATGCAGCAATAAGAGAGAAAGTGCCCAGGTCCCTTTGACACTGTGTTGTTGCTACGCCTGGATGGCTGTAAAAGAGGAGTGAACTATCTTACTTTAAAAAAGAAGTGACTAGAGCCAGGCACGGTGGCTCACACCTGAAATCCCAACACTTTGGGAGGCGGAGGTGGGTGGATCATGAGGTCAGGAATTCAGGACCAGCCTGGCCAACATGGTGAAACCCATCTCTACTAAAATACAAAAATTAGCCGGGCACGGTGGCACATGCCTGTAGTTCCAGTTACTTGGGAGGCTGAGGCAGGAGGATCGCTTGAACCCGGGAGATGGAGGTTGCAGTGAGCCGAGATTGTACCACTGTAGTCCAGCCTGAGCGACAGAGTGAAACTCTCTCAAAAAAAAAAGTGACTGGAGTAGAGATAATCCCCTAAAAACTTCCTACCAAAGTCTCCAACCCTTTAGTATCCATTCTATACTCACTTCAGTATCCCATCAGTGCAGCCCGAGAGTGTCACATCATTGGGATTCAAATCTGGTGACCTGGCAAAGGAAGAAGCAGTCGCTAACCATCACAAACAATACCTGGAACACAGTCACTGCCCACTAACATCCCAAGATGAAAACCCCACTTCTACACCTTTAATAGGGTTACGTGGTAGGCTAGGGCTAGGGTAGACTCTCACGGAGGGGTACAGAGTTAGGCTAAAATGTCCACCCAAAGTGCAACAGAGGTAAGAAGGCAGAGTTGGGGAGATCCCCGTCAAGTGGGAGTGTCCTATGCTTTGGCAGGCGTAGAGAGGAAATGTAGACCACTAATTTCTGACACTGGGCAGGAAGTGTAAGCACCCTTACAGGTATTGTACCCTTCTCAGGACGATACCAACAAAGAGGCACTTGGAATTCACATGCTGCCAGTAAAGCTGTTTGGCCACATTTATCATTCCTTCATCCATGCTTTGGCCAAAGAGGATGACCCTGTCCACCTGTAAGATGAAAGGGGAGAAGATGCTAGAGAAGGGATGCTAGAGAACCCAGGACATTAAGATATGAGCTTTCTGAGGACAGGAGGATTAGGAGAACTCTGAGAGGAGTACCTCCCCTGAGAGCACATAGAATGAGGGAAGCCACTACATTTTAACTTACAGGGGACATCAGGGGACATCAAAGTGGAGGTTGGAGTGGGGCACTGGTATACTGTAGCTGGCTCATTCAGGCTCAAGAGAGCTGATTGTTAAGTTTTCAGGAATTTTGTGGGCAGTTGTTAAAGATGGACATTATTAAACATAAAATGGTATACATTTAAAAAATCAAATAAGTTACATTTAAAACAAATGTGGCTGGGCATGTTGACACACACCAGTAGTCCCAGCTACTTGGGAGGCTGAGACAGGAGAATCACTCGAGCCCAGAAGTTTTAGTTGCAGTGAGCTATAATCGAGCCACTTCACTCCAGCCTGGGCAATGGAGTGAGATCCTGTCTCAACAAATAAAAATCAGAAAATAAAACAAATGTAATAAATACTCAAAATGTATAACTTCCTAATAATTTTACTACATTTTACTACTATCTACTTGTGCTTATTTACATCTACTGTATCAGGATTGTGAGAATACCACACAGCAGTGTGCTCCTGAGCATCTTTTCCCAACTCTGTGTTCAGTAGCATCATGTTGGTAGCTTGAAATCAGCCACAGTAGGACTGTTTACACCATGGAAATTTAGCAGATGCTATTAACCGAGGCTTATTTTTCTAGGCAGCTGGTTGTTGAATGTTTACCAGCACACCACTGAGTAGGGGGTTGTAGCCAGTAGAGAGCCGATCTGACTATTTTATGTGGTTGGAGAAGTCAGCTTTAAAGGTCAAGAAATGAAATATATCAGTTGTAGAAGAAAATGTCGGGGAGGGAGAGGGTTTCTCAGGGATTAATACTCACAGGAACCCTTTGGCCAGCCAGAGACAGCAGGTATTTCCCAAAAGTATTCAGGGACCATTCACCATTTTCATCAAACTCCTGAAGGAAAGAGACTTCATGTTATGTGGTTGCACAGTAAGCAACAAACACTGCAGTCCTGCAGTCTGCTTGGGAAATCTTCAGAACTGTGTATATCTGTGCCTTTACCAAATATCTGGGCTATTCTCAGGCCTGTGTTCTTCATGTATTTTTGGATGGTGGGTGTTGAGTATCTGACCTGGACTTGAGCCTGGAGCCTGATGGCAGTCTTCAGGATGCCTTCTTCTGCCTTAAGCACTGCAGTCTTCAGAGTGTCACCTCCACACAGCACGACATCCACCTGCTCGGCCCTCGTGATCATCATCCCAATCAACAGCAGCGCATAGTTCAGTGGAGGCTGATTGGACAAGTGTCAGGGGAAATAAAGCTCTGCTGCTTTGGAATTCACCCTTGCCCAGCCAGCCCTGGAGGCCAAACCCTGCCACTGGTTTGAGGGAATAAGAAAAGGCGTAAAATCCCAAGTTAGGAGGGGGCAGCTTCAGCAGCCCTCAGGAAGAGCTGACTGTGGAGGGAGGAAGAGAGGAGCCAGGATCCCTGCCCAAGTTCAACCCTGGGATGTAGTGAGATGAAAGTGAGACATATTTTGGTGGATGGAAATTTAGAGAGTACCAAGTACCAGCCAAAGGGGAAATGTTAGTATTACAATGCATAAACCTGGTTGAAACAACATCCTAGGAATTGTCCCTAGGAACTGAGGACTGATACTTGGAAGCAAATTCGTATCATTTATTTCAGTCGGAGTGCTTGCCTGGGAAAACCAGCTCTGGGAACAGGATACCACTCAGGATCCCCAGCATCCTGCCAACTCAACCCCTTGGAGGATGCTTTTTACTTTCTTACCCCTTGTGGGTTGCTCTTTGGACAGAGCTTGTCTGCATTAGCATCTGTCAGATAGACCAAGATGGTGCGGCCTGGCAGCAGGGGCAGGCTGTGCTTCACAGAGAGGTTCACAGCTGTCTCCAGGGCCTGTCGGTACCTGTTCAGCATCTCACCATCATATTTCCACTGTCTACAGGCAAGAAAGACACAGACACAGGGGCTCAGGGACTTATCTGCCCCTTAGAGGCAGACGGGGAGATGAGAACTTGCCACTAAGTATTGAGTCTTCTCCCTCCTTCAAGCACCACACCCCCTTCCACAGCCCACTCCATTTCTGGTGTAGAGGACTGGGACAGAGCTTCCCTAAGCCCCCATTCTATGGGATTCTTCTTCTTTTTTTTTTTTTTTTTTTGAGACGGAGTCTCGCTCTGTCGCCTGGGCTGGAGTGCAATGGCCAGATCTCAGCTCACTACAAGCTCCGCCTCCCGGGTTGACGCCATTCTCCTGCCTCAGCCTCCCGAGTAGCTAAGACTACAGGCGCCTGCCACCTCGCCCGGCTAGTTTTTTGTATTTTTTAGTGGAGATGGGGTTTCACCATGTTAGCCAGGATGGTCTTGATCTCCTGACCTCGTGATCCGCCCGTCTCGGCCTCCCAAAGTGCTGGGATTACAGGTTTGAGCCACCGCGCCCGGCCCTATGGGATTCTTCTAATCCACACTCATGGTAGGAGAGGGGAAGTCACCTGTGGACCAACTAGCTACACTTACCACATGAATCCATTCTTACTTCATGAAGCAAGATTTAACGGCTACATAGTTTTAAATAGTATTTTAAAAAACAAATGCTAACTCCTTACTCTAAAAACTGACATTTTAAGGAGAATAAATTGAATATTCATCCCACCTTTCCCATACAATCTATTTCAGGGTAACTAAATAAATATAGTTGTTTAGTTACCCTGGGAGGCTGTTTTTTTAAATTCCAGTTAAAAAAATATTGAGGAATGATAAAACCCTCATTCTGCAACCACCAGTGAAACAATTGGTTCATGCAAAGATCACCAAAGGATGAGCGATTAACTACTGTGGAGAGATGAGGCTATTACTACCTAAAAGCGCTGATCAATATCAGCATTACTGAGTAGTAGTCCCACTTAAATAGTACATATATAGGATCACCTATGAACTACTTGAAAAAAAAAAAAAAATCTAAATCTGTTCAAACCTTTAGAGCTAATGCCCAGTGAACATGAAATAGAAAAACAAGTTAGATGACACCATGAAGAAGGAGGGAAATTCAGAATATGGGATATTCTGTGGGGTCCCTGAACCTGGTTTTCATAGTAGCTCAATGGCATAAGAACAATTAAAAGATTAAAAGTGACATAAGAGACTTAACAACCATATGTAATGTGTATACCTTGTTTAGATCTTGATTTGAATAAAACTGTGAAATGATATTTTTAAACAATTGGAAAATTTGAATATGGACTAAATAACAGATGATTTACCAAGGAATTATTTTAGTTTTGTCAAGTATATTAACGACATTCTTATTGTATTAAAAATGTCCCTTTTTAAAGAAACACACAC
This sequence comes from Chlorocebus sabaeus, assembly GCF_047675955.1. Taxonomy (NCBI): domain Eukaryota; kingdom Metazoa; phylum Chordata; class Mammalia; order Primates; family Cercopithecidae; genus Chlorocebus; species Chlorocebus sabaeus. The sequence goes on along the minus strand of NC_132932.1, from coordinate 3,861,084 downwards.
GAAACAAGGAAAGGTGAAATAAAATGTGTCTTATTATTTGACATTTGTTTTAAAAATATCTTCAAAAGAAAAGAAAAAGGAAAAAAGATCAGTAAAGAAAATGTAGGCTGGGCACGGTGGCTCACGCCTATAATCCCAGTACTTTGGGAGGCCAAGGTGGGCAGATCACAAGGTCCAGAGATCGAGACTATCCTGGCTAACACAGTGAAACCCCATCTCTACTAAAAAAAAATACAAAAAAATTAGCTGGGCGTGGTGGTGGGCGCCTGCAGTCCCAGCTACTCCGGAGGCTGAGGCAGGAGGATGGCGTGAACCCGGGAGGTGGAGCTTGCAGTGAGCCGAGGTCGCACCACTGCGATCTCTGTCACCTGGGCGACAGAGCAAGACTCCGTCTCGGAAAAAAAAAAAAAAAAAGAAAGAAAATTTAATAAAATCTAGATAATCACTGAATCTGACAAACAGTTTTATGTAAGTCTATTTTACTTTTATTACTTGTGTGCATAAAGTTTTTTATACTAGTTTTTTAATCTAGCAAAATCAGTAGTCTTCCCAGCGCTATCCAATAGAATTAAATTACAATTAAATTAAATCAAATTAAACTTCAATTATACACATATAATTTTCTAATAGTCACATTTTAAACAGTAAAAATAAACTGGTGAAATTAATTTTTCTTTGCTTTAAGAGACAAGACGGGCGTGGTGGCTCACGCCTGTAATCCCAGTACTTTGGGAGGCCGAGGCGGATGGATCACTTGAGGTCCAGAGTTTGAGAGCAGCCTGGCCAACATGATGAAACCCTGTCTCGACTGAAAATACAAAAATTAGTGGGGTGTGGTGGCATGTGCCTATAATCCCAGCTACTTGGGAGTCTGAGGCACGAGAATCACTTGAACAGGGGAGGCAGAGGTTGCAGTGAGCCGAGATCACACCAGCCTGGGTGACGAAGTGAGACTCTGCCTCAATTAAAAAAAAAAGAGTGAGAGTCAGGGTCCTTGGCTCATGCCTATAATCTCAGCACTTTGGTATGGGAGGCCAAGGTGGTTGGATCGCTTGAGCTCAGGGGTTTGAAACCAGCCTGGGCAACATGGTAAAACCCTAACTCTACAAAAAATATAAAAAATAGCTGGGTGCAGTGGTGTGTGCCTATAATCCTAGCTACTTGAGAGGCTGAGGCAGGAGAATCACTTGAGCCTGAGAGGTAGAGGTTGCAGTGAGCTGAGATTGTGCCACTGCACTCCAGCCTGGGTGATGGGAATAAAATCCTATCTCAAAAAAAAAAAGGAGGGGGGACAAGGTTTTCCTCTGTTGCCTAGTCTGTGCAGTGGCATGATCATAGCTCACTGCAGCCTCAAATTCCTGAGCTCAAGAGATCCTGCCACCTCAGCCTCCCAAGTAGGTGGGACTACAGGTGCAAGTACCTGCACCTGGCTAAAATTAATTTAATACTGCTTTTTATTTAACCCAATATATGAAAATATTTTCATGTCAGCCTGTAATTAATACAAAAATTATGACTATTTCATATTCTTTTTTCAGACTGCCTTCAAAACCTAGCATATCTCAACTCAGACTTCATTAGCATATTCAACTGCTAAACAGCCACATGTGGCTAGTGGCTACCACATCGGTCAGTACAAGAATACCATGTGCACTGGCCCCTTGGGCTTTTTTTTTTTGTTTTTTTTTTGAGACACAGTCTCGCTCTTGTTGCCCAGGCTGGAGTGCAGTGGCGCGATCTCGGCTCACAGCAACCTCCGCCTCCCAGGTTCAAGTGATTCTCCTGCCTTAGTCTCCCAAGTAGCTGGGATTATGGGCACCCGCCACCACGCCTGGCTAATTTTTGTATTTTTAGTAGAGAGGGGGTTTCACCATGTTGGCCAGGCTGGTCTCAAACTCCTGACCTCATGATCCGCCTGCCTCGTGATCCACCTGCCTCAGCCTCCCAAAGTGCTGGGATTACAGGCGTGAGCCACCGCACCTAGCCAGGCTTGACTCTTAAATGGCCCTCTGTTCAGCTACTGTTTCAGGAGATTCCCGGTTACTGAGCCCTCTAGAAGATTAAGTGAGTCCTGCGTTTGTTTTGAATAAAAATAAGTGAAAGATACTGATGAACCACTTAAAAAGACAGCTGAGACTTCATCACGCCTACAAAACAGATTGTACATCTGTCTGCGCCTGCTGATGGTAACTATCTTTGTGTGTATGTCAAAATACACACACACACACACACACACACACACACAACAAAAACAAAAAAGATGAATGGGTCAAAAAATACAGAAAGAGATAGAAACAGAAAGAAAAACAAACATGTCACAGAAAAGAAAAAGAAAGAAAATCATGAATCAGAGCAGAAGTAGAGAGGACACCAGCATACACCACCATAGATCAGCATAACTAAAAGGAATCCACATAAACCAATACAACAATCACAGAGAATAGAGTGGAGGTCCAGGAGTAGATTTCGTTTCATGATCTCTCTTTCGGACAATGTTAAAGACAAGGTGTGCTGTGCAAAAAACCAGGCAGTTCTGAGCCATTGCGATGACTGACAAGCAAATCTTTACAGAAAAACAGCTGGGCTTCCCAGATGACTTCCAGCCTGTACCAGGGTAGCCCCGATTGCCCACCCTTGGCTCCCAGACAGTGCATACATACCTGGCCTTGTGTACTCTCAGCTTCTCCCTCTTAAGCTTCTCATACATCACAGGTACCCTCATTACTGTCCGGAGCTGCTGACAGCTTAGGTGGCAAAGAAACCTCCGCCTGGGACGGTTCTTGTCACTTCTAGTTAGTATCCGCCTCATCAGTGTTGTATTAGAAGGAAAGGGCAATGCTGTATGACAGGTAAATTTCTGAGTTAGGCAGCTTCCATTCCCTCATCTTTTCCTACCAGTAATGTGGCCTGAGCCCCAACCCTTGGGACTTGCAAGTGCCTGACTTCTGCCCCCTACCCCAACACACCCTGAGACTGCAAGGCAAGAGGCTGAAAATATTGGTGCTGCTGCTTCATTTATTGTCAGATATGAGAGGCAAACAGGAGTTGGAAGAAGGGGGAGAATACCTTGGTTTCTGAGTTGAGCCTCAAGGGCATCAATGGAATCATAGGCATTAAGAAATCTGAACGGAAACTGCCGACTGTGGATCACCGACTTCTAAAAAGCAAGGGAGGGAGGGGTCATGAGCAGAGGAGCCGGGAGTATGGGGGGCTTCAGGGGTTCACTCTATTAGCTTTGTGAGAAGGCACAGAAGGACAAAATGAACTTAGACAAGAGATATCGAAAAGGGATAAGAAGAAGAAAGAAAAAAGTCATCATTTTAGGGTGTGAGAAGAGGTAACAAAAGAAGAGAAAGTAACAGAAGAGCCCTGTTTCTTTTAAGACTCCCTCTGGGCGGGGTGTGGTGGCTCATGCCTGTAATCCCAGCACTTTGGGAGCCTGAGACAGGTGGACTGTCTGGGCTCACGAGTTCGAGACCAGCCTTGCCAACATGGCAAAACCCCATCTCTATAAATAAAAAATAAAGACTCCTTCTGAAATCAGTTACATCACAGAAGTGTCTCTTCCTGGTAAGTCACTGAGCTCAGAAAATTAAAATGAAAGTTCTTATACTCTATTGTAACTTCTCAAACGATGTACTGAACCCCCAAACTTATCTCCCTCAACTTATCTGTATTTCCAGACCTACTTACAGCCCACGTGGAAACAACTTGGTGGCCATACCTTCCTCTGCCACTTGAAAAAGCCTGGCCTCCAAAGCAGCAGTGGCCTGTCCACATGCACATCTAGTTGCTGGGCCCCATGGCTACCAGCCCCTCACACATACCGCATGCTGGAGTCTCTGCAGAATGAGTTCATGGTGGCGAGCACTGATTCCAACCCGCAGCAGGTTGCACAGGTTCCGAAGCATGGCCATGAAGGGAAGCTTCCCATTTTCTGTGGAATGTGGGGCATAGAGTGAGAAAAACAAATAAGGAGGCCAGGCACAGTGGCATGCACCTATAATCTCAGCTGCTAAGAAGGCTGAGACAGAAGGATCACTTGAGCCCAGGACCCTGGAATTGGAGTCCAGGCTGGGCAACATAGCAAGACTGTCTCAAAAAAAAAAAAAAGCAAATGAGGGACGATTAGAGAGAGGTCAGAGACCAGAGCAAGAAGTTCAGAGACCAGGCATGTAGAAAGTCCAAGATAGAGGAAGTGAGGAATTCACATTCAATCTCCTCTACTCAAAATGTTTTAAAGGCTTAGAAAGATTAAAAACAGGGTTGGCCTGAAGTTTGGAACAAAATTTATGCAACACTGTTTATAGGATGGCTGTTTCAATAAACAACTTATGTTACCACTTTATCCGTTGGCTCTAGCCCTAAGATTGGGTTCAACTGGCAAAATGTATTCTCTAGTCTAGAGCAAAGGTTTCTAAACTTTTTAGATGGCCAAAAGAGAAATTTCATAGTGTAAGTTGATTTATGAAGTATATACTAACATAATGTAGTACATTCATTAGTTAATATTTCCAGGCACAATATCCACTTAAAAGAAGGTTCACCATTTATGAAACCCCGTCTCTACAAAAACACAAAAATTAGCCAGGCGTGGTGTCAGGTGCCTTTAATCCCAGCCACTTGGAAGGCTGCGTCAGGAGAATTGCTTGAAACCAAAAGGCGAAGGTTGCAGTGAACTGAGATCATGCCACTGCACCGCAGCCTGGGTGACAAAGCAAGACTCTGTCTCGGAAAAAAAAAAAAAAAGTTCACCATTTATATGAATGTAAATCCATATTTCAAATAGTCTTCATAATTTTTAAGTTTTGTAACCAATTTCTTATATTTGATTAGTCATTACTTTTTTTGCTTAAATATAGGTGAAGAAGATTTGCACTGGAGATAGAATTTCACCTCTGATCTCTGTCACTTTCTCATTGTTCACTTGTCCCTGTGTTATTATTATCTTCAAGTCATAGTTTCTTTTCTCTTTTTTTTTTTTTTTTTGAGATGGAATCTCACTCTGTCACCCAGGCTGGAGTGCAGTGGCACGATCTCAGCTCACTGCAACCTCTGCTTCCTGGATTCAAGTAATTGTCCTGCCTCAGCCTCCCAAGTAGCTGGGATTACAGGTGCCCACCACCACGCCTGGCTAATTTTGTATTTTAGTAGAGACGGGGTTTCACCATGTTGGCCAGGCTGGTCTTGAACTCCTGATCTCCAGTGATCTGCCCGCCTCGGCCTCCCAAAGTGCTGGAATTACAGGTGTGAGCCACCATGCCCAGGCCATCGTTTCTTAATAATAATATTTTTAAGGGTTATATAAATTTTAAAGGGTTAGTTCGGTTAATACTGAATAATATAATTCCAAACCCATCTACAATTGAAATAAAAATTGCTATAGATCAAATTATGTAGAAACCAAAATTAAAAAAAAAAAAAAGAGTGAAGGGGTGCCATTAATGCCCTCAGATTGTGGATGCTCAGAAAACCTCAACTATTACACATGTAACACTGTTATCATATGGACTGAGTGACTATGTGGGTTCAATCTGCATGGTAAATACTGGGAATTTTTTTTCTTTTAGATAAAAGTAAACATAAATAGGAGGTGTGATTTTCTTTTCCTGGACAGAGGTGTATTCGAACCACTTTAGAGGCCAGGTCTGTCAGTCCCACACTGTGCTTGTGCACCAGCCCATACCATCAGCAGCTTCCATCAGGTAAATGGTGTTCCCTTTGTAAAGGGGATCTAAGTCTCATTTGAATTATAGCTGGAAGCTTTTAGCCCTCTGGAAGTCTTGGGATTCTCCAGTCATAATTCTTTTTCTTATTTTTGAGATGGAGTCTCACTCTGTCACCCAGTGGCACAATCTTGGCTCACTGCAACCTCCACCTCCCACGCTCAGGCAATCCTCCTGCCTCAACCTACCAAGCAGCTGGGACCACAGACATCAACCACTATGCTCAGCTAATTTTTGTATTTTTGGTAGAGACGGGGTTTCACCATGTTGCTTAGGCTGGCCTCGAACTCCTGAGCTCAAGCGATTTGCCCGCCCCAGCCTCCCAATGTGCTGGGATTACAGGCGTGAACCATGGTGCCTGGCCTCCAGTCATAATTCCGATTCACAAACTGTACAGAACAATTAGGTTGTATATGTACTGTAAATGAACTATTGCATCCATTGTCGACTCAAGTTTTTTCAACTGTTACTATGTATAAAAGGTTTTCTAGATCATTTCTGATGAGAAAGTAAGTCCAATATCATGCTGGTGATATTAGAAAATAAACTGGACATTTATCCTTCAGATTGCAAAATTCACTAATTTCATTCCAAAAAATGTTAATGAGTTATTAATGAGATCTGTGGTCTCCAAAAAGGGTTCTGTATACCCAATCACATTTTTATCTTATATTTCATACTTACATCTTTTTTTATATATTTCCTTTTATTTATTTATATTTATTTTTGGCTGGGCACAGTGGCTTACATCTGTAATCCCAGCAATTGAAGACCAGCCTTAGCAACAAAGTGAGGCCCTGTTTCAAAAAAAAAAAAAAAAAAAGGTACATATACATATATTCTGGTGTATTGTAAAAATTGTTTTTATAGTATATGATTTAAAAAAGAGACTCTAGCCACCATGGGATTAGACTATGGGCATCTGCCTCAACCAGGATAAATGATATTAAAAGAATAAATTTACAGCTCCTTACATTTTCAGGGACAATGGTTCTCAACCAGAGGGAGGAAGTGAAGATGGGTGCATATAGAATTATCTTCATATGGCCGGGCGCAGTGGCTCACGCCTATAATCCCAGCACTTTGGGAGGCCGAGGCGGGTGGATTACTGGAGGTCAGGAGTTCAAGACCAGCTGAGCCAACATGGTGAAACCCTGTCTTTACTAAAAATACAAAATTAGCTGGGCGTGTTGGCGTGCACCTGTAATCCCAGCTACTCAGGAGGCTGAGGCAGGGTGTGGAGGTTGCAGTGAGCCAAGATTGCGCCATTGCATTCCGGCCTGGGCAAAAAGAGCAAAACTCCGTCTCAAAAAGAAAAAAAAAAGAATTATCTACATATATCAGCTTCTATCCAGGCCCCTTTATTCTACTCCACCCCATGTGGTTTCAACTATCAGGGAAGAGGCTGTCAACTGGGGGCAGGTGTGTGTGTGTGAGTGTTTGTGTGTGGGTGTGTGTGTGGGTGCAGTGGCTCATGCCTGTAATTCCAACACTTTGGGAGGCCAAGGTAGGAGAATTGCTTGAGGCCATGAGTTTGAGACCAGCCTGGGCAACATCAGAAAGACTTTGTCTCTAAAATTTTTTTTTAAAAAAAGTAAAAATTTTATAAAGTAAAAAATGAAAGAAACAGCCTGCTATCATTAAAAGTAGACCAAAAAAAAAAAAAAAAAAAACAGAGAAAGATAACTTGGTTCTCCTCTATCTGAATTTTCTTTTTTCCTGTATCAGTGTGGGCAAATTACCTAAAACTTCCATGTCCTAAATACAATATGAGTTTCTGTACAGATTCCAATATGCCATGTGCCAGTCTTACCTTTTTTGGAATGAGTTACAGAGATATTGATACAAGCACAATCGGAGAGAAGGTACTTTTGTCGTATGTTGATAAAAACTTGTGCATCACCTAACTACATCTGGTACAATGATCGATGATGCTAATATTACTCAAAGCAGGTACCACTGTTTACTTTGGTGTAGTCAATGGCAGACCTTATAAATCAAGTCATTTTCAGTAATACAACTACCAGGCAAAACAATAACTTCATCATTCCACAGAAATCTTCTAGTGAGGCTCTAAAATGTGGAGGCATAAATGGGGAAGAGAAGGAGGGAATGTGATGGTCAAGGTCACTCTACCAATGAGTTCCTCCCAGACCGACGCTTTGTTCCCCCGTAGGCTCAGCTCCCGCTCCCAGGTCTCTGGCCTAGACAGCTTCATCCTCTTCCCAGCTCTGCTAGAATCCCAAGGCCCGGGAAGGCGACTTCGAGAAAAGAGCTGTAGGTTGGAGGGGTATCTGAGGACAGGCAAGAAAGAAGTCTATCATTTCAGAGTCGGCAAGAAAAGAACTCAGAAAAGGAAAGGTGAGTCATGTTTACCGGGCATGTCTGCCCAAATATGCCTAAAAATAACTCAGAAAAGGAAAGGTGAGTCATGTTAACAGGTGAGTCAAAAAATGAAAGCCAGCAATTGGAAAGCCAGTCATGTCTACAGGGCAGATCTGCCTAAAGTCATGTTGCTGGGTTTGAGAACTACTGGGATAGGGGCCATGGATGTTGAAAAGTTATGGAATTACTTAGACGGAATGCATGCTCAGGGTGGAGCTCCTCACCTGTAACCCAGCAGGGCTTGAACGTGCTGCGCAGGCTCGTGGATGTGCAGTCGCTGAACCAGCTTCTTCAGGGTGAACCTTGGAGGATTCTTTTTCTCTGACACTGTATCATAGGCCTTCTCAAACTGTGGAAACATCCCCAAGTCCCACAGGGGTTCTTTCATCCATGACCATGGGAACTTTCTTCAGTAAAACAGATTGTAAAACCATCCTATCCCTATGTGGTAATTTCTTTCCTCAAAATAGATTTGGCCAAGGAGTAGGAATAGAGGATACAAATCTCTGGCAACAAGAGTTCCCATGGTGAGCACAGGATGGCAGCTCTTTGGGGTCACCGTTTCATTCACACAAGCGGTCAACATGGGATGACTGGCTTGTGAGAAACAAGGTGGGGACAGAATGAACACAGGACAGCTTTGTTTGTAGAGGAGGGAAAGAGAAAATCAGCTCCGATTTAAATCACTGAGACTCTAATAGATAAATGAAGAAACAAGCACAATGCAGGTTATGAGGAGTTTAAAAACCAAAAGTAGGCCGGGTGTGGTGGCTCATGCCTATAACCCTAGCACTTTGGGAGGTCCAGGCAGGAGGATCATTTGAATCCCAGCTACTCGGGAGGGAGAAGTAGGAGGTCAGGAGTTCGAGACCAGTCTGACCAACATGGTGAAACCCCCCCCTACTAAAAAAAAAAAAAAAAAAAAATTAGCTGGGCGTGGTGGTGCACGTCTGTACTCCCAACTACTTGGGAGGCTGAGGCAAGAGAATTGCTTGAACCCAGGAGGTGGAGATTGCAGTAAGCCAAGATAGCACCACTGCATTCCAGCCTGGGCTATAGAGAGAGACTCTGTCTCAAAAACAAATAAATAAATAAAAACTAAAAGTAGGTAGCTTTCAGAATCTTCTATGGTAAAAGAACTAAATTTAGGATATGTTAATGGGATGAAAAGACGAGTTGACCAATGGAGAATGTGTTCTTTCTTGTAACGCTAATATGTATTTTCCTAATCCTCTGTTTTAATAATGATGATGGTAGTGATAGCTAACACTTATTTACTGCCAGGAATTGCTAGAAATACTTTAAATATACTAACTTATTTAATCTTTATAACAATCCAACAATGTAGGTTTTGCTTTATTCTCATCTAATACATGAGAAAACTGAGGCAAGAGAGGTTAAATCATTTGACCAAAGTCTCATAGCCAGTAAGGGGTGGACGGAAGATGCAAACCCAGGTGACCTGAATCCAGATTCTATGCTCTTAACTGCTAAGTACAATACCTTATTTGTACGAAAGTTAAACAGATTTTGTTTGGTTTGTTTTTAAAACTTCCTGTGAAAGGTAAATATTTCATAATGTTTTTAACTCACTTATCCAACTTTACTGACATGTCACCTGGCAGTAAAGTACAATACTGGCTGGGCGCAGTGGTTCACGTCTGTAATCCCAGCACTTTGGGAGGTCAAGGCGGGTGGATCACGAGGTCAGGCGTTCGAGACCAGCCTGGTCAACATGGTGAAACCCCGTCTCTACTAAAAATACAAAAATTAGCTGGGCGTGGTGGCACACGCCTGTAGTCCCAGCTACTTAGGAGGCTGAGGCAGGAGAATCGCTTGAGCCTGGGAGGTGGAGGTTGTAGTGAGCCAAGACCGCGCCACTGCAGCACTTCAGCCTGGGCAACAGTGTGTGACTCTGTTTCCAAAAAAAAAAAAAAAGTACAATACCAAGGAGAGTGAAGTGAAAAAAAAATAAAACCACATGCCTTTCCCAGTGCTCTCAGAACCTTACCCACAATCACAGCCAAGAATTCCAAGGCAGAAAGTATTTTTAATCCTAATGGAATTTTGTTCCTAAATATTATTCCAGAAAAGATTGTACATGCACATATACAACCCCAGAAGAAGGAACTCACCTTTTTCTGCTCATCTCTAAGAAACACCATGTACCTTGGAAAAGGTCTGCGAGAAAATGGAGGCTCCATCCTCTGTAGGGACAAGAGAAGCAGTTTCAAAAAGGGAAATGGAGGCTGTCCCTGAAGAAACCCAGTCAGTAGCCCTGAAGGTGCATCTCTACCAAAAAGGAAGCCAGCTAGAAAAGAAGCCTGCCCTGCACCATATGCACCCGAGCTCTACCCCGCTGCCCTGAATTTCTCTGACTCTCTTTGCTCCTGGTGTAGGACTCCCCAGTATCAGCATACTCCCTTGTCCTGCCCTTCCCGGAGAAAAGGGGCGTGGGTCAAGGGCTGGGGCAGTGACTGACTGGAGAGCGGGGTGGCCTGCGGGGGTGTCTCTTGGCCCGGTGCTTCCGAGGGTTATACTTAGCCAGCTGGTACTCGTCAAACTGGGCAAATTTGTCCGTCATAGCAGCACGGAGACAGGAGGGCAGGGGCACCAGCTTATTCTCATCTCCCTCAGCCAGGCTCTGTCAAAGGGAGAGGAGACCATTAGAAGCAAGACCCAAACCAACCCTCCAAAACAAAACGAGGCCACTTCATGGAGATATATGAGAGCACAGAAAAGCGAGCAACTTCCCAGCCCTAGCTCCAAAATCACAATTTCTGTGGTACTGATTTTCATTTCTTCATTAGAAACATGAGGTCCAGGCTGGGCGGGGTGGTTCGCCTTTACACCTGTAATCCCAGCACTTAGGGAGGCCAAGGCCAGTGGATCACCTGAGGTCAGGAGTTCAAGACTAGCCTGGCCATCATGGTGAAACCCCATCTCTACTAACAATACAAAAACTAGCCAGGCATGGTGGTGCACACCTGTAATCCCAGCTACTCGGGAGGCTGAGGCAGGAGAATCACTTGAACCCGGGAGACAGAGGTTGCAGTGAGCCAAGATCACACCATTGTACTCCAGCCTGGGCAACAAGAGTGAAACTCCAAAAAAAAAAAGCATGAGGTCCAAAATAAGACCATTTTTTTCCTCAAACTTTGATCCAGTCCTTCTCAATCATCTTCTCCATGTTGGGCAACCCAGCCTAGTAGATGGAGAAGCTGTCCTGTCTGGGCACCAATGCTGAGGAAAGCTGAGGGGAAGCCAAACTGCCTGAGAATTTTCTCCAAGGAGGCAGTGAGCATAAGAGAAGGAACCAAGGGAAGGCCCAAGCTCAGGGAAATGAGCACCATACCTGGTAAAGCTCAGCCACCTGGATCCAGTCAGAAGGCAGCTGGACAATGGCACAGAAATATCGTCGCAGGTGGGGGCGGCAAGCCGGCAAGAAGGCAGCAATGGCCAAGATTTTATTGGCCACATTCCGGACATTCAGCTGCTGCCTGGCATACAAAGATGCCTAGGACACAAGGTAAGAGGACTAGAATCTCAGCCACTCCTCCCGTAGCTTTCTGCCCTGAACTTACTTGCTGATTGAGTGTGCCTGTATAAAACCTTTCCTGAGCCCTCCACATTGTCCACAAAATATGAAGCCCAGGCTGCCTGACTTGGCATTCTAAGTCCTCCATATTCTATCCCTTACCCACCTTTCCAGCATGTCTTCTTCTGAGTCTACTGACTGCCTTGCAAGTCAACCAGGCCTTTTCCTTCTTTGGAAGACCTCCTGCATCAATATCTACCAAAAAGTTATCCAGGGTTCAAATCATTCATTAAACCTGCCATTTTCCAAAAACATCATAGAAGATATTTCCCACCCCGCTCTTCTCTGCTTCAGAAATGTTCACTATGTAATATTCCAGCTGTATTTGTATGATATTTGGAAAAGTATTTTGCTTCCCTAACAATGCTATAAGCTCCTTGAGAGAATGGGCACTTACTAACAAACCAAGCCTAGTATACTCTTTCCCCACTCTTCACTGAACCACAGGGACTAGGCCTCAGACTCACCCAGAAATTCTTCCTCAGAGAAGCTCCTCCCATCCTCAACATGAGGCTAGTCACCATCCCTCCACACATGGTAATCACACTCCCTGTCTACCAGCTTTACACCCCCATCCCCTCCTTCACACCACAATACCTTGAGGATAAACTCAGGCTCCAGGGGCGCAAGTTCACGACAGTTTTCAAAAATGGCAGTCAGAGTGGGGTCAGATGCATCTTTCATGTTTACTTCTGAGACCAGAGTAGAGCACAGCAAGCTCAATAGAGCCATCTGGGAATTCAGAAAGAGAGGGAAGAAATGAGAAGAGAGGTAATAAGGACCAACTTAAGCATCCATGCAGTCTAACTTACAAAATCAAGGACAGAGAGAATGGACCCGAGATGTGGAGTCCAATTGAGAACTTAGAAAAAGGGACTAGGACCAGGCATGGTGGCTCATGTCTGTAATACCAGCACTCTGGGAGACCGAGGTGGGCAGACCACCTGAGGTCAGGAGCTCAAGAGCAGCCTGGCCAACATGGCGAAACCCCATCTCTACTGAAGACCCAAAAATTAGCCAAGCATGGCGGCGCATGCCTGTAATTCCAGCTACCCTGGAGGCTGAGGCAGGAGAATAACTTGAACCCAGGAGGCAGAGGTTGCAATGAGCTGAGATCGTGCCATTGCACTCCAGCCTAGGTGACACAGCGAGACTCCATCTCAAAAAGGAAAGAAAGAGAGAGAGAGAGAGGGAGGGGGGCGGGGGGGGGGGGGAGAGAGAGAGAGAGAGACAGAGAGAGAGACAGAGAGACAGAGACAGAGAGAGATAGAAAGGAAAGGAAAGGAAAGGAAAGGAAAGGAAAGGAAAGGAAAGGAAAGGAAAGGAAAGGAAAGGAAAGGAAAGGAAAGGAAAGGAAAGGAAAAGAAAAGAAAAGAGAAAAGAAAGAAAAGGGCATTAGGAAGTGAGAAATAAGAGAAGGGGAAGGTATCCCTACCTTCCCCTTCCAACTGGGGAGGGGACCTGGTTCAAGTACTCCACCCCCAGCCTCCCCTCCACACCATTAACCCTTCCCCAACTCTTGAACTTTTACCTTCTTTTCCTGAAGGACCTGGTCAGTAGGCTCTATATGAGATTCAGAGTCTCCAGAGGTGAGCTTCACGGCCAGATCCTCCACCTCCTCCTCCTCCTCTCCCAAGCTCAGACTATAAGAAGGCATTTGGGCCTCTGCTCCTTTCTTCTCTTCTGAATCAAACCAACGGCCCTGGGGATAGTAGTGGCAGTTATTAATCACAGCATGTATCCACAGACCCTCAAACCAAGATGGATCTGAAGGCAGCACCAGGACATGGGAAAAGTCTAAATCTCCATGAATAGCACCTCTAATCTCCTCTCCCTCTCCCTTCACATGCCAGCACTGATGTGTCCTGACTTACTGCTCTCACATACCACCTTACTCTACTCAACCTTCGGAGGCTTCACCCACATGCTTCATAATCTGCCCCTGCTTTCATCTTTTCATTGATGTCACAACCTGGGAGCACGGGGCTCTTCACACACCTTTTAGGATATTAGTAAGATGTTTTGGGGGTCAGAAGAATAAGGGCAAAGCCCCATATTAATCCCCCAGCAGCCTTGGGCTGCTTAACCTCTCTGAACCTCAGCTTTCTCTCATTCACTAGCATCTATCTGATAGGGCCTCTGGGAAATTAAATGGAGTGATATATGTATGTGTGACTCTGCAAAATGCAAAGCCCTAAATGAATGTTAAGATGGCAGTAGTTGTAATCCTGATAACAACCCTGTGAAGTAGATTTTCATTAAATTCATTTTAAAGGTGAGGAAATTAAAGCTCTAAAGGGTTAAGAGGTTGCCCAAGATTACATAGTTTGTAATTGGCAGAGACAGAAAAAGGTTCAGATTAGCCTTGTCCCTAAACCCGAAACACAAGTATATACAGAAGCAATGTGTGTCTATCTAGTGATTCTGAATTGTATACTAAATGTAGGCATGTAGATGTGTAAAAGCGGATATGTGTTTGCACATGCACACACAATTAAGTGGTCTCTGGTATAGGCCCTGATAGGGCTGTTGGAAAATTAATCAGTAGATGTATCTCATGCCTGATCTCAAAAGCACCTAATTGACTCTGCTATAGTGACATTATGCTGGTTCTCCTGAGCAGAGGCTTCCTAAGGACAGGGACTGTTCTTTGTTATGGTCTTTTGGCCTTTCATCTTTTTGAGACAGTCTCGCTCTGTTGCCCAGGCTGGACTGCAGTGATGCGATCTCGCCTCCTGGGTTTAAGCAATTTTCGTGCCTCAGTCTCCCAAGTAGCTGGGATTACAGGTGCACACCACCACACCCAGCTAATTTTTGTATTTTTGGTAGAGATGGGGTTTCACCATGTCGCCCAGGCTGGTCTCGAACTCCTGGACTCCACCTGCCTTGGCCTCCCAAAGTGCTGGGATTACAGGCATGAGCCACTGCGCCCAGCCAGGACAGGAATTGTTTTTGATCTATTGCACAAAATCTCTAAAGTAGATATGCAGTAAAAGTAACGATGCCAGTGAAGATGGTCCTGCAACAAAGGGTATCTTAGGAGAGGCTCTGAGGAGAGAAGATAGCCAGACACAGAGCAGCACAGAGGGAAACCAAGTCACTGAAAGCTAGAGACAAGAGAGTACAACAGATATGGCTGGAGTCAAGATGAGTGCCTGGAGCTATTACCAAAGTTGCTTCCTGAACTGTCCCTGTGGCAGAGACAGATTTCAGGGCTATAGGGCAGGTTGAAAGGTCTAGTCCCTTAGAGAAATGCTGAGCCCTCCAACTTGGAGGCTCAGAGAGCAGGCAATTGCTGTTGTTCACACAGTACAAATCAGCTTGCGTCATGTGAGATATCTGTAGACTCTGGAAAAAGCGGCTGGCAGACACAGTGCTCTTTAGACTAGGGAGGGTGGCCAGGCACCGGTTCTCCAAGGAGAGGATGTCTGGGTGGGCAGAAACATGTCCATGTGGTTTCTCCATGGTCTTCAGGTCAGAAAGCGTGGCCAGGCACCGGTTCTCCAAGGAGAGGATGTCTGGGTGGACAGACACATATCCATGTGGTTTTTCTACGGTCTTCAGGTCAGGAAGCGTGGCTAGGCACTGGTTCTTCAAGGAGAGGATATCTGAGTGGGCAGATATATGCTGATGTAGTTTCTCCATGGGCTGTAAGTGAGGGAGCATAGCCAGGCACCGGTTCTCCAAGGAGAGGATGTCTGGATGGGCAGACACATGCCCATGGGGTTTTTCCATGGCTGAAACTCAGTTTGTATATGCCTAGAAGGAGAGAAAGACAGGAGATGAGCACCTGGCTGCACTGAGCATGTATTTGTAGGAGAGCATATCTTCCCCACAGCCCTCCCGATAATGCCAGTGATTTGCGAGTGGAAAACAACGAATGTTGTTTTTCCCAGGACTGGGTTCATCCAGAGAATATTCTAAGAGAGAGGGATAGGGAAAAGGTAAGGCAGAGGCCTAAGAGCAGAGAAATTAAGAAAAGGCCGGTGCAGTGGCTCATGCCCATAATCCCAACACTTTGGGAACTAAGGCAAGAGGATTGCTTGAGTCCAGGAGTTCGAGGCAAGCGTGGGCAACACGGTGAAATCCCATCTCTACAAAGTTTTAAAAAATAAAATATATTTCTTAAAAAAGAAACAAAAAGGAATGACTAGAGAAGAAGGGACATGCCTTCTCATAAGAAGGTAAAGGAGGCCGAGCGCGGTGGCTCACGCCTGTAATCCCGGCACTGTGGGAGGCCGAGGCGGGCGGATCACAAGGTCAGGAGATCGAGACCATCCTGGCAAACACGGTGAAACCCTGTCTCTACTAAAAATACAAAAAATTAGCCAGGCATGGGGTGGCGGGTGCCTGTAGTCCCAGCTACTCGGGAGGCTGAGGCAGGAGAATCGCTTGAACCTAGGAGGCGGAGCTTGCAGTGAGCCAAGATTGTGCCTCTGCACTCCAGCCTGGGAGACAGAGCAAGACTCTGTCTTAGAATAAATAAATAAATAAAAATTTTTAAAAAAAGAAGGTAAAGGAGACTCCACCCCCTCCCTGTGACCCCCACTACAGGACTATCAGTTTAATCCCTACTTAGTTGAGGGGCCTCGCAATGTAATCTGGACTGCGGGTTCTTAGCTCCAGAGAAACAGGTACTTTAATCAAGTTGTCAATACTTACCACCTCAGCTTCTTTGCCTCCTATTCACTCTTCAACCAACTAAATGGGATTCTGTCCCCACCAGTCCACAAGTCCTCTTAGGTAACCAAGGAACTTTTTGTTACTCCCATAAATAAATATATCTTGGCCCTTATCTCATTTCACCCCTCAAGTAGAATATGACATTGTTGATTACCCTCTCGTTAAAATTCTCTCTTCCTTTGCTTTCCATGATGCTACTGTCCTGATTTTCTTCCTAAAACTATTCTGGCTAGATCTTCTTAGGGATTCTTTCTCTGCCATTTCTTAACATCAATGCTCCAGAGAGTTCTATTCTAATCCTTTTCCATACTTTCCTGGGGTAGTCTCACCCACTATGCGGCTTCAAATAACATTTCTACGCTGGCGACTCACAGATCTATTCCTGGACCTAGGTCTCCCTCCTGAGCTTCATGCTCTCTTATCCATTTGCCTCTTGGGCATCCCCTCTGGATGATTCAAAGGTGCTCCAGATTCCACAGATCTTAAATGCATCATCTTTCTCCTTCTCTTATCTCTGCCCCAAATCCATTCCCCTTCCTTTGCCCCCTCTGCCTACTGGAGTTTGAAGTGAGACAGACTTTAGTTTGAATCCTCCTTTACCTTGGGATCTTGGTTGGGTAAGATACTTAAATTATCTGTATCTCTAGAGTTTTCACATTTATAAAATTAAGAAAAATGCTTACCTCACAGAGTTGTTATAGAAATAAATGAGAAAAAAATATTAGGCACTTTGAGCATTGCCTGGCACTAAGTTCAACAAAGAAGTTATTATTATTTGTTATTATTATCCAGTAAACTACCAAATCCTATTGATTCCACTCCCTCAGTGCCTCTCAAATCTATCCAATTCTCTCCATTCCGCCTACCACCACCTTTGTTGAAACCCTCTAATCCATGTGGTGACACACTGTATATAGATATGTCTAAAGGACCTCCCTGCTAGAGCCAGATGTGGTAGCCTGTAATCCCAGCAAATCTCGAAGTCTAAGACGGGAGGATCACTTGAGCCCAGGAATTTAAAACCAGGCTGAGCTACGTAGTAAGACTCACTTTTTTTTTTTTTTTTTTTTTTTTTTGAGACAGAGTCTTGCTCTGTCACCCAGGCTGGAGTGCAATGGCATGATCTTGGCTCACTGCAACCTCCGCCTCCCGGGTTCAAGCCATTCTCCTACCTCAGACTCCCAAGTAGCTGGTATTACAAGTGCCCACCACCATGCCCAGCTAATTTTTTTTTTTTTTTTTTTTTTTTTTTGTATTTTTAGTAGAGACAGGGTTTCACTATGTTGGCCAGGCTGGTCTCGAACCCCTGACCTTGTGACCTGCCCACCTCGGCCTCCCAAAGTGCTGGGATTACAGGCATGAGCCACTGCACCTGACCGACTCCTTTTTTTTTTTTTTTTTTTTAAAGCATGTTTGCTTCTTAGCCCACTTGCTAATTGTTTCTCCTTTGTTTTTGTTTTTTTGTTTTTTTTGTTTTTTGAGACGGATTCTCGCTCTGTTGCCAGGCTGGAATGCAGTGGCGCAGTCTCGGCTCACTGCAACCTCGACTTCCCGGGTTCAAGCAATTCTCCTGCCTCAGCCTCCCAAGTAGCTGGGATTACAGGTATGGGCCACCATGCCCAGCTAATTTTTGTATTTGTAGTAGAGATGGGGTTTCACCATGTTGGTCAGGATGGTCTCGATCTCCTGACCTCATGATCTATTCACCTCGGCCTCCCAAAGTGCTGGGATTACAGACGTGAGCCACCATACCCAGCCTAATTGTTTCTCTTTACTGAAATAAAACTCCTTAAGGTAAGGGCTCCTTTGTCTCGCTCCCCTCTGCATCCTCAGTATCACACACAAAACCCGACTTCTGGTCACTTCTCAGCATCATCTCTCACTAACACCCCAATCTAACTCTCAGCACTCTAAGCTTCAATCATACAAATTTTATTTAGCTTATTAATTGCCAAGATATCTCTTGACTCTGGGCCTTTGCACAGGCAGATCCCTGCAACACTCTTTCTTCTACCAACACCACCCCTCTTTTACAAGGCCAAATGCTACTTTCCTCTCACTCTACAGGCTTGTTTCATCATCAATTCCTCCAAAAAGCCTGTGCTGACACCAAGCCCCAGTCTGGTTTAGGTGGCCTTCACAACACCCATACTTCCCCTATCATACAGCACATCACCTGTTTGTCTTTCTTCCCAATAGACCATTAAGTTCCTGAGGAGAGAGACCCTTTTAGCCTTGTTAACCATTGTTCCCACAATTGCTGGTCTGCGGGATTCAGAGGCTTTTGAGAATCTGGTGAAAGCTATGGAGCTTTTTCACAGAAAAAATAGAGTATATACTGTTTTGTGCTCAATTTTCAGAGTGTCTATGAAGCCCATTTATGGACCTCCCAGGATCTCCATAAACTGCAAATTAGAAACCTCTGCCTAACAGAATGCTTGAATTATACCATCAAGAACCTATTTTCTGGCCGGGTGTGGTGGCTCACACCTATAATCCTAGCACTTTGGAAGGCTAAGGTGGGAGGATCACTTGAGGTCAGGAGTTCAGGACCAGCCTGGGCAACATAGTGAGACCTCTATTAAAAAAAAAAAAAAAAAAAGGAATGTATTTTCTTATTTATTTGGACAAAGGCTAATCTCTCATTCATATGTAAATATTTTGGGAATAATATTGTTAAGTCAACCACTTAAACTTAGTGTGAAAAAGCTTAGGGACAGGAGTATAGAACACTTCCAAGAAGACCTGAATGACTAACAATCCAGGGCCAAAAAGGACAACAATATCTCACTGGACGTCAATGTGACAAACACATACAAAATGATGGTTTCCATGCCCTGTACATTTTGCTCATGTCGTTGCCCTACATGAGCCCCCAAGGAAAGGAGTGGGGAATCTCAGAATTGACTCAGATTTTTTTTAAAGAGATCTCAAACCAAAAATAACAGAAAAATAAGGACAGTTTATTTGAGCAACATAATGAGACTGTCCTTTTTAGGATAGGACAGTCTCACTATGTTGCGCAACATAGTGAGACTGTCCTTTTTAGGATAGGACAGTCTCACTATGTTGCTCATTTTATTTTTTTGCCACCCTGGAGTTTTTGAAAGGAGATTCAGCTGAACCACAAATGAAAAGTTAAAGTTCCATCCCCACTTCCATCTCTAGTTCCCTTCTCTGGAAGTAAACATTGCTAACAGTTTTATACTAACAGTTTCACAGTTTCTATGCCTATACAAATATATGCCTTCACCATCACCGCTGCTTCTGCTTTTGCTTTAAACAGGATCATAAGTTAGACTCCATTCTGCGCTTAGTATATCTCAGAGACCCTGCCGTGTTAACACATTAATACCCACCTCACTCCATTTTTTTTTTTTTTTTTTTTTTGAGGTGGAATCTGGCTCTGTTGTTCAGCTTACTGCAATCTCTGCCTCCCGAGTTCAAGCGATTCTCCTGCCTTAGCCTCCCGAGTAACTGGGATTACAGGCGCCCACCACCATGCCCGGCTAATTTTTTGTATTTTTAGTAGAGAGGGGTTTCACCATGTTGGCCAGGCTGGTCTCAAACTCCCGACCTCAGGTGATTCCCCACCTCCACCCCCACAAAGTGCTGGGATTACAGGCGTGAACCACTGCGCCCGGCCTCCACCTCAGTCTTCAAGTGGCTGTATGGTAGTCTAGCACATTTAAGCACAGTCTGGGTTTCTATTACTACAAACGGTTCTCATACTACCATTTGTTGGTGACAGCCACTGTCCCCTTTCAGTGGGCACACAGAGCAAGGAAGTAAGAGGGGATGATTGTCACGTGGTCTCTCTTCCTGTCCCTCCCTCTCCTTCAGCCTTGTCCTCCTTTCTCACCTCCCCTTTCACGCAGTGTACACTCCCTCCCCTTCCCGGAGCCGCCGGGGATGGGAGGAGCAGGGTGGATGCACCCCTAGCTGAGTCTCGGGTGGTTCCTAACCGGCCCCGCCAGGCCCTTCCCACCCGGCTCTCAGCCTCAGAGCCCAGAGCCCTAGACCCAGGGCCAGGGCAAGTTCTGCCTGCGCTCGGGCCCTACCTTAGACTGGGGCTGGAGACCCTGGGTGCCTGACCTGGGGCGTCCGATTCCCGCAGCAGGAAGCAGAAACTTCGCTCTGGGTTCTGCCAGTGGGAAGGGTGGCAGCCGGGGGAGGAGCCGGATGCGGATCTGGGAAGAGACAGTGCGGGCGGAGACTCTCGGGCCCGGGCGGGGCGCGGCAGCGGCTGGAGGGGCAGCGAGCCGAGGGCCGGGCACAACGACATGCCAGGACGGCGACGCGAATGCCCAGGATCCCTGCAGCCTTTTCTGGGACCCGAGTTTAGTTTGTTGTTGTTTCTCTTCTTTTCCCTTTCTGGTGCTGTTTTCCCTGTCCCTAGGGCTTCCTCTCTACCAAATTCGTCTCCTCTGGCTAATTTTCGTCTTTTTTCTCCTATTATCTCTTCAACCACCGTTTCTTGGAAAAGATTTTAGCATGTTCGCTGCCTATCTGTACACTTCTCCTTCCTAGCATCAAAGACGGTCAGACTCAATTCATCCTAAAGTTCCTTTGAGGAACTCCTTAAAAGGAGACGGAAAGTCCAAAGCAACCGCCTGTAACCAAGTGTAGACATCAGTCAATCCAAGTTCGCTGAACAGAGAGCAAGTCCCTCCCCTCCTGTTGATCAGAAGAGAGATACGTGGATCACACAGAATCTATCTGGAGCCATCCTGAATGATTAATGCTGAACCCTTTCCAGGAAGATGGAACCAGGCTTAGGAAAGAGACAAGTGACCCTTAGGTTAATAATGCTAGCTTCATAAAGACAGGACCAAACATAGTAGCAGGAGAAATATGCTTTCTGCCTATAAAGCAGATTAGCTGTCTTCTGGAAAATATCATTGCTTTCCTTAGAGAGGTACCCTTGAGTCTCAGGTAACAGCTGAGCTTCGGCTCAGAATTGAGGATATTCTATCCTCTGTTAACTGAGCCAGTACCACTTTCCTTCCTTAGAAACCTCCATTGCCACCCACCCCATCAGTCCCAACACTCCCTACAATGGTCTTTATGTTTGTGTCTCCCCAAAATTTATATAGTGAAACCCTAATACCAATGCGATGATCTTTAGGGTGTGATCTCTGGGAGGTCATTAGGTCATGGAGTTTAGAATACTCATAAATGGAATTGGTGGCCTCATAAGGAAAGACGGAAGAGCTAGCTAGCTGTTTTTCCACGATATGAGGATACAAGAAAACAGCCATCTGCAATCCCAAGGAAGGCCCTCATCTTCAGAAGCAGACCATGCTGGCAATCTGATCTTGGACGTCCATTCTCTAGAACTGTGAGAAATAATATTTGCTGTTTAAGCCACTCAGTCTATGGTAATTTGTTATAGCAACCTGAACTAAAACATTTCCTTTTTATAACAAATATTTTAATGCTCCTTTTATTTTCCTGAACATAATCATAAAAAATGTAACTTACCTCCACACACAATTTTAAACAAAAATTTAAAGACAAAAAAATAGAGACAGGGTTTTGCTATGTTGCCCAGTCTGGTCTCAACCTCCGGGGCTCGAACAATCCTCCTACCTTAGCCTCCCAAAGTGCTGGGATTACAGGCATGAGCCACCATGCCTGGCCTAAAAGATTCATAAAATCTCTTAAAGAGATACAAAGGAGTCTACAGCCATACCACCCTGAACGCACCCGGTCTTGTCTGATCCTGGAAGCTAAGCAGGGTCAGGCTTGGTTAGTATTTGAATGGGAGATAAAATGAATAGTAGAAGGAATATGACTTATAATCAAATACTATGTGTTTAGATACATAACTGCTTGTGCATAACATTCAAGAAGACACAATGTGGTACTCAGATACATGCATCTCTATATAAAATCACCTAGAATGTAACAGCTACAAATGCAAAATGATACAGGCATTATAATGGCGATTCAAATACCATGAACAGAATTACTGATGTGGTATGATTTTCCAAAATACTAAATAACTTTTGGCAGATTTTCAAACAAAACAAGATATGATCTACCCATGATTTTCATGGTAGTTGCATCCCTGGAAAGTTTAGTGTGTATTAAAACTATGCATAAAATGCCTTGTGTTTATATTTAAAATTAAAGTATGGCTGGGCACGGTGGCTCACGCCTGTAATCCCAGCACTTTGGGAGGCCAAGGTGGGCAGATTACCTGAGGTCAGGAGTTTGAGACCAGCCTGGCCAACATGGTGAAACCTTGTCTCCACTAAAAATACAAAAACTAGCCGGGCGTGGTGGCAGGCACCTGTAATCCCAGCTACTTGGGAGACTGAGGCAGGAGAATCACTTGAACCCAAGAGGTGGAAGTTGCAGTGAACCGAGAGCACACTACTGCACTCCAGCCTGGGTGATGAGCAAAACTCCAACTCAAAAAAAAAAAAAAAATTAAGTTAGATTCTAATTAAAACAAGTTTTCAGCTACATGAATGACTGGCAAGTTATTCAAAGTTAAAGATGCAGAAATGTCACTCATTGTGTGGTAGTGTCCTAAACAGTCCCTGAATGTTGAGCTATCCTGGGCCCTACCCATTTAAATGTGTAAAATCATCCTAATTATTATGAAAGCCAAAAACACCCCCTAGAGAGCAGTGCCACTCACATCAAAAACCATCACTAGCGATTTGTTTATAGGAGAAAGAGAGGAGTTTGGTGAGGGAACACAAGAGCTAGGAAACCTGAAAGAAAGGGTTATGTGAGGTGACTACAGTGGGAGCATATTGAGGAGAAGGAAGTGAGGGGAGGGATTGGAGGAGTCCATACAGGGCCTTTCTTCTGAAGGCCAACTTTATAAGGTCTCTTCCCATAGAATATACCTTAGATAATAATCCCAACCTCAACGCCTCATAGTCTGTGACTCTCTGTGGGAAACACCTGCCCCACCAGTGAAAGAACAGCATATGCAAGTCCTTCCATCGTATTCCCATAAATATCAGACCTGAGAAGACTGGCGATACAGGAGGGAAGGCAGTTGGTGATGGCTTCCTGATTGGCTTTGAGGATCTAGATTTACTTTCTGATTTCCTGAAGCAGCAAAGAGATTCAAGACCAGCAAGGCTTGTACATTGGAACTACCTGGAGATCTTTTATAAATTCCAAAGTCTGGGCCACACCCCAGACTAATTAAATCACAATCACCCAGAGCAGGACCCAGGCATCAGTGGTTTTTGAAGTTTTCTAGGTGCTACGGTCTGATTGTGTCCCCCAAAATTCATGTTGAAACTCGATCTGTAACGTGATAATATTAAGGGTTGGGGTCTTTAGGAGAGACTAAGTCATGAGAGCAGAGCCCTTACGAATGGAATTTGCAGCCTTATCAAAGGGCTAGAAGAAACCAGCAATCACTCCTTTGTTTGCCCTTCCACCTTCTGCCATGAGAAGATGCAGCAAGAAGGTATGTTCTCACCAGACACCAAATGCTAGTGCCTTGATCTTGGACTTCCCAGCCTCCAGCATTATGAGAAATAAATTTATATTACGTATAAAATTACCCAGTCTCAGGTATTTTGGCATAGCAGCACAAATGAATGGACACATCAGGTGATACTAATGTACAGAAAAGTTTAGGAACTTGTGCTCGAGGGTCTCACTGATCGAAGTATGGGATTGTGGACCACAACACCAACATCACCTTGTTAGAAATGCAGACTCCCAGGCTTTACCCCAGATCAACTGAATCAATCTTTTAACAATATTTCCAGGTGATTTCCACTCACATTGAAGTTTGAGAAACACTGATCCAGACAAGTGGAGTGGAACCTGAGAATCTATATTTCCAGACACTGGGGTCAGGGCCCAGTGATTTGTATTTTTAACAAGCTCTCCAGTTGGTTTTGGTACATGCTTAAATTTAAGAACCCCTGATTAGGCAGGGTGTGGCAGCTCATGCCTATAATCCCAGCACTCTGGGAGGCCGAGTGGGCAGATCACTTGAGCTCAGGAGTTTGAGAACAGCCTGGGCAAAATGGTGAAACCCTGTCTCTACAAAAAATGCCAAAAGAAAAAAAAAATTTAGCTAGGCATGGTGGCGCACACCTGTAGTCCTAGTTACTTGTGGAGCTGAGGCAAGAGGATTGCTTGAGTTTAGGAAGTCGAGGCAGCAGTAAGCTGTGTTCATGCCACTGCAACCTGGGTGACAAAGCAAGACCCTCTCTCAAAAAAAAAAAAAAAAAAAAAGCTCTGATTGAAACAAATATTGTTGCTCATCTCTTTTGAAAATTTCTGATTTATTAGGTAGGTCTGAGATGGAACCTGAAAATTTGCATTTCCAGCAGTTTCTCAGGTAATCGTGACTCTTATCTCTGATGTGAGGTAAACATTTTAAAAACTATTAATCTAGGATGATTACCTAAACGGGAGAGATAGTTACTACCTACCACATGGCAGAGGTGGGTAGTAAATAATGTGCCTGTCACACTTGAATTGCATATATAAATTAAAAATTTGGCCCGATTCCCGGATATTCTGTTCCAATCACACAGCCACTGAATGATCCCTAAAGGACATTTCAGCTGTGTTTTGAGGAGCCAGATGAACCATCTCTGCCTTGCAACAGAGAAAACCTTCCAACTGGCAAGATGTTCACAATGTTCACATTCAGCTTTTCATACCCGTAGGAAGTGCTAGTCATATTGCCAATATTTGCTTCTTTGAATCATGCTTTCCTAAGTTAGTCATTCCCTTGAGTTGAAGCAATATTTCTTCAGATTGCTATCATTCGAACAAATCAGGAGTTTTGCCAATCAGATAACTATACCAGGGCAGGGAAGATGTGCCACTTCCCACTGGAATGAATTCACTTCACTCTCACAGAACTGTCTTACTTTCCTTATTTGCAAGTTCTTAAAGGACCATTCACTTTCTCCTGCATATACGCCTACACCACCTTCCTGTTGATCAGTAGCATTGAGCTGCAATGGCCAGCTGATGAGGGTAGTATCCAGACTGATTTGTCTCTGGGACAAAGGAGTGCCACCCCCTCAGTCTTCCCTTTTGGGAAGGGTCCTACCACCTATTAAAATTGCTCATTTGTGGTCAGTTTTCTTGCACGCTCATTGACCTCCTCTACTTTGATCCACAAACATCTGCTAATCCCCTGTCAAAGAATAGTGCTAGTACATGGGTGAAATGTATACAACATGCCTTCTTCTCAAGGCTTCATCATCTTGTAGAGATAGACACATGTAGAAGTCACAAAAATACAAGGCAGATAAAGTGCTATAATGGACTCAGAAACAAACTATAGGGTATTACAGGTGAGGGCAAGGATCTCGAGCAACTCCCTGGAGAGATGGACTTTGAACTGGGAAGGGCAGGCCTCTGATAAACTGGGAGGGGAGTGACCAGTGGGAAGTGGAAAAGCCATTGGTTTTACCTGATGTTTTTCTTTTTTGTGAATGATTACCTTTAGATTCACAGTATGTGTTTGTTTGACCAAACCACCACAACTTAAAGCATCACATAAGCCGTGATATGTGGACAAGAACACACTTACTGGATAGCCACTTGTCACCTCAGACAAGCCCTTCTGGGCCATCTGGAAGCAGATTACAAGAACCTCAGTATCTTCTCCCTTCTGACTCTTCTGAATCAAAACAACCCTGCATTTGGCCTCTGGTCTGTTGATATTTGCCAATATATTTCTTCATCTTTTTTTTTTTTTTTTTTTTTGAGACAGAGTCTTGCTGTGTCGCCCAGTCTGGAGTGCAGTGGCACAATCTTGGTTCACTACAACTTCAAGCAATTCTCCTGCCTCAGCCTCCCAAGTAGCTGGGATTACAGGTACCCACCACCACACCTGGCTTATTTTTTGTATTTTTAGTAGAGATGGGGTTTCACCCCATCTGGACTCGAACTTCTGACCTCAGGTGATCCACCCACCTCAACTTCCCAATGTCCTGGGATTATAGGCATGAGCCACCATGCCTGGCCTCTTTCTTCATCTTTCTTCAAGGACATTCCTCACTGACTAGTCTCCCTAATCAGGTACGGTAGGTTAAAATAGGCCACAAATTCTTTGCTTCCCTTCCCATTGAGAGGCAGAGTCTAATTTCTTACTTCTTGAAACTGAACTGACCTGGTCACTTGCTTGACCAATATAATGTGGCAGCAGTTGCATTCTGGGACTTCTGAGGCTAGGTCAAAGGAATCTTGAACTTCCTCCAGGACTCTGGAACACTCCCTTGGGAACCCCTGAGCTGCCACGTGAATCCAACTACCCTAAGACTGCCACTCTAAAGAGGCCACATGAAGGTGTTTCAATTAACACACTCAACTGAGCTCAGCCTTTTAGCCATCTACACCAGGACACCAGACATGTGCCCTGTCTGGTACCATGGTGGAGAAAGAAGTTGTCTTAAGCCCTTCAGATCAGTTCATCTACCAATTGTCTATCAACTTCCACTAATGACACATGAAACAGAAGAATCATCCAGTGGAACCCTGCCTAAATTTAGTGAAGTCAGTTACACGTAAAATTATGAGATATGATTAAATGGTTGTTGTTTTAAGTCACAGAGTTTTGAGCAGTAAATGATAACTGGTACACTAGGCCTGCGAAATATAAGACAGTTTACATCAGGGTACTCTGTAATCATCCCTTTTTTTTTTTTTTTTTTTTTTTTTTTGGTGACAAAAACAGGACACCTGATCTCAAAAAGGATTTGAGTCCTGCTTTTGGATGGGATGAGGCAGGGGTAATTGGAAGTAAAATTTGGATTTCAAAATAGTGAACTTGGGGCTGGGCGCAGTGGCTCACACCTGTAATCCCAGCACTTTGGAAGGCAGAGGCAGGCAGATCACCTGAGGTCAGGAGTTTGAGAGCAGCCTGGCCAACATGGTAAAACCCCGTCTGTACTAAAAACACAAAATTAGCCGTGTGTGGGGGTGCGTGTCTGTAATCCCAGCTACTTGGGAGGCTGAGACAGGAGAATCGCTTGCACCTGGGAGGCAGAGGTTGCAGTGAGCTGAGATCATGCCACTGCACTCCAGCCTAGGCAACAAGAGTGAAACTCCGTGTCAAAAAAAAAAAAAAAAAAAAGTCCAGGCATGGTGGCTCACGCCTGTAACCCCAACACTTTGGGAGGCCAAGGTGGGCGGATCACGAGGTCAAGAGATCAAGACCATCCTGGCTAACATGGTGAAACCCCGTCTCTACTAAAAATACAAAAACTAGCTGGGCATGGTGGCATGTACCTGTAGTCCCAACTACTCGGGAGGCTGAGACAGGAGAACTGCTTGAACCTGGGAAGGCAGAGGTTGCAGTGAGCTGAGATTGTGCCACTGCACTCCAGCCTGGTGACAGAGAGAGACTCCATCTCAAAAAAAAAAAAAAAAAAAAAAAAAAAAAAATAGTGAACTTAGAACATTTTAATGCCTTGTAGGAAGAATGTAAAAAATATGGGAATTCAAATACTTAAGGAAGAACTGGAATACTTGGCTGCAATACAAGATATGGGTGAAGACAGATTTTTATATATATATATATATATATATATAAAATTTTTTTTTTTTTGAGATGGAATTTCGCTTTTGTTGCCCAGGCTAGAGTGCAGTGGCATGATCTCTGCTCACTGCAACCTCTGCCTCCCGGGTTCAAGCAATTCTCCTGCCTCAGCCTCCCGAGTAGCTGGGATTACAGGCACCTGCCACCACGGTTGGCTAATTTTTTGTCTTTTTAGTAGAGACAGGGTTTCACCATGTTGTCCTGGCTGGCCTTGAACTCCTGACCTCAGGTGATCTGCCCGCCTCTGCCTCCTAAAGTGCTGGGGTTACAGGAGTGAGCCACCATACCAGGCCAGATAATATATTATATATTAAATACAGTTGTTTAAACATGCATTCTGGAGTCCAACAGATCTGTGTTTATTTTTTATTTTTTTATTTTTATTTTTTGAGACAAGGGTCTTGAAACATGTGCCACCACACCTGGTCCAATGGATCAACGTTTAAATCCTCCTCTGCTACTGACTAGCAGTGTGACCTAAGCTGTAGAAGAAAATAAGGTTAATAATCTCATCAAGCCTCAATGGGGCCAGAGAGTGGTCCTTGAGTCTGCAGTAAGATCACATGATGCTGATGTGGCAAAGGGGCCAGGTTAGGTTCTCCATTTGAAAAGTCTCACCTCCTGTCTCATTTTCATAACAATCTCCAGCTCAATACATCCTAATAAGTGAAAAAAACTGTTGGAAGGAAAAACCCACTATCCCTTGCTCTGGCTGAGCGTCTTTTAAATTCACAGCTACTTGCATTACAGCAATTGGATGTTACTTTTTCAAGACCATGTCTCCAAACCTCCAGTGGCACTTATACTCACTCATTGCTCCCACTTGTAAAGCCCATGTATGAGTTGCGTGGCTAAAGCTTGCCACTCAAGTGGAGATGGAGCTACATCAGAGAGGGGCATAAAAAAGTCCTTCTACCAGTTTAAATACATTCTCAACATTTACAAACTCTTGTGTGAGTTTGGGTGGGTTAACTCCTCTAATCTTCTAGTTTTCTCATCTATAAAGTGGGAATAATAATAGCACCCACCTTTTATGAGCTGTATTGTCATTCAAATTAGATAATATATGTAGAACACTTAGCATACCACCTGGCATATAGCTAGCACAAACAATAACTATCATCTAAAACAAGCAGTTCTAGGCTGGGCACAGTGGTTCACATCTGTAATCCCAGCACTTTGGGAGGCTGAGGCAGGTGGATCACCTGAGGTCAGGAGTTCAAGACTGGCTTGGACAAGATGGTAAAATCCCATCTCTACTAAAAATACAAAAATTAGCCAGGCATAGTGGCGGACTCCTGTAATCCCAGGTACTCTGGAGGCTGAGGCAGGAGAATCACTTGAATCCGGGAGGCAGAGGTTGCAGTGAGCTGAGATCGCACCACTGCATTCCATCCTGGGCGACAGAGGGAGACTCTGTCTCAAAAAAATAAAAAATAAAACAAGCAGTTCTTACTCTGTAATGAAAAAGTTGGCTTTCATCTGTGACAGTTTGCTTGAAAAGTCTGTATTGGGGTTTAGATTGTCTACCTGGCAATTAGTCAAACTGATATATAGGCCGGGCGTGGTGGCTCACTCCTGTAATCCCAGTACTTTGGGAGGCTGAGGTGGGCGGATCACTTGAGGTCAGGAGTTCAAGACCAGCCTGGGCAACACGGTGAAACCCTGTCTCTACTAAAAATACAAAGATTAGCCAGGCATGTGCCTATAATCCCAGCTACTCGGGAGGCTGAGGTAGGAGAATCACTTGAACCTGGCAGGTGGAGGTTGCAGTGAGCACAGACAGAGCCACGGCACTCCAGCCTGGGAGACAGAGCAAGACTCTGTCTCAAACAAAACAAAACAAAACAAAACACCAACTAACTGATACATAGCTCTCTAACTATATGCCTTGGCCTCAGTTGGAATCCAGATGAATCTGCTTCCCTGTCTCAGGAGTACATCAGGCTGGAGTAGCTGATAACCTTCTGTACGGTACTCATGGTCTCAGGAGCCTGTCACTACAGTACACTGGCCTCCTTATTTGGCATCATTTAGCTCTCTGATCTAAAAGGATGTGTCCTAGGACCTTGATTTATAGATTACCAAGGCACACTTTTCCAAATGTGCCTAGAGGTCCTTAGGACTATCCCAAACTCTGGGGTTCATGAGCTATAATAACACTGTGGTGTTTACAATACCGTCATGGTGCTTATTTTATGGGGTAAAACTTGGAATTCGAACTGGTTAAAGGACTTACTCATCATTACCAAAGCAACAATTGAATTGAAACTTGAAGCCAAGTTACTGAATCTAGCTCAGTACACTTTCAAGGCTATGCTTTCTTCTTCTTTTTTTTTTTTTTTTTTTTTTTGTCATTCTTCTAATACTGTGTTTGTGCTCACATTACTATAAAGAAATACCAGGGACTGGGTAATTTATAAAGAAAAGAGGTTTAATTGGCTCGTGGTTCTGCAGCCTATACGGGAAGCATGGCAGCATCTGCTTCTGGGGAGGCCTGAGGCCTCAGGAAGTTTCCAATTATGGCAGAAGGCAAAGGAGGCGTGAAATGTCTTACACGGCAGGAGCAGGAGTAAGAAAGAGAGCAAGGCGGGAGGTGCTGCACACTTCTAAACAACAAGATCTCACGAAAACTCACTACCAGAAGAACACCACCAAGGGAATGGGGCTCAACCCTTCATGGAAACCACTCCCATGACCCATGACCTCCCACCAGGCCCTACCTCTGACACTGGGGATTACAATTGGACATGAGATATGTGCAGGGACTCAGATTGAAAACATATCAAATAGGAAATATAGATTATTATATTCTGAATCAGCTATAGTAATAATACCATGATCATTTCTCTCTCAGAGAAAAAAGACTATAATCTCACCACTAATGATATAAAGGTATGTATGTATATACACGTAAGTACCTGTCCATCTATAAATTTTTTGGTAGGTGTTTTACCAGGAGCTGTGATAAATTCACACCTTTTCACTTAGGGCTTCTTGATCTCAAGGGCTAGACAGGATTTAGAATATAGTCTGTGATCCTGAAAGAGTAATTGTGACTGTCCTGTCTACAGACCTCACCTGCGATGTTTGTCTTAGCCTGCCTGTTGGTCCTAATGTATATGAGAGACTAGTTTCATGAAAAGCCTTCCTCTTCATTATCTAGACTCTGTACCACATACCTTTATTTCCTAAGCTGTGTAACAAAAGGTTTGAATTACATGATTTCTGAAACCTCTCCATTCTATAATTCTATTAAATAATCTTTCTATGCAATTTTTCCTTTAATCCTTTTTTTTTTTTTTTTTTTTTTTTTTTTTTGAGATAGGGGTCTCACTATGTGATCCAGGCTGGACTCGAACTCCTGAGCTCAAGTGATCCTCTCACCTCAGCCCTCTGAGCAACTGGAACTATGGGCATGTAGCACAGTGCCTGGCAGTTTTTCATTCTTTTGATTGGACATTGTTGCTGCTACAACCCAGAGTGTCTGTCTGGGTAAGTAGTAATTTTTGGTTTCACAGCTAGTGAAATTTTCATATAAATTTACTCTTCTATTTTTTTAAATCTTCCTTGCTATCAAATTTCCATATATCATTATTATTATTATTATTATTATTATTAAATTTGAGACAGAGTCTCACTCTATCACCCAGGCTGGAGTGCAGTGGTGCGATCTCAGCTCACTGCAACCTACGTCTCCCAGGTTCAAACAATTCTTGTGCCTCAGCCTCCCAAGTAGCTAGGATTACAGGTGTGTGTCACCACACCTGGCTAAAAAATTTCCATATATATTATATTCAACATAGAAAAGATTGGGAGAAGACACTAAGTCGGTTTTTATTTCAGTAGTCCAGTATTACATGATGAGTCAAGTGAAGAAAAAAAGATAAGGGAGAATAAGCTCAAGATGATTCCAAAGCTTCAGGTCCAGGAAACAGGGGAAATGATAGTGCGAATAAAACATAACGAATCTGAACTAATGATGCTGGTACGTCTAAATGGAGGTGAGAATCACTGAAAAAAAACAAACTAGAACCCAGGTGAACCATCAAGGTTGGAGATAGAGGAGAGGTGAGCTTCCCGACAGGGAGCTTAAAGCAAAGGAAAGGAAGAACGTAAGCAGCCTAGGACTAGGCACAGGAGACAAGTGATACATAGAATCCCACACACTTACTTGTACTAAACATTAACCTGTATGTCCAGTCCTACCCAGTACCTGAGTCAACCTTGAAAAGATAAGAGACATATCAAAAATTTCACCCTCACCAACAAAGGGGGTTGAGGGAAGAGTGTTGAGGGAGCTATTAGAGAGCATCTAGAACACGTTGGCTTATTTTCTGATTCACCAAAGGTAAGAATCCCAGGCCTCTACAGTCATCAAACTAGCCTTGCCAGGTCCCCACCATGGTTGCCCAATCTGTATACATGGTTTCTATCCCAGTTCCTACTTCTCACTCCACTTCCCTTCTGGGGTTGAAATGTTACCCTGATATTATTTTATTCTTAGTCTGCCTGGCTGAGGCCCCAGGCTGTTACCTTGCCTATATTCAGTCCCTTCTCACTGACAAATGGACTATTGAACAGGGTCCTCCTTCAAGTCAGAGATCTCCTCTCTCCTCACTCTACCCTCAATTTTAAAGATAAATAATGAAAGTCAGAACTTTCTGCAATGAACCACCTACATCCACATACCTGTGGATCCTTGGCTATCAGCTCCACTAGAGACGAAGCCACACCCCCTTGGACACTTTGATCTGGCTTACTGGATTTTGGATTGGAGAAATACGAGAAGGTCCATCCAGGACAGTGTGCTATCTCTAAAGCCAGGAGAAGAGAAACTTTTAGGGTAAGAGCCAGTTTTCAAGCCAATCAGTTCCTGCAGAAAGATGAAAGAGAATGAAGATGGCCACAGATTGTTAGATTTGGTAAGAAGCAGGTCACAGTAACAGTGGAGGGAGATGATTTCAATCATGTGGTAGACCTAGAAGGCAGATTACAGGGAATTTTATTTTGAATGCTTTTTATAGTAGAGAAACTCAGATAAGAAAGATTCAGTCACTATGAAGTCTTTATTTAAGCCTGTCTTTGGATACAAATCACAAAAAATGTTCATAGAAGTTCATCCAATTTTTATAGCTTCTCATCTCCTTCAATTTCCTTCTTCCCTTTCTTTATTCTTCCTTCTCTTATCTCTTATATGTCCTACTTACCCCTTCTCATTTTCAATTACATTCCTAGTCTATCTTAATTAGAGGTACAGAGAAAACCTTACTAAAATAACGAAATCTAAAAATAAATAAATAAAATACATGCCAAGTACTTCTGGGGCCAGAATGAAGAAGGGTGCAAGGGAGACTTCATCATCACCCTTAGAAACATGAAAATCTTAATAAACAATGGTAATAGAAAACTGATCTACACAGGCCGGGCACTGTGGCTCACACCTGTAATCCCAGCACTTTGGGAGACCGAGGTGGGTGGATCACCTGAGGTGGGTGGATCACCTGAGGTCGGGAGTTCAAGACCAGCCTGACCAACATGGAGAAACCCCATCTCTACTAAAAATACAAAATTAGTCAGATGTAATAGCTGTAATCCCAGCTACTCAGGGACACTGAGGCAGGAGAATCACTTGAACTCAGGAGGCGGAGGTTGCAGTGAGCTGAGATTATGCCATTGCACTCCAGCCTGGGCAACAGAGTGAAACTCCATCTCAAAAAAAAAAAAAAGAAAAAGAAAATTGACCTACACACACACACACACACACACACACACACACACACACACACTGACCCTTTTTTGCTCTCAGCTGTCCAGTCAGCAGAAATGGAAAGAGCAGACAGGAAGGACAGAAATGAGTTGTAGAGGGTGGGAATATACAATCATTAAGTGAAAGCCATTATCCCCAGGAAGGCTCCAGAGAAGAGGGTAGGTGGCAAGAGCAACAGGATTATCTGGAGAACCTCTGGAATACCCACTTCCCCTTTGCTATGGAGAAACAGGGCATGGCATGCCCCACTTCTTTCTGTTTCAAATGTATTCCCCCTTCTCTAGTGGGTGAGACTCTAGGCAGCCTTTAAGATCTGGTTCAAAATATACCCATTGGATGACACCTTCCCTAACAGAAGCCTTCCTGGGCAGTGTTCACTGCTTCATCCTATGGGCTTTCACAAGACTTGCGCATACATCTAAGACTTGTCCATATGTCTAAGTCTACTCAAAACTTGTGTTTGTTAACGTCTATCTGCTGGTCACAGTTCTCTGACCTCTGTATCCTTGGTGCCTTCTACAGTGCCTGCCACCAAGTAGGTAATTCATAACTGTGTGAGGGAGAAAGAAGAGAAAGAAAAATAAAAAAGAGGGGCAGTGGGGAGAGCAGGATGGGGGAATAGAGAAAGAGGAAGCACCTGACTACTTTCCCTGGCCGAGAAAAAGGGAAATGGATTTAAAAATAACCCTGGGGGAAAGGGACTGAAAGGGGGAAATGGCTTTTCTAAGTCATGTCTGCTTCTCACTCTTCTGTCTACCACATCCTCTCACCATGTGAGACCTCAGGCAACAACGGTCTAATTTTCACTCCTGATTCCTCAGTTTGCCCAAAGGGAAAGAAAGAAGCCAGACAGCCTTCTGACTTCTTCCATCCCATCTCCTTAAACCTCAGATCATCTGTTTTTCCACTGTGGGCCTCTCCCTCCTTGGCCTCTGCCCCCACCATCTTCCCCACACAACACTCCTGCCGCGTGGCCCTAGGGGTCCCCGTCAGGCCTCTCAGGCCCCTGTGCTGTGCATGTCTATGTGGGAACTTCTGCCTCAGAAGGAAACCAAGAGGTTCTCAGGGGCAGCCTGTGGTGTCTCAGCTGGGAAATGCTAGACCAGGCCTACAAAATTACCTGAGAAAGAATATTGTTAAGAAGGTTTAGGCATCCCAGGGATGGGAGAGGAGAAAGGAGCAAGTCCCGGGCAAAAAAAAAAAAAAAAGGCTGAACAATTTACAGTCCTTCCTCCCACACTCCTCAAACTCTTTCATGGATGGCCATTCTACATTTTTCCCTTGACCAATGGGTCAGAACCATTTTTCCAACTGTCTTCCCGTGGTCTCTACACTTTGGCTACTGAAGCTTCTTTTTTTTTTTTTGAGACGGAGTCTCGCTCTGTCGCCCAGGCTGGAGTGCAGTGGCACGATCTCGGCTCACTGCAAGCTCCGTCTTCTGGGTTCACGCCATTCTCCTGCCTCAGCCTCCCGAGTAGCTGGGACTACAGGCGCCCGCCACCACGCCCGGCTAATTTTTTGTATTTTTAGTAAAGACGGGGTTTCACCATGGTCTCGATCTCCTGACCTTGTGATCCGCTCGCCTCGGCCTCCCAAAGTGCTGGGATTACGGGCGTGAGCCTACTGAAACTTCTTAACTCTCTTTCAAACCAGATACACTTTCCCTAAGAATCCCTAAGCCTTGTGGAGTTGCTCCCAAGTCTCCTTTCCTTACCTGGCTATTCAGCTGCCTCACCTTCCCCTATATGTGTTCCCCAGGAGTTCTGGAACCACCATTTCCTCAATGGCGATCATATGTACAAAAGCAGTTTACAACGCACAGTGTGAGAATAAAATACTATCAAGAAGAAAGCCTTCTCTTTTCTCTCCCCACAATCTCTGTCCTTCTCTCAGGCTATTTCTTATGCCTTCCTCTCCCCATACACTGTTGCTCCCTCTTCACCCAGCAGGTTTGGTTTGGTGTGGGGTGGGAACCACAGCTATGTGCTGCACAGTGGGCAGTGTCAGGATGCAGGCAGGCATCTCAGCCCGAGGCCTTGGCAGAGTTCCCAGGCAAAGCCATCGGCCCAGGCCAGGACAGTAGGCATGGATAAGGTGGGAGAGGGCGTAAGTACGGTGACTGTAGCCCCCCAGCACCAGTAGCTCTCCCTGCAGCACAGCACCTGCAGCTCCCACATGCGGGGAGGGTAGGGGTGCCAGGTGAGTCCAGCTATCAGTCCTTAGTTCATAGGCCTCAAAGCTTAGCAGGTCCCCAGTCTCACCCAGCCCACCTGCCACATATACCCGCCCACCCAATGCAGCCATGACATGGCCAGCCCGAGGTACCCCCATAGGGCTCAGAAATGTCCCTGGCTTCTCAAGTTTGGGGTCATAGTGCAGGAATGAGGCCAGGTATTGGCCAGTCCCACCACAGCCACCGCTCACATACAATTGGCCCTCCAAAATCGCAGCTGCGTGGGCAAAACACGGTGCTGGAAGTGCAGGTGCTGGCCTAAGGGAGAACAGGACACAAGATAAGGCAACTAGCATCTTCGACTCTCCTTCTAGTCCAGGTCTCCTAATCTCTCCCAGATGCCCCCTTGCCTGCTCACCTCCAGATGTCGAGCTCAGGGTTGTAGGCCTCCACAGAGTCCAGGGCAACACCATTGTGTCTTCCACCCAGGGCATAAAGTTGTCCATCCAGTGCCACCAACGGGAAAAGGCTTCGAGCCTGGGACAAAGGAGCCATCTCCTCCCAGTCCTCTTGACTGGGCTCCCACCTGGACACAGTGGAACAAGAGAGTGGAAGAGTGAATCTGGGCATCTGTGGTTGGCTAGGCCAGCAATTTCTCTCCCTGCCCACCTTAGGGCCTGCCACACCCTACCCACTCTTGAAGCTTGTACCTGAGAGTTGAAGCCAGGGTGTTGGAGTGACTGTAGAAATCTTGTCCCCCACACACATAGAGTTCACTTCCTGCCAGGCTCGCAGCCCCATGCCGGAAGCGTCCTGGGGCAGGCAGGGCAGGCAACTGCCCCCACTCAACAGTTCGTACCAGTCCCACACCACAGCGGAAGGCCCGGACCCACCACACTGCTTGGGATGGTTGTCTTAGGGCCATGTCTGGTCTGAGCCCATCCCCGCCAATCACTACCAGTGCCCGGTCAGGCTCCCTCCGTCTCTCTTGGCCTGGAACATCAGCCTCTACCATCAGCTGGTGCAACAGATCCCGGGTCAGGGGTGGAGGTAGCCCGGCTGCCCGTACCCTCCGCAACTCCCTGGTGGACATGCGGCCAAAGCGGACGCATTGCAGCAGGGCCTTGGCCTCTGACTCCTGGGTCTCAGGGTTGGCAGCTAGCCAACACCGTGCAGCCACAAAGGCCTCAAACTCCTCCTGCACATGAAGCTCATCACTATCCAGGAGCTCAGCCAAGCAGGCAGCTGGTAAAGAAGGGAAAGCAGGACACAAGGCTACAGCAGGCAGGTGGGTGAGGAGGTAGTGACGGGCTTTGCTCCAGAGCCTCTCCAACCCAGGGGCTTCAGCCATGGGGAACAGGGCCAGGCAACGGGCAGGGCTGAGGCCCTGTGCCAAGCCTTTCTGACACAAATCCAGACAGGAAGAGCTCTGGTACTGCAAAGCAGCCTGGGCAGCTCTCAGTAGTCCTGGCCACCTTGCCCGCACAACTCCAGAGTAAGCAAAAGAGACGAGAAGTCGCAGGTCCTGGGTGGAGATGGTCCGCAGAGATACCTCTGTGCCCTGGGATTCCCTCATTCCGCTCAGGAGCATGGCCCCAAAGAACTCACTGCCACAAGCCAGGGCGGCTCGGTGCACTGTAGGAGGGGAGAAGAAATAGAGGAGGACTGAGAGGGTTGCAAGACCGATAGGCACTACCCCAACTTGATACCTCCAACTTTGGCCCTCCAAGCCACCCACTGCTACAGGCCAAACTGTGGTGTGCATCAGAATACCATGGGGTAGTTGTTAAAATGTGGGCTTCAGTGGCTCACTCCCAGAGATTCTGATTCAACGGTTCTGGATGGAGACCCTAGAAATTTGTATTTTAACACTTCAAGTAACCGTATGTGATTCTCATGTTAGTGGTCTGAAGACACTTTGATAAACATTGCTTTAGTCTTTTTGGTCAGATCAGTTAGAAAAAGAGTCTTGATGAATCAGGTTGAGAAGAAAGCATTTGCTAAGAGGGGCACAAAATAAATGGAAAAGACCAACATGCAACTTATATAGGTCTGTCTATGTTGTGCACAAAATAAAATTCTTTACAATTTCAAGAGCCAAAACTGTAAGCCATTCTGTTAGATTTTGCTGGGAAAGTGGCACCACTCGGGAATGGCCGTAGTCCAACCTCATCAGATTGCTGTCTCCTCTTGCCTAAGATTTAGTGTTTAATGTTTTCCACGTGTTCCAGCTTTTCTCTGCATAACCCTCTCCTGTTCTTGGTATAATTTATAGAATCACGAGATCTGAAACTTGAGACCTTCAAAATAATATAATTCAATTAT
Source organism: Chlorocebus sabaeus (assembly GCF_047675955.1). Lineage (NCBI taxonomy): Eukaryota > Metazoa > Chordata > Mammalia > Primates > Cercopithecidae > Chlorocebus > Chlorocebus sabaeus. Next base: position 3,822,870 of record NC_132932.1, on the reverse strand, counting down.
TCCCTTTAAAATAAGGAAACTGGTTGGGCGTGGGGGCACATGCCTGTAATCCCAGCACTTTGGGAGGCTGAGGTGGGTGGATTACTTGAGGTCAGGAGTTCAAGGCCAGCCTGGCCAACATGGTGAAACTCCATCTCTATCAAAAATACAAACATTAGCTGAGCATGATGGCAGGTGTCTGTAATCCCAGCTACTTGGAGGCTGAGGCAGGAGAATCGCTTGAACCTGGGAGGCGAGGGTTGCAATGAGCTGAGATTGCACCACTGCACTCCAGCCTGGGTGAGAGAGCGAGACTCCATCTCTAAATAAATAAATAAATAAATAAATAAATAAATAAATAAATAAATGAAATATGGAAACTGAGATGAGTCCTAGAGAAAGCATGTGATTTATTTTTCATTTCCATGCAGTGGCTGTCTGGGCAGATCATCTCCATCCACTGTCACTGTTGTCAGGCTGCAATAAGCATGCTTGTGTACCAGTACCTTGGTTATCTACATGGTCCTCATGACAATGAAACTGTCCTATTAACCTATGCTGTTAAACAATTAAACCTCATACTCAGCATCACCTATGGATTATTCTGGCCAAAATATTTAACTTGAATCTGTTCAACTCTTTAGATCTAAAGTCAAGTTTATAGGAAGTTGAAAGGCTAAAGGAACAATTTAGACAAAACCATGAGGGGAAAAACCATACAAATCAAGAAAATGGAGCATTTTATAAAATAACCAATCTTCTTTTTTCTTTTTTTTTTTTTTTTTAGACAGGGTCTTACTCTGTCACCCTGCCTGGTGTGCAGTGGTGCAATCTCGGCTCACTGCAACCTCCACCCACCAGGTTCAAGTGATTCTCGTGCCTCAGCCTCCGGATTAGCTGGGACTACAGGCACATGCTACCATACCTGGCTAATTTTTGTATTTTTAGTAGAGACAGCGTTTCGCCATGTTGGACAGGCTAATCTTGAACTCCTGGCCTCAAGTGATCTGCCTGCCTCGGCCTCCCAAAGTGCTGGGATTATAGGCATGAGCTACCGCGCCCGGCCCAGGATAACCAATCTTACACGTTATTGTCTTTACCAATCAATATATAAAGTAATAAATAAAAAGGGGGAGGGAGGACTGTACTAGATTAAAGGAAGCTTAAGAGACATGCAACTGAAAATAGCATAGTCCTTGATTAATTCCTGGGTTGAACAAACTCAATTTAAAAAATGTTTTTTGGACAATCGGGAAAATATAAATGTGGACTAGGTGATATTAAGAAATTACTGGCCAGGCACAGTGGTTCATGCCTGTAAACCCAGCACTTTGGGAGGTTGAGGCAGGTGGATCACATGAGGTCAGGAGTTCGAGACCAGACCAGCCAACATGGTGAAATCCCATCTCTACTAAAAATACAAATATTAGCTGGGCGTGGTGGTGCATGCCTGTAATCCCAGTTACTCGGGAGGCTGAGGCAGGAGAATCACTTGAATCTGAGAGATGGAGGTTGCAGTGAGCCAAGATCATGCCATTGTACACCAGCCTGGGCGACAGAGCAAGACTCCATCTCAAAAAAAAAAAAAAAAAAAAAAAAAAAAAAAGGAAAGAAATTACTATTAATTTCGTCGTGCAAGATAAAGGTATTCTGGTTATGAGAAGATGTCCTCTTTATTTTTTTCCTTTCACACCTAGTCCCACAGAATTGTCCTGTTTTAAAAAGATACATACCCAAATACTTATGAGTAAAATGTCATAAATTTTCTTTAAACTTCAGCAAAAAATAAAATTAACAGATGAAATAAATATAGTAAAATATTAATTGTTAAATCTGGGTGATGGGTGTTTGAATGTTCATCTTAATATTTTTTGCTTTGTAAAATGCTTCATAACAAAAAGGTGGGGGGTAATGCTGCTAGAAGTCCTTTTAGGCAGGTCACAGAGGGCCAAGCTGTTTAAGAACTCCATGCTGCTTTGACCAACTGAGGCATGCGTGCCTCTCCCAAAGGGCAGGTGTTGTTCATATGACTTTCCACTGTCTTTTAAGCAGTAGGTAGTGGCCTGGTGCTTCCCAACCAGTAAACATCAATGACAGATCTCAAATATATATTGTCTGAGAAAATCTGCATTCCTCAAAACAAGCTAAACCATCTCAGCTCCCATATCATCAATCAACCTATAGTTCAGAGTCAACCCTGAAAGGCTCACAACCACTTGTATTCACCTCTCACTCATTACTATTCCCCAGGATTTTAAGTGACAGATTCCCAACCATTAAGTAGGAATATTTCCTAGGGAAATAAAAGCAGTGATATGAGTATGCTTAAATTCAAAAGTCTAGTGAGAATTTTATGATTATGAAACATTTAAATTCCCTCTCCATCTAGTGCTATCATAAATGAAAATAAAGACTTTTGGAGTAGTTTTCCTTCTAGGAGTCCCAGAAACACTTTAGTTCCCAGTCACTCCTCTAGTGGACAGTAGCTATGTGACTTTGGACAAGTCTTGGATTCTGATTTCTTCATCAGCAAAGTGTAAGAGCCCAACTAGATCATCTCTAAACTAATCCCTTGTAATTTTAAACTTTCACGTGTCCACATGGCCTAGTGGAAGCAGACTGGATTAGTAATGTAGGCTTGTATCCTGGTTGTCCCAAGTCAACATCTCTGAATTTAATGTTCCTTATCTGCACCTATAGATAATGACATGGACCTTACCAGCTTTCAGTGAAAATTAAAAAGAGATGTCATGTGTAAAAATTTCAGGTACCCAGTGCCTCACTAAATGTTAGTAGACTCTGAATAATACTCAACTTATGCAACCCTACGTAGCTTTCCTGGCGATGAGCAGAGTTAACTTCAAAGTGCCATGACCAGTCCGGGTGCAGTGGCTCATGCATGTAATCCCAGCTGAGACAGGTGGATCACTTGAGGTCAGGAGTTCGAGACAAGCCTGGCCAACCTGGTGAAACCCTGTCTCTACTTAAAAATACAAAAAAAATTAGCCAGGCATGGTAGCAGGTGCCTGTAATCCCAGCTACTAGGGAGGCTGAGGCAGGAGAATGGCTTGAACCCAGGAGGTGTAGGTTGCATTGAGCCAAGATCGTGCCACTGCACTCCAGCCTGGGTGAGAGTAAGATGCTGTCTCAGGAAAAAAAGAAAAAAAAAAAAAAAAAATGCCATGGCCTGGTAACCTTAAACAGTACCAGAGCTTGCTCATTAGCTGCGGGCCCATAAGTCAGCCATGGTGTCAAGCACACCAAGGTGAAAGGACACATTGCATTTTCCACCATGTTCCCCTGGCTTTCCTGTGTCCTGAATGGAAGATGCCAAGAAGGGCTTTTGGTTAATTTCTGTTTGAGTCAATCCGCTTTCTGCTTGTCTACTGCCATGTATTGTACCCTTAGCTCTAGCCAGCTGGCTGGAGCTTCCTTGTTACTGGACACAGGAAAAGTCAGACAGAGGGTCAGTTTAAATTTGTCAGTGCGCCTAGAAAACAACTCGACTGCGCATGCCCGGCTCTCAGTGGGGCAGGAGTGGCACCAAAGGCCACCCCAGGGAAATTCTGACAGCAGCAGGGATCACGACCATCATGGTGGGGATCAAACCACCTGCTGCTTGCACACACCATTCCGGTAGCATATGCACCTGCAGTAATTTAATGCCCCACAGGCCCTCACCCCGCAGCTGGCAGCCGCCTGCCTCCAGTTTCAAGTCACACCCGACGCCCTCTCGGTAGAGGAGCTCGATTCCGCGCAGGTTCTCCCTCAGCTCCTCTGCCTGGCTGGGCTTCTTTACACATTCCCCGGCATTTCCAGCCCTCTCGCATGTCCGCTGGGCAGCAGCCTTCACCCGGGGCGCTCCCAGCGCCTCGGCTGCGGCCAGCACATCTCCCTGCGGGGCGGGGCCCAGCACCCCCTCATAGGCAAAGGTCAGCACGGCCTCCCAGCCCCCTGGGGACACCTCGAGGCTGAAGGGGGGCCGCGGACCTCCGCCGCCCAGCAGCCTGTCTCGGAAGAGGCTGCTGATGGCGGCCAGGATCACCCGATGCACCCCGTATACCCGCCCCGCGACTGACACCTCTTCGTCCAGCAACAATCTCTGCTCCCGCAGCCGCTGGGCCTCAGCGAAAAACTGGCTCGGATGCTCCTCGCTGCGCAGCCACTCCGGCTCTGCCGCATCTTCATCTTCTTCCTCTTCCTCTTCTTCCTCTAGGGACAAGGCTGGAAAGGGAAGGTTCCCTGGAACCAGGGGCCTGGAGCCAGGCTCTTCCTGAGGAAAGGAAGGCAAACTGGGGTCCTCGTCGTCGGGGGAAGGAGGCCAGGAGGGGGTTCTCTGGGCGTGCACAGGGAGTCCAAGGCAGTCCTTCTGGACGGGATGAGAGCCACTCTCCAGCTCAGGGGGATGATGGGGGGTGTCCAAGACGCTCATGCCGAGGTTTGCTGGATAGCTGCGGGTGAGCAGAGGCAAGACAGCCTGGCGTCAGAGCTGGACCCAAAGAGGCCAGAGCAACCATGTCTCCAGCCAGTCGAAATGTCAGTCTCTCCCCTGCTCCAACACCCTCCTCCTACCCTAAGCCACATCCCAACACTGGAGTATCTGGGATATACAGGAAAACTATAGGGTACACACGGTGCAGTGAAACATGCAAGAAGCCGTGTAAAGATCCAGTAACCAGGACCACACCCCTCCCCTATTGCCCCCATCCTTTTAGTCACCCTCAGGAGACACCAACACTCCGCTTGCCCTCTCACTTGAGTGCCTGCTGTGCTTGGGGCTGCGTGGCAGCGGGAACTTGCCCACATGGCATCCCACTCAGCCAGTGGCCCCATGGGGCTAATTATAGCCGGTCCTGGCTGGCTAGGCACTTGGCACCTGGTGTCCTAACTCTGACACCCAATCCCCTGGGCTCCCTCCCAGACTAACGTCCCCACCCTTCCACCTGTGGGTCATAGGGGGTGCTGATCTAGGCAAATTAGAAAACCAAGGAGAATGAGGGGATCCGGTGGAATGCGTCCAAGGCCAGAAGGGCTGTGCCACTAGAGTGGGCTGGAAGGGTCAGGCAAAGAGTCTGGACCAGGCTTTGGCTGTTGACTTTTCTGTGCATGATAAAGCTGGGACCCTGCCGGGCATGGTGGTTCTTGACTGTAATCCTAGCACTTTGGGAGGCCAAGGTGGGTGAGTCACTTGAACCCAGGAGTTTGAAACCAGTCTGGGTAACATGATGAAACCCCAGATTTTTTATCTCTACCAAAAAATACAAAAATTAGCTAGATGCAGTGTCTCATGACTGTAGTCATAGCACTGTGGGAGGCCAAGGTAGATGGGTCACTTGAGGCTAGCAGTTTGAGACCAACCTGGGCAACATGGTGAAACCTCATCTCTACAAAAAAATATAAAAATTAGCCAGGCATGGTGGGACACAACTTCAGTCCCGGCTTCTTAGGAGGCTGAGGTGGGAGGATCACTTGAGCCCAAGAGGCAGAGGTTGCAGTGAGCCGAGGTCGCACCACTGCACTCCAACTTGGGTGACAGAGCAAAACCCTGTCTCAAAAAACAAAAAATCTGGGACCCAGGAGCGAACATAGCCCAGCTGTACCCAAGGAGGGCAGAAAAGTGGGGAAAGTGAAGGGCCAGGGGGCAGGGCTACGGACCTAGGTGGCTCACCCCAGCACAGCGCTTCCTATCTGTCCAGAGGTGGGGTCCAGGGTGAGAGCCTGAAATCCAATCCTGTGTCTTTGGAAAAGTCTGGGGAATTCTAACTCTTATCTTGGTGCTGGGATCAGAACCAGACAGTGGAAGGTGTGCTTGATCTGCATGCTGTGAGGACCAGAGTCCTGGACTAGATGGGCTATGGACATGCAGGTATTCCGTTTGAGCCAGACGGTAACAGCCACTCCTTCTCCTTCCAAGACAACACTTCCTTTCTCATCCTGAGGCCAAGTGCTTAACTAAAGCCCCTAAAAACCGTGCAATCACTTTGTGCTGCAGTTTTGAATGTCATCTTGCGGAAAGGATTTAGGGAAAGGTGCAGTGACACACTTCCTCTCCCTTCTCTTGGGGAGGCAGGACAGGCCAAGGGCTCCTACTTCCTGGCCTATAAAATGTCTGGTCCAGGCTGGAAAGGTTGACTCCACAGCAGACTTAATAATGGAAAGAGGCACAACTGTTCCTTGTGATTCAGATGAAAGGGCTCATGTGGAGGGCAGGGTAGGGTGGGAAAGTGGGCTGACCCGCACAGCACTCCCTCCTACTTTCAGAGCTGTCTCCATTTCCCCATTTGTGGCCTGGGTACCTCGGCAACTCCGAGTAGCTAGCATTCCCTGGGTGAGCCTAGCCAGCAGGTGCACTCCCCAAAATGGTTCTACTGAGAGGCAGTTTATGGTTATTCTGGTCAGCAAATGGGGAGATAGTGTCCAGGCTCTGCACCCTCTTTCCCAGTTCAGACATTTCTAATGCCTCTCATGGTCTCCCCAGAGCAAGACAATGTGGCCAGCATCTTGACCCCCAACCAGGAGCTGGAGGAACTGCAATCTGGTGGAGACATACCCCAAGCCAGCCTCTGCTCACCACCTGCTTACAAGGACAAGGACACCGGACCCTGCGACGAGTTCTATGCCAACTCTGTAGTCCTGGGATGGCTCCATACAGCTTGGTAAGACCCAGGCCCCACAGTGAACTCCTGAAGGTAGGACAAAATCTGCATGTGGGCTACCACCACCCTTCATGTACCTCTGGGACTGCCCTCCAGGTCCATTAGCTGTCCTCCTGGTTGCAGACACGCTGGCTAGTGAGGGGTCTTGGCATCTCAGTTATGTATGTGCTGTCTCAGCCATGAAATAGCGCCATGTTCACCTCAAGAGGAACCCCACACCCAGCCACACTCCCAAGATGATCTGGAGAATTCTGGAGCCAAAACCAGAAAGGCCCCAATGCACTTCAGCTGGGTCACAGGAGCCATGGTAATGGATTGGCGCTCATCGTTCCCTAAGTCTGGGGATCTAGGCAGGCGAGAACTTTTTGCTCCAGGGGAGTTTTTGGGAAGTACCTCTGAAGAACGGGGCAAGGGGTGGGGTTCACACTGGAGACTGTGACCCCTCCCTTACCACCCTGCTCCCTGGATTTACTGTATGCTCAACATCTGGGGCATCATTCTCTACCTGCAGCTGCCTTGGATCGCTGCTCAGGCCGGCACAGGTATGAGCTCAGAGCTCTCCTGGGCAGTAGGAAGGGATGTACATGTATGAACAAATTCCCATCCTCACCCCAAGGCTCACATGGCTCATCGTCCTTAGTCATGCCGTCACGGGGTTGTCTTATCTCAGTCATCTCCAGTAACAGCAAAGTCAAGGCTGGTGAGTCTGTAGTGACTCCCACTCCTCCCTTCATGTTTCCCCATCCCTCATATCTGTTAATGAATTGTATGGTGTTCTCCGATTACCACATTTGGTCATTTCCTCACTCCCCCAACCCCTGCTATACAAACACTTTCATTTCCCCTTTTGGTACTGTTGGTACCTAGATAGCCCTACTGCTTTGGGATGGGGTTTTCTTCCCATGAAACAATGGGTATCGTCAATCTCATTTCCAGGCTCCTGTATGATTCAAGATGCTTCAGAAAATAGGACTGACATGGGTGTGCAGAATGGGAGCTGCCTGGGTGCAAATTGCCAGTATAGCTGGGATTTCAGCAGTTGTCGAGAGCAAGGGTCCTGCCTCTATGGGCTCTCTAATCACTACAAGGTGGGTGAACCAGAGCAGAAATGTAGAGAGAGAAACCTTGTCCATTGCCTGGCATAGCATAGATGTTTATTAATTTGAATGGGGCAAAACCTTCAAAGATGCAGATCAATTTTAATAAGTCTGGGAAAACTAGGTGAAAATATGGGTGGAATGCATTACTTTGGAAATGCATTGATTTTTGCCTCTGTCTGCCCTTTACCTCAGGCCATGAACGTGGTGTCTGCCTTTAGCCCTCTGACATCTGCTGGAATCTTGAGTGCCGCTCTGTTCTGTGCCCTTTCCTGCTTTGTTTCAGCCCCTAGTATCTTCCAGGCTAGTTGAGATCTTAGCAAGAGGCTTGCAAGAGAAAGGAGAGAATGTTAGTAGACATGGTCATCCCACGTGTATAATTTTTGAGGAGGAGGGGCAAAAGAGGGCTCAGTTCTCAGAAACCAGGAGTTAGATGGTAACTTCAGGAGATGGAGTTGACTGTAGCTGGCTAGCGTTTAAAGAGATAATCCAAGCCCACATAGCAAAATTCAAAGTCTGCCTGTAAATCAAGAGAAAATATGGGGCAGGTGTCACTCTTTTTTTTTTTTTTTTTTTTTTTGAGACAGATTCTTACTCTGTCACGCAGGCTGGAGGGCAATGGGATGGTCTAGGCTCACTGCAACCTTCGCCTCCCAGGTTCAAGCAATTCTCCTGCCTCAGCTTCCCAAGGACAGGCATGTGCCACCACACCCGGCTAATTTTTGTATTTTTAGTAGAGATGGGGTTTCACTATGTCAGCCAGGCTGGTCTCGAACTCCTGACCTCGTGATCTGCCCGCCTTAGCCTCCTAAAGTGCTAGGATTACAGGCGTGAGCTCCCATGCCCGGCCCAGTGTCACCCTTTTATCTACCTCCCCAATCTCAGTTTTTCCCCTCCCTCGTTCCCAGGGATCTTACACCTACTCCCCCTACTCCTATGCTTTCTGCCTCTGACCCCTAAACTCCCTAGACTTCTGTCTATGCTTCCCACTCTCCTGCCTCTTTACAGGAAGAGAGGGCTCTCATTCTCCCACTTCCTGGGACCTCCCCTGTTGATCGCCATGACCTCTTGCAGCAGCTGTGCCAGGATAAACCACACCGAGTCACTGGCTTTTGGGAAAGGCCATGGCAAGAACCACGAGCCTCTGTGGGGCTCTCTGCTCACTTTCCTCATTGCTGTAGGTTTCATCCTTATCGGTGAGTATTCCCCACCCCACCCTCCACACCAGGCTCTATTAATCACCATTCCTCTCATGCCCTTCCCAGCCCTACCTCTGGCTTCTAGGACCTGATCCTAAAACCTCTTTTCTATCTCTGTTTTCCTGAAAGTGGATGAAAATGTCTCCTAACCTTGCAGTAGTAGGGGTGGTATGTGTGGGGGCGGGGGTGGAGTGAGGAGTAAGAAAGGAATAGAGAGAATGGAGAAAGTAATAAAACAATGTCCTGGACTTCTAGACCTGGATCTTATGTCATTAGTGTGGAGACTCACTCCTGACCTTTCATTTCCCCCAAAGCTGAGCTGAATATCGTTGCCAGCTTCCTCCTCTGCTTCCTCATCAACTTTGGCTGTTTCTATGCCTCCTTTACCTGGTTGCCTGGTTAGCATGGGCAGGTGTTGACGTAAGGTCCAGGTCTGGAAAGACCCGGGGAGTTGGGAGAGCATCCTTGGGGAACATGAGTGGGTGGTGGTCCCCTGCAGGCTGGTGCCCTTCCTTCTGCAGGTAAAGTCCCTGGGTCTCTCTCCTGGGCTCTCTGCTCTGCCTGCTCATCATGTTCCTCCTCACATGGCAGGCAACACTGATTACTGTGATGCTTACCCTTCTGCTGTTATATGACCTACAAAACCTGGTGAGTGAGTAGGCGGGTGGGTAGGGAGTCAGGAAGTGAGTTACAACAGGAGACTGGCCCCCACAAGAAGCCCAGAACTACGAAGAGTAAAATCTGTTTCCTCTTCTACCTGACGATTGATGCGCCACCCCTAATCATTCTGCGCCACCCCTTCCTCTGCACAGTCGTGAACTGGGGCTCTTCAGTCCAGGTAGACACCTACCACATGGCACTGTCCTACTCAGTGAGCCTCACCAATGTGCAAGATCACATTAAGAACTTACAGTAAGGAAGTCTCTAGACGAGAGATTGAAAATGGTGGCCTATGGATGGAATCTTGCCTGGAAATGAGTTTTCTGATTGTGCAACATTTACAATTTTTAAAATAAACGGCCAACATCTAAGATCCAGGAATCTGCTAATCCTAGGTCTCCAACCCACACGACACAGTTAGCTGGGGCTGAGTAGCTCCTGTCCCATGGGATAAGTCTGGTGCTCTCCAGTTTGCCACAGTTCCCATTTGGTCCACTCCATTCTTTAATACTATGACTGGTTCTTGCAGACTTTTGGCTTTTTTGGGAAAGGCCATGGCAAGAACCATGAACTTCTGCAGGGCTATCTGCTCAGACACAGAAGGAAACTAGCTTCCTGAAATCTGGGAGGGGTAGTGGAGAAAAAGGAAGTCTTCTTGTCACCCCTCACCCAACATACCATATCCCCTTCTTTCCTTTTTGCTTCTCCTTTCAGGTCTCACGTTTGAACCAACTGAAGTCCAATGTGCTGGTCTTGGGATATAAGCAAAATTGGCAGAAAGGGCCTATATCTACCATGGAGTACTACATAGGCATTCTACTGTGAATGTGAGATAGAGAAGAGTGAGATGGGCATAGAAATGGTCAGGAACTAGAAAGAAGAGGAAATATAATTGTGGTGAAAGCCTTGTTCCCAAGAGCTGCCCAGCAATGCCTGTGTCCCCAGGAAAGAGACCCCCACCCCTTCATCTCTTCCTCCTTTATCTCCTTTTCTCTCCTCTCCATAAAGTGATGCCTTTGACTACAACTATGGCATAGGCCTCATAAGGATGCCAGGAGGGTTAAGCCTGGCTACTCAACACCAAGCTCAAGGTGAGTGAAAAGAAGTGGGCCTAAGAGAAGGATGTGGTGTGGGAGGTATAGAAATTGGCTCTCAAAGACAGTCTGGGAGGCAAATGAACTCATCTAGAGTTACCAAGACCTAAGACTGAATAGAATTGCATACCAGGATGTGAGAGAAATGAATTTTACTTAAGGTTTAGTTCTTCTGAAATGTTTAAGGTAGGGGAAAGCTTTAAAGGTATCTTCTAAATTCAGGTGGGAGAAATTTGGATCAAAAGATACAACACAGCAGGGTGAGCTGGCGTGTGGTCAGGAAGGGCTATGGCCCAATTCTAGAGAAGGGTTTCTGGCACTACCCCAGTTCTAATAGTATTACACATCTTACCAGTTTACAATGGGCATACTTAGCAAAAAGATAACATTAGGTTATACCCCTACTTTTCCCAGTAAACCCACCATATTTGGATGTCATAGGGATGGATACTTAGCAGGAAGGAGACCAATCCTAAAACATGTCCTGTTTTAGGAAAAACAGAGTTGTAGAGTGGGTTAGAGAAGCAGGCACCAAGGAAAATAAAAAGGGAATGTGGTTAGTCAATGTGGAGAGAAGCCACATGACATTTTTCTAGGACAGCAATAATTCTCTTAGGGAAGGAGAGGTATCATACTGAATTAGGAGCAATTGCTCAACTGGATAAGGATAAGGAGTTTGTCTCATTCTTTTCTTCTCTTTTGTCAGACAGCATCCTTACTCCAGCAACCTCAATGTTCCAGTCCAAGCAGGGCCGGAGGGCAGTGGACGTGTACTGGCTTGGTGATGATGAAGGTAGGGACTCCATGGCTCCCCAGGAAATCCCAAGTTCTCCAAGTTCCAGGGAGAAGAGGAAAGGGAAGATAGTGACATATAAACCAGAAAGGATTAGAAAGTGAACTCTGCATTTACCAAGGACCCAATATTCTCCTCCCACCTCAGAGGACAACTGTGATGTTTAAAGGCCAACAGAAAAGTCAGTGTTGCTGGAGCAGAGCAAACAAGGAATTGAGTAGCACATGAAAGTGGTAAGCAGGGAAGGGCAGAGTGGATCATAGACAGTCTCACAGGCCTTTAAAAAGACTCTGGTTTTTCTTTTGAATTAAGAAAACACTGAGAGTTTTGAGAAGAGTAACATGATCTGGCTTCCATGCTAACACTATTCACTCTGGCTGCTATGTGGAGAATTGACTCTAAGTTGGCAATGGTAAAAGGAGAAAGACCAGCTACTACAATAATCTTGAAGACACATAATTCTGGCTTGCTCTACAGTGGCAGCAGTGGAAGTGAGGAGAAATGGAATTCTGGATATATTTTGAAGGTAGAACGAAGAGGATTTGATCAATTGGAGAAGAAAGAAAACTGACACAGATACTTTGACATGAAAAACTAGAAGAATGGAGTTGTTAACAGAAACTAGAAAGACTACAGGACTAAGCTGGGGAAAGAGTAAGTGCAATTTTGAATATGTTACATTTGAGATCCCTATTAAGCATCTAAGTGGAGGTGCCAATGGGCAGCTAGGTATTTAGGATAGAAGTCTAGGTTGGAACTATAACTGGGAGTAACCCTCATCAAAATGATTTTAATGTATACAACTAGATGAAGTCACTGCAGGTGTAGGTGTAAAGAGGGCAGTCTGAGGACTAAACTCTGTGGAGATGAGGAGAAACTAGCAAAGGAGATTAAGAAAAGGCAGTCAGTAACCTAGGAGGCAGACCAAAGAATGCATCCTAAAGCCAAGTAAGGAAACTTTTCAAAGAGGGAGTGCCAAATGCTGCCGACAGCTTCTGAGGATGAAGAATACAGTATTAGATTTAGCTATGTGCAAGTCATTAGTGACTGTGATAAGAATAGTTTTGGTGGAGATTTAATAGGGAACTGGTGGAGAGAAATCGAAGACAAGTCTTTCTAAGTTTTGCTGTAATGTGGAACAGAAAAATGGGAAGCAGCTGGAAGGGCAAATGGGGCCAAGTGGGCATTATTTGTAAAATGAGGAAAACAGTGGCATATTTGTGTGCTAATGGCAAGATTCAGGAGAGAAGGAAATACTGACTCTCCGGGAAAAGAGGGAGAATTATCCCTTTTTTTGAGAGTCTCGCTCTGTTACCCAAGCTGGCATGCAGTGGCACAATCTTGGCTCACTGCAACCTCCGCCTCCTGGGTTCAAGTGATCCTTGTACCCGAGTAGTTGGGATCACAGGCGTGCGACACCATGCCAGCTGATTTTTTGTGTTTTTAGTAGAGGGGTTTCACCATGCTGGTCAGGCTGGTCTTGAACTCCTGGCCTCAAGTAATCCACCTGCCTTGGCCTCCCAGTGTTGGGATTACAGGCGTGAGCCACTGCACCCAGCCCTGACTTCTAATCAGCAAAATATCCTCCTATCCACAGTGACAATCCAGTGTCCTCTGAGAAGCAAAATCAGCTCTGGTTGAGAACCACTGGTTTATGCTAACAGGAAGGCAGAGTACATGGGTACAGATGCTGGAAGGTGGTTAGTTTCAGGGGCAGAAGCCTGTAAATGTATACCGATTGCTTCTATTTTCTTACTGAAATACAAACTAAGGTAAGAGTCAGAACAGGAGGAGATGTTAAGAGATTTGAGGGGTCAGAAGGTATGAAACAGTCACCAGAGAAGAGGGCAAGTGAAAGAACTAGAGAGACGGAATATTTCTGGGTGGCATAAAGGACCCCCATTTTAGTGTCATGGTCGTAAGTTTAAAGTAAGAGCCGTCAGCACAGCTATTTTTTACTAGCCCTTTCAGCTGCATGGGTCTAAAGTAGGCGATGAGTTGAATATGACAAAAGCAAAAAAAAGGAAGGGAAATGAGGCGGATTCTGTTGGATTTATCATATTAAAGAAGATGAACTGGAAAGACAGGAGGTGGTGGTAGTAGAGAGTGGGATGTCTGCAACTGAGATGTGGAGGATCTGCAGCTCTAGAATGTGACCAAGGAAATAAGTGGCTGTTAGTATGATCCACCTGAATATTGAAGTCATCAGGATTTGTGACAAGAGTGGTGTTCATGTGGCAGTTTGTTTCAAAGCAGAAGGGTACTAGGGATGAGGGACAATGGTCTGGAAACAGTATGAGGAAAAATGAGGACACGTGCACCACCCCCAGGCCCAGTGCACAATGGGTGTGGAAGGGAAAACACCACCTTAGGAGAAGCAGAGTCCTCATAAGAAACCAAGTCTGGAGAGCATAAATGTGAAGGAACATTCAGAGAAGAGGCTGAGGATACAGAGAATTTGACAAATGAGTGGCCATCATTTCCAGAGGGCACAGTAGAAGAGCTTCTGGAGTTGGAAAAGGTAGGTAGATGGAGACAAAACACAGTGGAGATACGTGGTTATTAAGTGTAAAATATGAGATGACTCAGTAGTTTAGGACTAATTTTGATGACTGATACCAACATCAATAAGATAAAGGGTATGAGATTGGTTCTGTTGTTTGTGGTAGGGAGGGATGTGCATCTGTAGGCATTCCTCAAGCCTGCCAATGGATATGCACGTAGGAGAAAGTATATGGAGTAGATGCAGTTTTACTCTAGAGTTACAAATTAGACCAATCTCCAGGCTATTTGTTTGTTTTTAAGAGATAAGGTTTTGTTCTGTCACCCAGGCTGGAGAGAAGTGACTCAATCATAGCTCACTGCGACTTCAAACTCCTGGGCTCAAGCTATCTTCCCGCCTCAGCCTCCCTCGGAGCTGGGACTACAGATGTGCACCACCATGCCCAGATAATTCTTAAAATTTTCAAATAGGTGGTGTCTTGCTATGTTGCCCAGGCTGGGCTCAAACTCCTGGGCTCAAGGGATCCTCCTGACTTGGCCTCCCAAAGCACTGGGATAATAGGTGTGAGCCACTGCACCTAGCCTCCAGGCTATTTTGAGAGAAGTCTTGAGTACCTACTTCAAAGAATTTAAATGAGAGGATGAAAGTAAAGCAGTTAGCACAGGATCTGATACTAAACTAATAGTGACGATAATACTATTGTTGCCAGGCACAGTGGCATGCTTACTTGGGAGGCTGAGGTGGTAAGACAGCTTGAGCCCAGTTTGAGACCAGCCTGGGCAACACAGCAAGACTCCGTTTCTTTAAAAAAAAAAAAAAAAAAGATACCTCATTCTTCGTTCCACAGCAGCAGCCTCCAACAAGAATTTATCCAGCACCAAATCTATATTGGTCCTGAACAACACAATCCAATCACCAACATACAAAACCAAAAAACCAAAAATATTTTATTGCTGAGTCATCCTGGGGTTCCATAAAGGACCCCAAGCCTTGCTTGGAGTCTACAGCTTTGCTAGGACTCCCGTGACATCAGGATAGAGATTGAGGCACAGGGTCCTTTGGGTTCCAATTAAGGAACTATCTACTGTGATTCTGTTAATCTTATTAGTCCCTCCAGGTCACTTCTACTTCATCTGTCCGATACCTGTGGAAAAACAGAAGAAACATGGTGGAGAGCTAGCCCTTAACATCTTCCATTCTTCTCTGCCCTCATGTTCCTGGACTCTCTTCCCTGCTGTTTTGTCTACATCCCAAAAATCTACCCTCACCAAGAGCTGAATCACTCACCTCTGTGTAACCCCAGAATCACTGAGTGGGGTCCTGTGTCCAGCCTGAAACATCTCCCAGCCAGCCTGGGCTATCATGGCTCCGTTGTCAATACAGAATCTGGGATGAAGAGATATGAAAATTGGGATCTAAGGGTGGAAAATCCCTATAACAGGGAGCAGTAAAAAAGAAACCAAAGGGAAAGTGTGTTTACCTCTCATCTGTAGCAAAAAGCTGGGCTCCACGTTCCTGGCACATTGTCGCCATCATCTCCTGTAGCCTCACATTACCTACAAAGAGGTAGGGAACAGGATTAGCTTAGTTTTAGCTATCTCTTCATGGTCCAGCAGAACACATCATGTGCACTTACTTAGAACAATGACGTAGGGGACCGGGGCAAGGATTGGGAAGCTTACTCCAAACCCTTAATGATTTAGAGTATCAGAAGGAAGACACACAGTGCTAAGAACAGGAAAGAGGAACACTGTTCAATAATACATACAACCCACTCCTCCCACAATGAGGGCCTCCTGGGAGCCACAATGTGCCATGGCTCGCTCTGTGATCTCTACCAGCATTGCAAACACAGTTTCCTGTCGGGGACACATAAGGAGAAAATATTAGAGGGGCGCCCCAGATTAGTTCTGCTCTACAATATAAAACCTCCTCCAGTCCCAAATTTCTGTCCCAGCTTTTTACTGCATTACCTGCAGGGAGAAACACAGATCCTCAGGAGTACACTCGCCTGTGGCCAGCATCCGATGGGCTACATCCTACAATTAAAGGGAAAAACAAATGAATCAGCAAATCATGGTTTTGGGATTACATAAGAACAAAAGTTAATGCATTCGGAGGGTGACCATGTTTCACCACAATTCAAGTTACCAGCACATCCTGTACCACATTCCCTTCACTGGCATCATGGTATAGAACGAACAGCATTCATTTAAGATGCAATAATTAACTTTCTAAATGCTTGTCCTGACATGTCTCACCCCTTACTTATCCTGCTTAATTTTTCACCTGTACTCATCATCATCTGACACTTCATTTATTTTCCTCTTTCTTTTATCTCCCCCCCCCCCCCATTTAGAATCTAAGCTCCATGTAGGCAGGGATTTTTGTTTTGCTCCATGCTGCATCTCTACTACCTAGAACAGTACATGGCACACAGAGATATTCAATGAATACCTTATAAATGAATTTACTCAGCACATGATATGGACCAGGAATGTGCTATATGAACATACTGAGCTATGTGAAATACAACAGTAAGTAAAACAGATATGCCTCATTTAAAAAGCATGAAGGTGCCCCTGTCTCATCACCTCTCTCACACTCACCTCAATGAAAGACAGGATCCCTGAGAATGAGACGTCCATCCCCTTTACAGTGTACGGCAGCTCAACTAGCTTCTTGCCTCTGTGTGGGAATGAGTACACAAGGCACTAAGCCTACAGTCAACCGGCTTCTGACCCTCCAAATCCCCTCCCAAATTCTGTTCATATATACCATATATGGGGAAATCCCTGAAGCCCCAGAAGCCAGCCTGCTTCCACCTTATGTGCCCTTACCGCTTTGCCATCTGTTCAATGTTGTATCCTGGACTTGGGTCATTAGAAATCTAGCAGAAGAAAAAAATAAGGAAGGAGGGAATGGAAGAGGATGAAATCAGATATGCAGGAAGCATAAGAAGATTATTTACTATTTCCTCCCTCCACCTCCATGGCTTCCCAAAAGTTCACCCGCATTTTATGTTCTCTGCAGCCCCATTGGCTTACCTTCAGCACTCGAGCAAAACGATCCAGACAATTACCCACTGCAATATCGATGGTTTCCCCAAAGATACGGTAACGATGTTCCGAGTATGCAATCACCTAAGGGTGATGAGGATGTCCATGAAACCCCAAGTCTGTAAACAGGATTATTTGGCTTTGGGAGAAAAACATAGTAGAGGATCAACATGACCACCAGAGCTTCCAATAAGAAGTGGAAGAAAGGTGTTTCCCAAATGGTGAATGGGTAATGTTTTTACAGCTCTGATTTGAAAAGAAATCTGCATACCCTGAGGATTCCAGGAATAGAGTCCTAATCTACAAGACAGTCTAGGTCCAAGCAGAAATAAATTATCATTTCAAATACATTTGTTTTCCGGCTTAGAAGTTCCTAATACATTCCTTAAATGCAGTCTTGACAGTAGGGAACAGGCTTTTCTGCTGGGAGGCAGAGAACATGAATCCTTCTAAATTATGACATAGTGACAGTGGTATTTGTTGTTTTGAGACAGGGTCTTGCTCTGTCTCCCAGGCTGGAATGGAGTGGTGTGATCATAGCTCACTGTAGCCTCGACCTCCTAGGCTCAAAGGATCCTCCCACCTCAGCTTCCTGAGTAGCTGGCCTACCATGTGTGGCTAATTTTTATATTTTTGTAGAGATCGGGTCTCACTATATTGCCCAGCCTGGTCTCAAACCCCTGGTCTCAAGCAATCTACCTGCCTCGGCCTCTCAAAGTGCTGGGATTATAGGTGTGAATCATTGTATCCAGCTGCGCACTGGTATTTAGAACCAAGAAGCAGAGTTGAAGAACTCAAAAATCTCATATGGAGGCAGACTAATGGCCCAGCCAAGTCAGCAATAGCAGTCCACTTAAGACCATTTTTCTGGCCGGGTGCAGTGGCTCACGCCTGTAATCCCAGCACTTTGGGAGGCCGAGGCAGGCAGATCACAAGGTCAGGAGAGACAGACCATCCTGGCTAACACGGTGAAACCTCGTCTCTACTAAAAATACAAGAAAAAATTAGCTGGGCGTGCTGGCGGGCGCCTGTAGTCCCAGCTACTCAGGAGGCTGAGGCAGGAGAATGGCACAAACCCGGGAGGCGGAGCTTTCTGTGAGCCAAGATCGTGCCACTGCACTCCAGCCTGGGTGACAGAGCGAGACTCCGTCTCAAAAAAAAGGAAAAAAAAAGACCATTTTTCTTTTCTTTTTTTTTTTTTTTTGAGACGGAGTCTCGCTCCGTCGCCCAGGCTGGAGTGCAATGGCGTGATCTCAGCTCACTGCAACCTCTGCCTCCCAGGTTCGTGCCATTCTCCTGCCTCAGCCTCCCAAGTAGCTGGGATTACAGGCGCCCACTACCACGCCCAACTATTTTACGTATTAAGGCCATTCTTCATATGTGACCAACTTTTAGTACAGAGATTATCTGTCACCTACTGACACATATGCTGCAGACTTAGAACACCAAGGGTTTCCTAGGAACCTTAAGAAGTCCCTTTCCCTTCCCAGTGCTGTCAGGGATTCCTTCCCTTTCTGATACAGACCTTAATCTGCTGTCAAAAAGATAGTAACAAAAGAGAAGGAAAAACCCTGCCTTCCTGCTTCTGCTATCCACTCCTCTCTACCTAATTACCCTCCCTGTTTCTTACACCTAAGCAAACATTAAAAGAGGAAGACAAAGCCGCCATTGCTCCTTTTTATCACCTCTTGTGGTCTCCATTATACTTTCCACAACCCAAGTCCCTAACCTTGTATGTCATCCTTCAGGCCTCAACCAACTACTTGCCCTCTACCTGCTGAAGTTTCTGCATCGTTTTCATGGGAAACACATGCCTCATCTTCTAGACACAACCCTTTCATGGGCTGGGGACAATGCTGAACTATTTCTAATGATAATTAAGTGTTCTGTTGGAAAGGAATCCAATCCCAACCTTCAAAAGGTCATATAAGGTATCCCAAACAACTTTAGCTTCACTTATAAATTTAAAATATCTTCTGGCCGGGCACAGTGGCCCATGCCTGTAATCCCAGCATTTAGGGAGGCCGAGGCAGGTGGATTACCTGAGGTCAGGAGTTCAAAACCAGCCTGACCAACAGGGTGAAACCCCGTTTCTACTAAAAACACAAAAAATCAGTCACGCGTGGTGGCAGGTGCCTGTAATCCCAGCTACTCGGGAGGCTGAGGCAGAATAGTTTGAACCTGGGAGGCAGAGGTTGCAGTGAGCCAAGGTCGCACCATTGCACTCCAACCTGTACAATAAGAGCGAAACTCCGTCGCAAATAAATAAGATAAAATAAAATACCTTCTATAATTTATAAAGTATTTTTAAAGTTATTTATATTTCTAAACTTTTAGAACAACAAAGTCTATATAATCATCCTCAGTAATACAAAAACAAAATATGTAGTTGCCCTAAAATAATAAATCAGCAGGTAGTGTCCCTTAGTTCCCTTTTTCTTTTTTTTTTTTGAGACAGAGTTTTGCTCTTGTTGCCCAGGCTGCAGTGCAATGGTGCGATCTCGGCTCACCGCAACCTCCACTTCCTGGTTCAAGCAATTCTCCTGCCCAGCCTCCCAAGTTGCTGGGATTACAGGCACCTGCTACCACGCCAAATTAATTTTTGTTATTTTTAGTAGAGATGGGGTTTTGCCATGTTGGCCAGGCTGGTCTCAAACTCCTGACCTCAGATGATCCACCCACCTCGACCTCCCAAAGTGCTGGAATTACAGGTGTGAGTTGCCATGCCCAGTAACCGTTAGTTTCTGTTGCTAAGATTTATAGAAAAAATAAGCTTCAAAATAATGCAAGATCTTTCAGATATTCATTATTTTGAAGGCTTCAATCCTTACCATTCATTTCTTTCCTGAAGTAGAAATTCCTAATCTTTATGATCAGATATAAAGTCTGATAATGATAAGTCATCTAATGTTCTGAACATGCCGCCAAAATTTGCAATGTTACAAACTCGGCTGGGAGTTTTCTGGTCTACGGTATTTTAGGTTCAGATGAGTTCAGCTTTGTTCCTGACATTCCCCTGACTCAGATAGAACAAAGATGATATTGGTTCAGTGCCTCGGAAATTGAGATGGAATGGGTAGAACACTCTAAATACCTGCGTATTTCCTCCACTGACATACAACACGGTTGGGCTGGTGGCTCCAGTGATGAGGCGGCCCATCTCAATGTGGCCTATACAGTGGTTCACACCCACCAATGGCTTATTCCACAGTTGGGCCACAGTACGGGCCACAACAGCCACAGAAACCAGTGGGGCACCCATGCCAGGGCCTAGGGAGACAGAAATGGAAGTTACAATGCTAGAGATTGGAAAAAAAATAGGTGGGGGAAGTAAGGGATGTGAGGTGGGGTAGGGGTAGTGGTGGTGGCAGAGGTAAGGTGTCGGCTATTTTGACCTAGCCAGGTTGCAGGTATATTCCTCCATCGTTGACCACTCTCCCAGCCATACCCTTGGTGTATGCAATGCAATCGATATCCTGGGAGGTTAATCCAGACTCTGTTAGTGCCTCCTGCAGCAGGTCTAGGATAACAGCTCGGTGATGCCTGGCTGTATCACCTGGAAGGAATCCTAGAAAATGAACATAGGTCAGACATCACAGGGATTTTTGGTAGCAAAGGTAGGTAGGAAGTTACAGAAAGCAACAGGAGTTTTAGTGATGTAGTAAGAGTCCTTTCACTTTCCCCAAGCATCCTATCTTCCACATTTTCAGACACACTCTTTCCGGCTTCTATACAGGCTCTTCAACTTTCAGAAATTCTCTTCTTCTTACCCTACTCAGCCTTCGGGTCTCAACGCAAGTGGTATCTACCTCACACCCTTTGGTGATCTTTTTTTTTTTTTTTTGAGATGGAGTCTAGCTCTGTCACCCAGGCTGGAGTGGCCTGGCGCGACCTCTGCTCACTGCAAGCTCCACCTCCCGGGTTCATGCCATTCTCCTGCCTCCGCCTCCTGAGTAGCTGGGACTACAGGTGCCCACCACTGCACCCGGCTAATTTTTTGTACTTTCAGAAGAGACAGGGTTTCACCATGGTCTCGATCTCCTGACCTCATGATCCACCTGCCTCAGCCTCCCAAAATGCTGGGATTACAGGCGTGAGCCACCACGCCCGGCCTTTTTTTTTTTTTCTTTTGAGACGGAGTCCTGTTCTGATGCCCAGGCTGGACTGCAGTGGCATGATCTCGGCTCACTGCAACCTCCGCCTCCTGAGTCCAAGCGATTCTTCTGCCTTAGCCTCCCAAACAGCTGGGACTACAGGCGACGCCACCACGCCCAGCTAATTTTTGTATTTTCAGTAGAGACGGGGTTTCACCATATGGCCAGGCTGGTCTCGAACTCCTGACCTAGTGATCCGTCTGCCCTGGCCTCCCAAAGTGCTGGGATTACAGGCCTGAGCCATTGCGCCCAGCCTGGTGACCTTCTTTCTCTGGGACCCTACAGAACTCTGTGCATGATGATGTCATTTATTTAACAATTACAGCATTATAATTTTCTGTGGTTTGCTCGGCTTAATCATGAGTATCTCAAAGCAATGAGTATTTTGTTTATCTTTGTATTCCCAGTGCCCAAGTGCCTAGAGGAATGAATGCTAAACATACATACCTATTTCTAATGAGTAATCTGTCACATCACCTGTTCAGGGAGGCTTTTCAGATACATGCAAATCAGTTGCCCTCTCCCATGTATGCAAGTGTTTGAGGGGAGAGTAGGCAAGATATAATAGCTTATTAAAAGTATCAATTAAAAGTTGTAATGTGTTTTGTACTTTCTTTTTTTTTTTTTTTTGAGACAGAGTTTCACTCTTGTTGCCCAGGCTGGAGTGCAATGGCATGATCTCGGCTCACCGCAACCTCAGCCTCCTGAGTAGCTGGGTTAACAGGCATGCGCCACTAGGCCCGGTTAATGTTTTGTATTTTTTAGTGGAGACAGGGTTTCTCCATATTGGTCAGGCTGTTCTTGAACTCCGACCTCAGGTGATCCACCCCGCCTCGGCCTCCCAAAGTGCTGGGATTACAGGCGTGAGCCACCACACCCAGACGTGTTTGGTACTTTCATCTAATCTTCAAGACCTAATGATACAGGTATTATTCCCATTTTAAAAACAAAGACCAGGCCCGGGCGGTGGCTCATGCCTGTAATTTTCACACTTTGGGAGGCTGGGGTGGGCGGACCATCTGAGGTCAGGAGTTCGAGACCAGCTTGGCCAACATGGTGAAGCCCCGCCTCTACTAAAAATATAGAAATTAGCTGGGTGTGGTAGCACACACCTGTCTGTAGTCCTAGCTACTCGGGAGGCTGGGGTAGAAGAATCTCTTCAACCTGGAAGGCAGAGATTGCAGTAAGCCGAAATCGTGTCATTGCATTCCAGCCTGGGCAACAGAGCAAGACTGTCTCAAAAAAAAATTAAAATAAAAAATAAAGACCAAATGTCCAAAACATAAATATTTAATATGAATACAGCATAGCCAGCCAGTTCTCTGACATGTAACCTGGGAGTCTTTCCACTCTCATCTCTCTACTCATCCTAGAATATTTCAAAAAATAAATTTTTTTTTAAAAAGGAGTGTATATTCAGGGCAACTGGAATATATACTCCTGCTAAGCGTTTTTTAAACAGAGTATTTCGAGTCCATCTCTATTATACTGTTTATCATGCTGTAGTATAAACATCTATTTATATGTCTGACTCCACAGCAGTATCATAACATCTATTTCTGAATGCTTAGCACATAAAATGAGCTCAATAAACGGTAAACGAACTCATCAGATCCACGTCCAAGTGCTTGTAACTCTTCTAGTCATCAGCCTTGTGACGTTAATAATGTCACATAATTTCAATGAGACTCAGATCAAAAGCTGCACCTCACTAGTATTTAGGAAGATGGAAGGCTGATTTTCTGCGGGGAAGTGCGCGGAAAACTCTTAACTCCCCTACTCACCCACCTGTGCCCGGAGGCGTGACATAAGTCCGCCGCGGGTTCGCCAGCACCTTGCCATCCCGCACCACACCCACGCCAATCTTATTGGCGCTGCCTTCAAAACCCAGCACCGCCGGCATGGCGGAGCCTGGGAGAAAACGCCAACAGGACTCCTAGCAACGTCAGGAGCTGTGGAGGTCCTCCCTAGTCTGCGCTCGGCCGCAGCTTTCCGGAGCGCAGAGGAAGCGGGCTAGCCTGCAGATAACAGTGGGAAAGACAGCGCAGAACTCCCGCGAGCGGAGACCAGCCAAGGCCCCTCGAGGGACCTGTCTTCCTAACTGCCAGGGACGCCGAGCCGACTCTGTGCCTTACAATCCTATCTGTTTTCCTAGCTCTTTCCCGTGGTCCAGCCCAGCCTTCTCCACTTTTTTTTCCCTCTTGCACAGCGTTAGAATCTTAAGTCAGAGTCACACAATGTGCCGTGCGTCTGGCACAACGATAAACAGCCCGAAGGTGGGTTGGGGCCCTAAGTCTCCTAGAGAATTAGATGAGGGAGGCCAGGCCAAGCGACTTCGTCACGTGGTGTCAGACAGACCAATCACGCGCATTCTTCAGCCATGTGAAGCGTGCCTCTGATCACGTGACCAGGTCCGCTACCCACGTGGGGGCTCAGCGTGCATCCTTCTTTGTGCTCGGGTTAGGAGGAGCTAGGCTGCCATCGGACCGGTGCAGATACAGGGTTGCTCTTTTGCTCATAAGAGGGGCTTCGCTGGCAGTCTGAACGGCAAGCTTGAGTCAGGACCCTTAATTAAGATCCTCAATTGGCTGGAGGGCAGATCTCGCGAGTAGGGTACAAGGCACTATGAAATGATCTAGTTAACGTGGGTGAGGGGCTGAAGGGCCTGTGGTGCACGGAGGCGGGGAAAGGATTTAGAGATAACATGGTTTGAAAGGCGGGACCTGGTGCGGGGATCCTCTTGAGAGGAGTCTTCACCCCAGGCTTAGCTGGTTTCATGATTTCTTTGCGTCTGTAGGCAACGCGGTAAAAATACTGCTTTGGTGGGCGACGCGGTACAGGTGCCGAAGAGCGTTCGTTACGGGAATGCCGAAGCGTGGGAAAAAGGGAGCGGTGGCAGAAGACGGGGATGAGCTCAAGACAGGTAAGAGAATAAAATGAGCCCCTCTTCCTAGAAGCTACGGCGGGGGTGTTTGTAATTCCCTTGATGAACGGTAAGTACGGGCCGACTCATTTTTGCAGGGGTTTGTGAAGACGCAGTAACCCCAGGCTTTCGTTGGGTCCATAGTTAACGCCGGATCGCGGTTGGAAACCACCCACTTTTTGTCAGTATATATTACTCATTTTATAGAGCCAGAGCCCAAGAAGAGTAAGACGGCCGCAAAGAAAAATGACAAGGAGGCAGCAGGAGAGGGCCCAGCCCTGTATGAGGACCCCCCCGATCAGAAAACCTCACCCAGTGGCAAACCTGCCACACTCAAGATCTGCTCTTGGAACGTGGATGGGCTTCGAGCCTGGATTAAGAAGAAAGGATTAGATGTGAGTGGTATTTGAGGGGAAGAGACATTCTTTAGTATTGAATGATCTTAGGGTTTAGTCACCCCTTTTCTCCGTATAGCCTTCAGGCTGTTTTTTCTCCTGCCTGCAGTTTTCTGTGGGGCTTCCCCAGTCTTGCCAGTTATATTTCCTAAATGTCTGTTCCTTCACTTCCATTGCCATTTTCTTTTTTAATGTTCTCTCCTCTTCCCAGAATGTTGCAGAAACCTCTACTATATTTCCTCCATTTTATCTTCAGCATGTTCTCCATTTCATTAACTATAGCTTAAAAATCTTAGCTTGCCTATAGAAAAAACACATTCATAGTATAGCATGTAAGACTTTCTTACCTCTCTGTTTTCATTTATCTAGCTTTGAATTGTTTATTGTTTAACCTCGAACTGCTTGACTGTTTAACCTGTGCATATTTATGACTTAGCATATATTCAGTAAATGTTCTGCTGAATTGATAATACATTTTCCACCTTTCTTTTCACTTATAGTGGGTAAAGGAAGAAGCCCCAGATATACTGTGCCTTCAAGAGACCAAATGTTCAGAGAACAAACTACCAGCTGAACTTCAAGAGCTGCCTGGACTCTCTCATCAATACTGGGCCGCTCCTTCAGACAAGGAAGGATACAGTGGCGTGGGCCTACTTTCCCGCCATTGCCCACTCAAAGTTTCTTATGGCATAGGTGAGACCCTATTGATGCCTAATGCCTCAACTCTTCAAGACCAATTGCTAATTCTCCATCTCTGCCCCACCTCTTGATTGCTTTCCCTTTTCTTACAGTTTTTTATGCTAATTCTGTTTCATTTCTGTAGGCGAGGAGGAGCATGATCAGGAAGGCCGGGTGATTGTGGCTGAATTTGACTCGTTTGTGCTGGTAACAACGTATGTACCTAATGCAGGCCGGGGTCTGGTACGACTGGAGTACCGGCAGCGCTGGGATGAAGCCTTTCGCAAGTTCCTGAAGGGCCTGGCTTCCCGAAAGCCCCTTGTGCTGTGTGGAGACCTCAATGTGGCACATGAAGAAATTGACCTTCGCAACCCCAAGGGAAACAAAAAGAATGCTGGCTTCACGCCACAAGAGCGCCAAGGCTTTGGGGAATTACTGCAGGCTGTGCCACTGGCTGACAGCTTTAGGCACCTCTACCCCAACACACCCTATGCCTACACCTTTTGGACTTACATGATGAATGCTCGATCCAAGAATGTTGGTTGGCGCCTTGATTACTTTTTGTTGTCCCACTCTCTGTTACCTGCATTGTGTGATAGCAAGATCCGTTCCAAGGCCCTCGGCAGTGATCACTGTCCTATCACCCTATACCTAGCACTGTGACACCACCCCTAAATCACTTTGAGCCTGAGAAATAAGCCCCCTCAACTACCATTCCTTTAAACACTCTTCAGAGAAATCTGCATTGTATTTCTCATCTATAAAAATAAGAATCCTCCAACCAGGCTCTTGTGACAGACTTAGAGTTCTTTTAAGCCCAAGAATTTTTATTTGAGGGTTTTTTTCTTTTTTAAGAAAAATTGAACAAAGACTACTAATGACTTTGAATTATCCACATGAAAATAAAGAGCCATAGTTTCAGCCTTGCTGTCTTTGTGTCTTACCCCTTTGTGGGGCTACATATTCCCTTCCTCATATTTTCGTGCATACAAGTTAACAACTGAAAAAGGGTAGAGTCATGACCTTATTTATTTACAAGCACAGGATAAGTCCCTAACCTCCCCCAAAGACTGAGCAACTCTACCCAGCCCAGTTAAATACTGCAACTGGTTGGGGGGAGGGGGGTAAAAAAGGTCGGAAGGAGGAATTAAGGGAAATATAGGAATAGGGGAACATATCCCACATTAAATAGTTATATACACATCAGTTCCTGTGGTTCTGTACAGAGCAGCGGCTGACCCCACCCCCACAGGAAACAATGTGGGGAGAGGAGACTGAGGGTACTGAGGCCAGAGCCAACCTCTGGTGAAGTGCAATAGCAGCAGCAAAGTCCTAATGGTGCACAAGAGGGAGGGGAACCCCCAGGGCTACCCACCCCCACCCTGCCCTGGAATGTGTAAGGGACAGGAATGGCTCTCAGGGAGCACACAGGAAGGACAAGGCTGGAACCGTCTTTAGGACCCAGTTTTAAGGGCAACGTTTTGCCTACTTCACCCTAGACACAGCAACCCTTGGAGGAAAGCAGATGGTCAGCAGTGCTCTTATCTGCCCCTCCAAACCTAAGTGAGGGCCTGGTTCCTTCCTACCTCTCCCCAGGGAAAAGGAAGGCAGCTGCTTGGCTTCCTTATAGAAGCCCTGGGAGCCTTTAACTACCCCAGCTCCCTTCGTAGTGTCACTGTCCCCACCAGGGAGGGGCCAGGCACAGTCTGTGGGTCATCAGGCTCAGGAGAAGTTCTGGACAGGGTGGCTGACCTTCATACAGGCCCAATAAAGGGCCCGGCCCAAACACAGCACAGCCAACAGGATGACAAATGCCCAGGCTGCATAGATGCCTCCATATCGCCGTGCATGCTTCCATGTGCCAAACTGATTAAGGAGGGAGAAAAAAAGAAAGATGGGGTTAATGTTGGTCTCCACTACCTCCTATGAGTCCTAAGAAGAGTAATAACTCATGCTTCAGTCCTTGTTCCTTATCCACATGTAGCCACCCTCAGGGACCTTCTTAAAGGCAGAGCTGTTCAGCTCCCTTCCCTTAGGCAGTAACATACTCATCCCATCCCACACTGTATCTCAGTTTTTCTTAATATCTGACAACTGAGCCAGGTTTGCAAATAGCAACTCTTAAATTAAGCACTGCACTGTCCTATCCTCATCCTACAGAGAAAGGATGGCTGTTTTGCACTCTTAGTAGTAAAAAAGTCTGTTTGATCAGCCACCTTACACTTTAGCTCATCCATATCTTAAACTACTCCCTCAAGTTTCCTCCACTTTTTTTTAGGGTAGCAATTTCCCAGATCTTAGCCTATAGAGATGAGGCTGCAGAATGAAAGAGACTGGGGCAAGGGTACTCACAGCAAGGCCAGTGGCAGTGACTGCCAAAAGCAAGCCAAGCAAGAAGCAGCAGATACATCTCTTACGTGGGTATCTGCGCCCAATAGATGACCTGTGGGGAGGCAAATAGAAATGGATGCTTTCTATAGCCATAGTTTTTACTCCATACATCAATGACCAGCTCAATCCCTAATCACTTACACTTTCCTGCAGTGAGGACAACGTGCCAAGGTGCGGTCTGTGAACTCTGTCCACTATGGAGAAAGAAAACGAAAATAATAGCACAAACAGGGTCCCCCTCAATGAGAACCTTGGGGTGGGGATGCAGAACATGTTCCCATAGGACAGACTTTCAGGGGTCATTACCATTACTCCAAGAAATATACTCGAAATGACTCCTAGTCTCCTTTCCCCTCCCCTTCCCAATACCTCTTCCTCACCAGAAAGGTATTCTTGCAATGTCCACAGATAACCCTGACACCCATGGGTTGTGGTTCTGGACTCAGAGGTCCGGGATGCACAGGCCCCAGGTTGATGATTCTTTTGCTATACAAAAGAAAAAGACTGTGTTTGAAAAGTTTTTAATCCTAAAAATCTTCACACAGTCCCTGTTTCACATCCTCCACTCCCTGCCTATCAAGTCACTCGACTTTGTACACTTAAGATACTCTGTCCCCCAACTGTATACCCTCAAGAATCCTTGAGAAAGAAAGTGCACTGCTTAAACTTCAGGTCCCCAATTCCCCTCCGACCTCAGGATAACACACCCAGTCCCCAAGGCTCTCTATTCTCCTAAACGACATCATTTCATCCCAATATTTTTATTGAGAAATGAGAAAGACTGCTGTAACATTCCTGAGGCATATGCTTCAAAGCCTTTTCTCCTTCTAAATAAACACTAGGCTCTCTCACCTTTACATTCTCTATATACGCTCATCCTTTTTTGACTTTCCAGTTCCTCACTTATGCCCTTCCCCACATTATGCCTCTTACCAGTAGGGCCGAGGGCATGCAATCCGTTGGGATGTCACTTTGCAGATAAGGAGACAGTTACAGGGGCATCGAACATATTTTTTCCCTGGGGGTGCATTCTTGATTGGCTAGAGAATAACAGGGTCATCAGCAAGCAAACCTCTAATCCCAATCCCCTCCACTTCCCTCCAAAAACACTTTATGAGATCAGAAAAATAAGGTGCTAGCCAGGAAGGAGAAATAAAACAGACTACAACATGAGATTTGCAAATAGGAACTAGGCTAGGTGTGAAGTGAGAGAAAGTAAACGTTAGCTTTGGTGAGTGGCTTTTGGGGAAATGGCTGCGTGAG
This sequence comes from Chlorocebus sabaeus, assembly GCF_047675955.1. Lineage (NCBI taxonomy): Eukaryota > Metazoa > Chordata > Mammalia > Primates > Cercopithecidae > Chlorocebus > Chlorocebus sabaeus. The sequence continues at coordinate 3,794,026 of NC_132932.1, read as the reverse complement.
ACACCTGGAACTGAAACCTGGGTATCATCAAGAGCACTTGGCTAACAGCCGGAAGGTCAGGGTCTAGAACCAAGACATCAGAAAGAGGATCCAGGAAACAGGGCCCATTTCATATATATGTATAACTCACAGTGGCTTCATTGCAGACACCACACTTGACTACGTGCTGATGCATCTTGCCTTCCACGTTGATGAGAGACTGGCAGACTCGGCAGGTGATCATAGGGGCACTCCCACTGTCTGGGCTAGTTAAGGGTGAATAGGGGGGTGGGTCCTCTCCAGGCAACACGGCTGGATGTCCCTCGGGGAACGGGGGAAATGCTGGAGAGGAAGAAAATAGAAGGGCTGGGATCACTTACAGACATCCTCCACTGATGCTCCACGGTGGTAGGGAAGTCTTTCTGATTTTCAACCCTCTGCCCAAGCTCGGAGGGCTTCTCATAATTGGTGCTTCCATCAGGTTGCTCAGAACCCCCTTCCGTCCCACGCTGTGGTCGCGATTGCGGAGGGAAGGAAGCCTCGCCCAGTCACAGGTGCAGCAGTCCCGCACCTGGCGACTGGGACCCGCCTCCGCCCTCGGTCCCGCCCCCTCCCCGGCTTTCAGAGTACCCCGGGGAGCACCTCGGACCCGCCCCGGCTTACCCTGGGGCGGGGCATGTTTACCGGCTCCGTACGGTGGTGCGGAGGGGGTCAGGCCTCCCCCGGGCCCAGCCCCACTCCCGCCTGGCCCCACTAAACCGTTGCCGCCCGCGCCACCGTCGATGGGCTCGGACAGCAGCGGGGAACGCTCTCCATCTGCCGCCATGGCCGCCACCGCCGCCTCCCCCTCAGGTCGGCGATCCGGCTCCCTTCGCCTCTGCCGTCGCCGCAGCCACCGCCACCGCCACCGCCACCGCCGCTACCGGGTCCCCAGGGCGCCTGCGCGCCGCGCGCCCAGCTCACTCCGCAACCAGTGGCCTGCCCCGCCCCGTTCCGTCTAGCAGCACTTGATAGGCTCTCCCCGCCCCGGTCATGCTGTTATTCTCGTAGATAAACCAATTCCTAGTCCTGTGAAGGCAGCTCTCCTTTTCCATTGGGGAACGTCGCACAAACGTCAACTGTCACATGACCTGCCAGATGCTGCTGGGCTTGCAAAACCTGCACGTGACTAGAGGTTCTGCAAGCTATTGGGAGCGACGCCCATCGCGCTACCTCCAGACCAGGAGGTGGGGCTAGGCTGCTTCTGCTCAACTGGTCTTCTGGAAGCTGCACGGGCTCTGTTGCTCTGCCCCTCATTGGTTCAAAGACAACACTGAAACACTTTTCTCCGGCTTTGCGTTATAACTGGTTTTCTATTGGCTGGTGACTTTCCTTCCCTAGTCCTGTGATACTAGCGGCGCAACTGCATTGGCCCGAACTTAGCGCCAGAACATGGGGGGCGTGGCTTATGCATTTTAAAGGTGGCTGGGCGGGTGCAATCAAGAAGTGCGGAAGCTTGGGATCTTCAGAGTGGGGAGAAGATGGACGGTGGGGAACAGTAGACAAAGTTAGCCATTCTACTCGAAGAAGTACCTTTAAAAAGTCAGGGTAATGATGTACCAGGAGGAAATGGATTAAAAAGTTAAGATTATCTCTCCAGCCTTTGTCGCTGGAGTTACTTTAGGGACGGGACACAAGACTCGGTTCTCCTGGAAGCTGCCCTTACAGAGCCCGTCTTTCCCCACTGCTGATCAAATTGTTAAATTATCTTTTCATGAGTGTCTCCAATACTAGAAGATTTCGTCGTTTTGCTAAAAAAAAAAAAAAAAAAAAATCCAATAAAGATGGGGTCTTGCCTGTGCTGGAGTCAAACTCCTGGGTTTGATCTCCCGCCTAAGCCTTCCTAATAGCTGGGAAGGACTACAGGCGCAAGCCACCGTACCTTTACTCAATTTTATGACCACCAATCTTTAACATTTGTTATTAGCAGTTTGTTGATTGGATTAATCAAATCCAAGGTTATTTTTGTCACCTTATTTGACAGATGGGACAGTCTTTAGACCTGTCTCAACTTTGCTTCCAGCAAAGGGGCAGTGCCTCCCTCCCCTACCTGAAGTCTCCTGTGGTCTTTATGGGCACCTGAACCGCACTTGGATTTTTTCCCGAGTCATAGCCCAAATTGGGACTGCTTTAACTATGGGAAGCAACAAGGAATCGATAAAAACAATAAACCCCGAGGAGGTCCATTATCAGCTTGGCTAGCAGATTCTCCACTGAGAAGGAACCTGCATGGAAGAAAGTACAGCCAGCCCCAAATATTTAATAACAAAGGAACTGCTGATGTCCCAGCACTTGGCTGTTACAGGGGCTGGAGACTTCATCTAGTTCCTGATTTTTTTAGACAGGGTTTTCTCAGGCCAACTTCTACTTAGAAGCTAGTAACCTTCGACCAGTTAGATAAGAGCCCGTAACAGACACTTAAAGAACTAAGGAAGCTCCAGATACAAAATAGGGAAGAGGTTGTAGCTCCATAGAGGGAGGCTAGTCTGCTGCTCTTTCTGCTGTTTGTGGCACACGGACACTCAAGCATTGTCTGAGGTTGGAGTAGGTTTCATTATTTGTGCCGTAGTTACACATATATTCCAAAAACTGTCCTAAAAATAGTTTTTAAATATCTACACTTTGTGAAAGACACTCCTTAAAAAGGAGTGTGAAAGACATTCTAGGCAGGGAGACAGAGTACTGTAAACATTGACAGTATAAAATATCAGGCCAGGAGTGGTGGCTCATGCCTGTAATCTCAATGTTTTGGGAGGCTAAGGTGGAGGATTGCTTGAGCCCAGGAGTTCAAGGTTACAATGAGCCATGATCTCAACCTGGCCAACAGAGCAAGATCCTGTCTCAAAAAAAAAAAAAAAAAAAATCATATATATGGAAAAATATCAATACTAGAAATTCATGATACAGCACATGCTTCATAATAAAAGAATTAAACAACGTAATACAAGTTCAAGAAAAGAAGAGATCACGTCTAACTAGAGCAGCCAGAGAAAACTTCTAAAACATAAAGAAAAATGAATATTGTGCATGGATAACTAGGACCTGAGCTCTGTCTTGAGTAGGTCAATAGGCAGAAAAATGCAAAAAATAATAATATTTGTAACTTGATCACAATTAATAAAGCATCTTCTTTTCTTTCTTTCTTTTTGTTTTGAAACAGAGTCTCATTCTGTCGCCAGGCTGGAGTGCAGTGGATGACCTCAGCTCACTGCAACCTCCACCTCCCGGGATCAAGCGATTCTCCTGCCTCAGCCTCCCAAGTAGCTGGGATTACAGGCGCCTGCCACCACACCCAGCTAATTTTTGTATTTTTAGTAGAAATGGGGTTTCATTATGTTGGCCAGGATGGTCTCGATCTCTTGACTTCTTGAATCACCGATCTCGGCCTCCCAAAGTGCTGTGATTACAGGCGTGAGCCACTGTGCTCGGCCAATAAAGCACTTTCATAGTTGTATTCATTTTATTTCAGAATCCACTGTGAAATGGACAGGGAAGCCAAGACTATATCTTTATTTTACAGATGTGGAAACTGAAACTGTGTAAAATGGAGTCATTTAAGCTAAGTGACAGACTGAAATGGAGCTCTAAATCCCGGTCTTCTGACTTATGATCTAATGTTTTACATTCAAATAATTTGATAGGTAGACTGAAAGGGGCAGAAGCACAGAGGTGGCAGAGAGAAGGTGCTTGGGATGGGCCCCCTTTTATGCTAAATGCCTGGAATATAGAAGCTGCTTGATAAATGGCTCTCAAATTAATTAACAAAGAAACTTAAGCCCCATCTTGGGATAAATTTGCTGGGTACTGAACAATATTGTTAGCTGCAGTTGCAAGCAGGGCAGATATTCAGCTGGGACACTACAGGGTGGCTGGCATTGGTTGTTTATGGTGGCATTGGTTCTGATTGGTTGGTACCTGTATTATACAGATAAATCATTTTAATATTATCTTGGGTAAATATTGGGCATCTCAGGTACTGCCTGATTTTTACTTATGGGGTGGGATCTTCCCACTTAGATTGAGAACAATTAGGCTATTGAGGTGTACTGATTTGTTAGGACTGACATAGCAAAACACTACAGATAACATAAACGACAAACATTTATTTTCTCACAGCTCTGGAGTCTGGAAGCCCAAGATCAAGATATTGGCAGGTTGACTTTCTCTGGAGGCTTCTCTCCTTAGCTTACAGATGGCCACCTTCTCCCTATAGCACAAATGGACTTTTCTCTGCACACATTTTTGCTTTCTCTTCCTCTTTCTCTTCTTTTTCCATACTTTTAGGGTCTCACTCTGTCTCCCAGGCAGGAGTGCAGTGGTGCAGTCATAGTTTATGGTGGCCTTGAACTCCTGAGTGCAAGCAATCCTGCCACCTCAGCCTCCCAAGTAGCTGGGACGACAGGTGCATGCCACCATGCCTGGCTAATATTTTTATTTTTTGTAGAGACAGGGTCTCACTATGTTGCCCAGGCTGGTCATTGGTCTCTAACTCCTGGGCTCAAGTGATCCTCTTGCCTTGGTGTCCAAATTCTGGGATTACAGACCCTGCCTGGCCTCTCTTCTTCTTATGAGAACAACAGTCTTGTTGGATTATGGCCCCACCATTATGACCTCATTTAACCTTAATTACCTCTTAGAGGATCTTATCTCCAAATATAGTCACAATGGGGGTTAGAGAGTCAACATAAGAATTTGGGGGAACACACTTCAGTGTGTTATATAATAGAATATAAAGAAACTGTGAAGATTTCAAAGCATTTTTTTCTTTAGATTTCCAACAAAGTGATAACCACTACAGTGTGTATATGGCCAGAGGATGGGGTGGAAAACATCTGCTTGGCTTCTATGACCCAAAGTGTCCCAATTTGATTTCTTTTTTTTTTTTTTCACATATTCCACATGCCCTATTTATTTTTTCCTCTTTCCTGAAGTGGTAGTTTATCACCTGTGTGAAAACAACACAATCCCTTCATGCATTTCAAAGGCACAGAAAGTTTCTGGTAATGTGCAGAGTGAGTTAACTAAGACCAGGGTTAGTTTGCCAGGGGTTGGATGAGATTGGGGTAGGGTATGGCCTGGTTTTAAATGATTAATTTATGTTAATTACATTGGGACTTTGCTCCTTTGTGCTCCTTGCTCTTCCTAGGCCTCAGTTCTTTACTCTTTCCTTTAGGGAATTCTTGGCTTCCCTTTCTACGAGCTAAGGTCTTTGGAATAGAGGGTGGTAGGCCAGTCCTTTATCTCTACTCTGTTCTTCCTACCACTGAGTGAGGCACAGATGGAAGTCTCACTCTTAGAAAAGGGAAATAAAAGTGATCTCTATAACAGAAATAAAAGGGCTGGATGTGGCGGTTCATACCCAGAATCCCAGTACTTTGGGAGGCTGAGGTGGGAGGATCACCTGAGCCCAGGAATTTGAGACCAGCCTGGGCAACATGAAGAGGCCCCATCTCTAAAAAAATAAAAATAACAAATAGGCGAATGTGGTGGTGCATGCCTGTAGTCCTAGCTACTTGGGAGGCTGAGGAAAGAGGATTGCTTGAGCCTAGGAGATTGAGGCTGCAGTGAGCTGAGGTTGAGCCACTATATTCCAACCTGGGTGGCAGAGCGAGACCCTATCTTTAAAAAAAAAAAAAAAAAAAAAACAGGGAAAAACCCTAAAATATTTTAATTTCAGTAATTGGAGAAAATGGAAGATCAAAGATTATGGTGGTAAGGAGAGTAGATGTTTTATCTTATTTTTTGAGATAGGGTCTCACTCTGTCAGACTGGAGTGCAGTGGCACCGTCACGGCTCACTGCAGCCTTGACTTCCTGGGCTCAGGTGATTCTCTTGCCTCAGCCTCCCTAGTAGCTGGGACCACAGATGCCACCACACCTGGCTAATTTTTGTATTTTTTGTAGAGGTGGGGCTTCACCATGTGCTCAGGCTGGTCTCAAATTTCTGGGCGCAACTAATCCTCCTGTCTTGGCCTCCCAAAGTGCTGAGATTACAGGTCTGAGGCACTGTGCCTGGCCAGGGGTAGATATTTTTAAAAGAGCATATTTAGCTTGTGATCTAGAGATAATAAGAGATCTCAGTTGAGAGGGCAGGAATAAAATAGGTTCCCTATCTAAAGGATCCTGACAGGCCTATAGAGCTTGCTTCTATAATTGTTGACATTGGGAGTCACTATCTAGAGACGTCTCCCCACTTCACAAAGCAATACTGAGTGACTTAGAACCTATTGCTGCCACCTTTTTTTAGTGTCCTTGATCTTGAGGGTAGAGGATAAGTGTGTTACTAAGTATGTTCCTGGACAAGGAGTTCCTCTGAAGATAGAAGTGATGAGAAGATAGAAGAAAGGGTAATAAGGCATTAATGAACTCTAATCATCCTAAGATTGATGATTGGTTCCTGTCTATAGGAATGCTACAGGAACTCTTTTACCCTAAAAGTAAATAATAAAGCACAGTTCCAGTTTCTTTTATGTGGATACAAGGTAGCAGTGACTAGAAAAGATAAGAGCAGTGCTGTGCTCTAGCATAAAAACGCAATTATGCTATGCAATATGTTAGCCACTAACCACATGTGGCTATCGAGAAGTTACAATGTAATTAGTATGATTAGGTAACTGAATTTTTATTTTTATTATATTTCATCTTAATTTTATTACTTTTAAATAGCCACACATGGCTAGTGCCTTCTGTTTTGAACAGTGTGGGATTCACTGGAATTGATAGGCTGGATATACCTCTAGTTTTTATTTTGATTCAATTTATGGTTAGGTGAGTCTAGAAAGATCAAAAGAGAAAGACACAATGGAGATTAATAATAATAGCCAGCATTTAATGTGTGCTTATTATATAGTCAGGCACTTACCTAAACATGTAAAAGGTACTCTATATAATCTTTGCAAAAATAGTACTATTATCGCTATTTTACAGAGGAAAAAATTGAGGCATAATAAGAATTTTACTTGTCTAGGACCACACAACGAGTAAATAAGGGGTGAAGATGGCATTCATACACAGATAGTTTTATTAGAGCCCATTCATTTACACTATGTAGATTCAGGAATGAGGTGTCATGGAGGGACTGGGGCCATGATTCCCAAACTCTGTGCCAAAGTACAAGCTTACAAGCGTACTGTGGGATAGTTTTAATTTTCAAAGGAAACACAGCAATATTTTATATTTCTTAAACACTGTGTGACCTATTAACTTGAGGTGATTCACAGTTGGAACACTAGATTGTACCACATTCCTTTCGATGACAGTATATCTGGTCGGGTGTGATAGCTCATGCCTATATTCTCAGCACTTTGAGAGGCCGAGGCAGGCAGATCAATTGAGGTCAGGAGTTCGAGGCCAGCTTGGCCAATATGGCAAAACTCTATCTCTACTAAAAACACAAAAAGTAGCTACGCGTGGTGGCAGGCGCCTGTAATCCCAGCTACTCAGGAGGCTGAGGCAAGAGAATGACTCAAACCCAGGAGGCAGAGATTGCAGTGAGTCAAGATCATGCCACTGTACTCCAGCCTGGGTGACAGAGTGATACGTTTCAAAATATATATATACAGACAACGTATCTTTACAAAAGATGGTTTTAGAAGGTCCCTCTGATAAAAATTAACTACTATGTAAAAAAAAAAAAGAAAAAAAAGAAAAAAAGTACTCTGTAAAAATCAGCACGGAACAGAAATTGAGGGTGGTAGCATTGGATTCCAACATGTGAGAAGTTGAGTAGTGCCAAACAGATGCACATATCCCATAAGTAACTATTTGTGGTTATTTAAGAACGAAATATTTTTCTTTCAATTTGTGTGCATTGTTATTTTCAAAGTGCTAATAAGTTCTCAGGAACCAGCCACTCGCTCTGTTGTCCAGGCTGGAGTGCAATGGTGAGATCTCAGCTCACTGCAACCTCTGCCTCCCAGGTTCAAGCCATTCTCCCTGCCTCAGCCTCCCAAGTAGCTGGGATTACAGGTGCCTGCCACCACGCCCAGATAATTTTTTGTATTTTTAGTAGAGACGGGGTTTTGCCGTGTTGGCAGGTTGGTCTCCAACTCCTGACCTCAGGAGATCCGCCCACCTCGGCCTCCCAAAGTGCTGGGATTGCAGGTGTGAGCCACCGCGCCTGACCTTCATATATATATGTATACATATATTTTTAAAATTTTACAGATATTGTTTTTATTCTTGTGTCCCTAGCACTAGAACAGTACTGGTGCATAGATGATGCTCAATAAATATTTGTTAAATGAATGAGAAAAACAGTTGGAAAATAGTGGCTGGCCACAGAAGTGCGTAAAACGGCAAGCGGAAAGAGTTTGGAGGAGGGAAGAAGTGGAAGATTCCAACAGCTAAGCAAGGACCATTGATTTGTGATTTGATGTAAAGTTGGTTAATTTGTAAATGTGGGGAGAAGAAATAGTTGTATTCTACCAAAGACACGCTATTTATGTTATATTCTGGTACCCATGTATTCCGATAACAGAATTTTCATCTTGGGAGGAGTCCTCTAGTTACCTGAATTGCTTGGATCAGTATTGCGCAGATCAAGGGATTATCTGTGTCCCTACCCACCAAATCCATCCTCATCCTTTCCGTCGGCATCTAGGACCCAGGAATTCTTGCCTGAGAACTTTTTCTTCTCCCGGTCTGGGCCTGGATGTGCTCTCCTAAACCCTGTATCCTCCAAGTAAGAACTGTTGCCAGGGGCGACCCAGCTTCCATTGCCCAGGCAGCAACTCAGACACAGGCTCGCTTCATTTTTATTCTGGGGTTGTACAATCGAAGGTTTGAAATTTTTTCTTTTTGAATCTCTCACGGTTTGCTATTGACACAGCTGGAATGAGGTTGCAGGGAGAGGGCTGGGGGCTTTCCTCCCGACTTCTAGCCCTATTTCCGCATAAGCCTTCTTGCTGGGAATTCCTGCTCTGCGGACTGGAATGGGTACGGAGATGAAATGCTGGGTGCGCTCCGGTCCGCCCCCCAACCCCGCGCCCCGAGGGAGAAGGTTTAAGGCTAGGAAGAACTCCGATTAGATTTACAGCCCAGGTTCAGCCGATTAAATTAGGGTGTGTCACCATGGAGACGGGGCCGGCCCGCGTGCTCGCTTGCCATTGGCTGGGGACTCCAGGGCTGGGGATATAAGCCAGAGCCTAGAACAGCGAGCGAACTGTGCGGACCAGACCGGGCAGCCTTGCTCAGTTCAGCATAGCGGAGAGGATCCGAGCGGATCCGAGCGGATCGGAGCGGATCGGAGCACACCGGAGCACACCGGAGCACACCGGAGCAGGTTCATCGAGAGGGTTGCTGCGAGACCATGGAGAACGGGTGAGGCGGGCATCAGGCCCGCAGGACCCTTGGGGAGGGGCGGGTGCTGTGAGACCCGGGAACCTGGCACACTGGGCCCAGAGGGAGCCGGGGAAGGGAGCGAGCGCCCAGGGGATGCAGAGAGGCCTGGCACGGAGCCTGTTGTCGGGGGCAAGGCGGCAGAGTCATGTGGCAGCCAGCGCGGGCAGGGACGCACGCGGGAATCAAGCTGGGGTGGCGCCACCGGAGCAGGAAGGGGACAGTTTGGTGCGGTCTAAGCTACTCCGTAAAAGCAGCCGTTGTGTGTCTCCGTGTGTGTGTTAGGGGTACAAGTGGAGAATGAGTGTATGGATATATATATCCCTCACTCCATACCAGGAGGAGGTGTCCTCACCCCCTGCGCTCTTCATAAATTCCCGTGCTAGGGTCTGGGTAAAGCTGCGAGGTACTTTGGTGCTCAAATTCGGAGTTCCTCCTTTAGAGGAAAGATTGCTCACCTCCTTTGCCAGTTACACTCCTCCCTTCCTTCCAGACTGGAAGTATGATAAACTCAGTGGGAACTGACACCTAAGTGGAGAAGGAAATCAGTCATCGAATTGAGCAACAGTCCTCTGCTCACTTCCCCCACCCCAGGCCTTTGAAAACTCTTCTCTCTGCTTTGGTCCTGGATGCCCCAGTCCAAGTGACCTGCATTAGGCATCACAGTTGCTTTTGGATGCTCAGGGAGCCAGGGTGTTCTTGTGGGGACTGATAGCCAATGAGGAAGTGCTATGAGTTGTAGCTAGACATGCCATGTGGTGGCAGCTTCACACACCATTCATTTCCTTTGCACCTTTTGGGGACGCCATTTGATTAACATTTTACCAACTTAATTGCTTCTCTCCATTATCCTGTGGCTGTGTTGACCAGCCCCCAATCTACCGTATCCAACTGCTTCCCTGAGGGTAGCCTGGTGTATTGTGCAATCATATCTGGTTTCCCAGGCTCTGCTTTGGGAGTAAAAAATTTCCTGTGAAAGCTTGGTTAGTTATGTTCAGCTCTGTCACACCTCATTGCCACCTCTGAAGGCAACCTTTGGTCTTCCCAGATGGGTGTGAGAGAACTGGACTTGGAAATAGAAGAAAAGTAACACGGGTTGATTCTTGCTAGTGTAGGGGTTCTGGGTAAGTGCCCTTAGGTTCCTGAAGAGCAAAGATCCTCGGTGGAGAGAAAGGAAACTGGAAGGAGGCAGGGAGGGGGAAGGACAGGAAGAAGACCACAGGCAGGTGGAAAGCAGGAGAAAAGTTCAAATACTGTGTGTAACAGAGCCATAGGTCTTTGGAGGTTGTTAGCAAGTATTCAATTCATTTTCAGATCGAGCCTATAAGGTAGATGGGGCCAATTTACATTCCCTTGTTTATACCTGAGAAAATAATTTGGAGCACAAATTAGATGCCTAAAAAGACAATATTGAGACTAGAATCTAGGTTGAGTTCTGCTTCCCTCTAGACCAGCAATTCCTAAACTTGGTTTTATTTTATTTTATTTTATTTTATTTTTATTTATTTATTTTTTGAGTCGGAGTCTCTTTCTGTGGCCCAGGCTGGAGTACAGTGGAGTGATCTTGGCTCACTGCAAGCTCCGCCTCCTGGGTTCACGCCATTCTCCTGCCTCAGCCTCCCCTGTAGCTGGGACTACAGGCGCCCGCCATCACGCCTGGCTAATTTTTTTTTTTTTAATTTTTTTTTTTTATTTTTAGTAGAGACGGGGTTTCACCGTGTTAGCCAGGATGGTCTCGATCTCCTGACCTTGTGAACCTGCCTCGGCCTCCCAAAGTGCTGGGAATACAGGCATGAGCCACCTTGCCTGGCCCCTAAACCTGGTTTTAAAATCAAAATTACATGGGCTCCAGAATCCGTTTTTTGGTTTGTTTTTTGTTTTTTATATAGGGTCTCACTCTGTCACCAGGCTGGAGTGCCAGAATCTGTCTTTCTAACGAGCGTCTGCTGAGAATTAGTGTAGTCAGTCCTGGTTTAGCCTTTTGACAACCAGTACTGTGGACTGGGTCTGCTGTTTTGTAAGGCAGCTTATCTAGTTTCTTGTCTGAATTAACCCCTTTGTGATCCAGGGAGCTAAGAATGGTATGTAGACTTCTACCAGGGGTGTTCCCATTGTGTTTTATTGGTTTAAAAAAAAAAAAAATGTAGCCCTTAAGTCTTTGGCTGCGGAAGGAATTGGAGGGATGAGGGTTCAAAAGGAAATTTGAGTTTCTCCCTGCCTTCATGGTAGTTGATCTTAATTACATTTTGAATGTCTTTGGGGAATAGGTAAGGTAATAAGGGGAATTTTACTAGGTGGTCACCACCCTCAGGAAGGGCTTAATCCTATTGAGAGTACTCTTGTTGGGCTCCCTCCTGGTCAAGCCCTTTTACCCACCCTAATTTGATTATTTCATTGCACTTCCCTGTAGACTCTGATCCCTTCCTCTCTAAACCTTTGCCATAAGGATAAGTATGCGGCCGGCGCGGTGGCTCACGCCTGTAATCCCAGCACTTTGGGAGGCCGAGGTGGGTGGATCACGAGGTCAGGAGATCGAGACCATCCTGGCTAACACGGTGAAACCCCATCTCTACTAAAACTACAAAAAAATTAGCCGGGCGTGGTGGCGGGCGCCTGTAGTCCCAGCTACTCGGGAGGCTGAGGCAGGAGAATGGCGTGAACCCAGGAGGCGGAGCTTGCAGTGAGCTGAGATAGCGCCACTGCACTCCAGCCTGGGCGACAGAGCAAGACTCCGCCTCAAAACAAAAAACAAAAAACAAAAACAAAAAAAAAAGGATAAGTATGCAACTTGCCAGTGTTCAGTAGATCCAACACTGGAGTTGGGTCTGTTAGTAGAAACAGGCTTTATTAAGTTTTGCCAGGCTCTGGAATGAAGGGAGTTTCATATCAGACTTGTAGTGGGCTTGATTCAGAAAGAAGGGTGGCTGAGTAGATGGGTGAGCATAGTATGGCCTCTCCCTCTGTGCCAACTTCTCTGTCCCTGCTGCCTCAGTGTACCTGCCAGCCTTTTTGCACCAAAGGTCATTTCTCTGTGATGCCCTTGGAATGGGAGCAGAATTCACCTTGATGTTTTTTCTCCCCTAGATACACATATGAAGATTATAAGAACACTGCAGAATGGCTTCTGTCTCACACTAAGCACCGACCTCAAGTTGCAATAATCTGTGGTTCTGGATTAGGAGGTCTGGCTGATAAATTAACTCAGGCCCAGATCTTTGACTACAGTGAAATCCCCAACTTTCCCCGAAGTACAGGTACTGGCAAGCGAAGGCGGGGAATGGGACTGAGGGATGTTATTGGGATTCTGTGGGACACAACCAAGGAGGCCGACGTTTCTACTCCTTGACCTAGCATTTCACTGAAGACAAATGTTGTAAGAGAGGAGAAAAGCCCACCGTGAATCAGAATGACCCAGGAGATTCCTCTAGCAGACATCCCACAAGAGACAGGGCATGTGTGTGTCAGTGGACTGAGACTAAGACTTACAAGAAGGCCAGGTGACAGGGGCCAAGTAAAGGGCAAGGGTCATTTATTTGGTTTACTTAATTTCTCAAATAACTAACTTCTGTTGGTTTATTTATTAATTTTTAAGATTTCTTTCTTCTTTTCCCTGGAGAGTTAAGAATTGTTTTTAAGACCTGACAGCAGGAAAATACTTTTAATAGCTATTTTTTTAAACCCTTTGAAACAAGACTGGGAGAGCAGAGGGGGAAGGTGTGGGAAACATTAAGAGAGGGTGTATGAAGGGCATACTTCTTTAAGGGAGATAGTAGTGACGTTGGCTCCATTGGCCACTCCTACCCCCAGTGAGAAGGGCACTGCATTAAACGATAAGGGGGTTAATTTTTTTAAGCTTATCAACATGTTTATTTTTCATACTCCACTTGGGTTTCCTATGTCAACTTTATTACTGTTTTTGTTTCATTTTGGTTTTTTTGCATAAGCTCCTCTATCTTTAAGAATTCCTCAGCTCTTCCTCTTGGTTCTGGTCCCTCTCCCATTCCCTAAGGGATAGGTTGACCATCTATTAGAAGAGATTGCCAGATAAGGGAGTGGTAATAATGGCTGTTATGTCTGTGGGGAGTTATCTTTGTGCTCCCACGCACCCCTACATGGACATGTGTTCCCATAGGACTGTTCTATGGGTCGTAAGGAAAGAGACTTGCATGTGTTCAAATTCTTTTCCCCTAGTTCAGTAGTCTCTTCTTTAGGAAGCCAGAGTAAGTATACTATGAGCTTGCTTGCTGGACTGAGGAGGTAGGTAATTAAGTTAGGGCAATATATAAGAATACATGTTTTGAGAACTTTGAAAAATTTGAAGAGGTCTATAATTACTACATTAACTTTTTTTTTTGAAAAGGAGTCTCACTCTGCCACCCAGGCTCAAGTGCAGTGGTGTGATCTCGGCTCACTGCAACTTCCACCTCCCAAGTTCAAGTGATTCTCCCACCTCAGCCTCCCAAGTACCTGAGATTACAGGCGCGTGCCACCACACCCGGCTAATTTTTGTATTTTTAGTAGAGATGGGGTTTCACCATGTTGGCCAGGGTGGTCTTAAACTCCTGACCTCTTGATCCACCTGTCTTGGCCTCCCAAAGTGCTGAGATTACAGTCGTGAGGCACCTCACCTGGCCTATTTTTTATTTTAATTTTAATAAATTTACAGGGGTACAATGCAGTTTTGTTATATGGATATACTGCATGGTGGTGAAGTCTGCGCTTTAGTGTAACCATCCCCTGAGCAGTGAACATTGTACTTGTTAGGTAATTTCTCACCCCTCATCCCCCTCCCACTTTCTCACTTTTCTGAGTCCCCAGTGTCTATTATTTCTGTAGGTCCATATGTATACATTTGGTTCCCACTTACAAGTGACAGCATGTGGTATTGAACCTTCCGTTTCTGAGTATCTACTTTTTTTTACTCCCTTGTTACTCTCTGGCAGTATGGCTTGTATTATCTTGAAATTTCTTTAAAAAGCCCTTCCTACTTTGTATGTTCATGCTGAACATCCTTACCCCCTATCTCTAATCTCAGGTTGTATTTGTATAATTATGAGTAATGCCTGGCTCTCCCACCAGACTTAAACTTTCTGAAAGCGGAGATAATAATGAGTCTTTTACTTAATTATATCCTAACATTTTGAGGAGAGCGAGTAACTCACAGTAGGTGCTCAATGGATATGTGTTGCATGAAAGTATAATCCCATTCATTTCTCTTTCTTTTTTGTATACAGTGCCAGGTCATGTTGGCCGACTGGTGTTTGGGTTCCTGAATGGCAGAGCCTGTGTGATAATGCAGGGCAGGTTCCATATGTATGAAGGGTACTCGCTCTGGAAGGTAAATCAGGGGAATAGGCTGGTTGGATCTGGAAGAGGCAGGAGAGAACTATCTAGCCTCTTTCACTACCTAGCTATCTGGGCTAGGTGGATTTTTGGTCCCCTCCTTCCTTTTCTTTCACGGTGTATATCATGCATCTCCGTGTAGCTGGATTGATGAAATTTTGTAAAAATTTTTTCTGACCTTTTGCTTTGAAGGTGACATTCCCAGTGAGGGTTTTCCACCTTCTGGGTGTGGACACCCTGGTGGTCACCAATGCAGCAGGAGGGCTGAACCCCAAGTTTGAGGTTGGAGATATCATGCTGATCCGTGACCATATCAACCTACCTGGTTTCAGTGGTCAGAACCCTCTCAGAGGGCCCAATGATGAAAGGTATGTATCTTACTCTGTTTTTTTCAGATGGGTAGGATTTAAGGACTTCTCTAGGAGCCTTGGGTGAATTTTTAAAATTCCATTTATGTGAGATAATTCAACCTGTGTCCTAGGTTTGGAGTTCGTTTCCCTGCCATGTCTGATGCCTATGACCGGACTATGAGGCAGAGGGCTCTCAGTATGTGGAAACAAATGGGGGAGCAACGTGAGCTACAGGAAGGCACCTATGTGATGCTGGCAGGCCCCAGCTTTGAGACTGTGGCAGAATCTCGTCTGCTGCAAAAGCTGGGAGCAGATGCTGTTGGTGAGAAGGGGAATTTGGCTGGAGGCTTGAAGAGGGAGGGATTTAGCAAAATGGGAATGGGAAGGAGTAGGAGATAACAGGCCTCATTGGATTGAGAGGATCTGATTACAGGGAAGGGTGAATTAAACTGACTTCTTGAAATACAAAGTGGTGAGATTTGGTGTAGCATCAAATCTCCTTACGAAGCACCAAGGGGTTAACAGCTGCAGTGCTAATGAATGGCCTACCCATGATTTGATGGCTGTTTCTTTTTTCTTTTTTTTTTTTTTTGAGATGATGTCTCGCTCTGTCACCCAGGCTGGAGTGCAGTGGCATGATCTTGGCTCACTGCAACCTCTGCCTCCCAGGTTCAAACAATTCTCATGCCTCAGCCTCCCAAGTAGCTGGAATTACAAACGTGTGCCACCAAACCCAGTTAATTTTTATATTTTTAGTAGAGATGAGGTTTCACCATGTTGGCCAGGCTGGTCCTTGAACTTGTGATCTCAGGTGATCCGCCCATCTCGGCCTCCTAACATGCTGGCATTACAGGCGTGACCCACTGCACCTGGCCAATTTGATGACTGTTTCTAAGAATTCTAAAAAATTCACTATAGCCACCTTCTGTACCTCTAGCTGTAAGATGGAACTCTATCATTAGGATTGACTTCAAAATTGCCACAAATACAGAAATGAAGCATTGCATTGGTGATTTTAAGAAGTGTGTATTTATTTTAGGCAATACAGAAGAACATACCTCAACAATAATTTAGCTGCTTCTTTGGATTTGTTTTAGGTGGGACCTTGCTCTGTTGCCAAGATTGGAGTGCAGTGGCACCGTCTCTAGCTCACTGCAGTTCTAGCTGCCTGGGCTCAAACAATCCTCCCACCTCAGCCTCCTGAGTAGCTAGGATCACAGGCATACACTACCACACCTGGCTAATTTTATTATTTTTTGAACTGAGGTCTCGCTATGTTGCCCAGGCTGGTTTCAAACTCCTGGGCTCAAGACATCCTTCTGCTTTGGCCTCCCAAAGTGCTGGGATTACAGGTGTGAACCACTGCACCTGGCCATTACAGGCATGAACCACTACTGCACCTGGCCATCTTTGGATGTTTTTTGAGATTTTTAATTCTTGTTGAAAGTGAGGCTAAAGGGCAAGGAAAAGAGTTATTTGAGGATCCTGACAGTTGGTTTCCATCTTTCTCACCATCAGGCATGAGTACAGTACCAGAAGTTATCGTTGCACGGCACTGTGGACTTCGAGTCTTCGGCTTCTCACTCATCACCAACAAGGTCATCATGGATTATGAAAGCCTGGAGAAGGCCAACCACGAAGAAGTATTAGCGGCTGGCAAACAAGCTGCACAGAAATTGGAACAGTTGGTCTCCATTCTTATGGCCAGCATTCCACTCCCTGACAAAGCCAGTTGACCTGCCCTGGAGTGGTCTGGCGTCTCTCACACAAGATCCAAGTAGCTGCTACCTTCTTCGACCCCTTGCTGGAGTCACGTGCCTCTGTCCTTAGGTTGTAGCAGAAAGGAAAAGATTTCTATCCTTCACCTTTCCCACTTTCTTCCACTAGACCCTTCTAGTGCCAGATCCTCTTCTCACAGCTGGGATCACAGGTGTGAGCATAGTGAGACGTTGGCGCTACAAAATAAAGCTGTTCTCATTTCTGTTCTTTCTTACACAAAAGCTGGAGCCCATGCCCTACCACGCATCTGTGGAGGTGCCCAGGATTTGACGTGGGCCTTAGAACTTTGCACAGCAGCTGCTACTAGCTTTTTGAGATAATACATTCCTGGGAGCTCTGTTCTGCCTTATCTAAATCACCAGAGACCAAACAAGGACTAACCCAATACCTCTTGGACTTTATTTAATGTCATAATGTTGTCAGAATAAAGAGAAAGATGAAATAGTTTCATTTTTTGTGTAACTTGGGATGGGGCTGAGGCACAGGACAAGATTGACATGAAAGGATGTGAGACCACATGTCTTGTGTGACTATCTGCTTCTCAGACAAGTAATTAGGAACTGAGATGAGATAGTATGTGAGTGTAGCAAAGGATGAAGAAGGGCAAAATGATGAAAGCTGGGAAAGAGGTTATGAGATGGTAAGGAAAAGTTAACTTCTGGCACTTGATGGCCACTTCCGTCAGGCTAGTCCTTCCTCTCTCCCTTGCCTTCTGATTGTTTCATTTCCTGTCTATTTGATCATAGCTGAATCAGTTCACTGATTAGCCTCTTCCTCAGTTCCCGCTTCCTTACCAAAGCCCTAATTATATTTCCTCTTGTTTGCCTTTTCTCTCCTACTCTTCTCTAACGTCTGTAACCACACTCACCATTCACTCCACTCTGACAAGGCAGTGGCAAACGCCTCTCTCTGCTGTCAGCCACTCTGTTGTTCATTGGATTGCTGCCAGCCCCAGGCAAACCTGTGAAGTTGGTTCACACTCTGCTTCTCTTTGAGTATCTGCTTCTCTCCTTCCACTTCCTTTCTGGGCTCCAGTCTTTCTCTTCACTTGGTCAGAACCTCCCTGTGATACTGTATCCAGGCATTTCCCCCTTGTTGGCTCACTGCACTATTATCTTTGCTTATCAACTCGCAGTCAGCCGGCTGGCATGTTTCAAAACCACACTGCCCTCCCAGGCCTGTGCGCCTTTTGAGAAAGACTAGTCTGGATAAGCCTCTAGTAGTGACAACATTTTAGTTGTTAGTGGTATAATACGGAAGAGATATTTTGCACAGGTTGCTTTGGAGAACTTTCAAATTATCCTTTGTTTGGTTAACTGACCTACTTAACTGCCCAACACAAAGAAAAAGCATCTTGGAGTGGCTCTGTCTCTTGTTTTCACACATGGTCTCACTCTGTCACCTAGGCTGCAGTGCGGTGGTGTGATCTCAGTTCACTGCAACCTCTGTCACTCAGGCTTAAGTGATCCTCTCACCTCAGCCTCCTGAGTAGCTGGGACCACAGGTGCATGCCACCACATCTGGCTAATTTTTGTATTTTTTGGTAGAAATGGGGTTTCATCATGTTGCTGAGGCTGGTCTCAAACTCCTGGCTTCAAGCAATCCTCCTGCTTCGGCCTACCAAGGTGCTAGGATTACAGGAGTGAGCCATCCTCCTGGCCTTGCCCTACAATCTTAAGATTCATTTACAAGGTCACTGTTGTATAACGCTTGTACAAAATGAGTACAAAGTCACACGTGGGAGCTCAAAGGAGGGACTGATTGTATACACCCAACAGTGAGAATTGGGTAGATTAGGGAAAGTTTTTTTTTTCTTTTTTTCTTTTGCTTAAAGTGATGGATACTTAGGTAAAGTTTTATAGAAAACTTTGAGCCTAGTCTTGAAGGATGAAGCAGGGGAAGAGGATTTCACATCAGGATGAGCCAAAGCAGAGCCGCAAAAAGTACTAGGCATGTTCATGAGTCATTGTCACAACTGGTGTGACTAGATCAGGACATGAAAGGCTCTAGTGAGACAGGCAGAAAGGTAATTGGTTTGAGGAGAGCTGCATTTGGTACTTGGCTTTCCTACCCCGATCTGTCTCTTGGTCAGACTGACCAGGAATCAGAATGGGGCCGTCTGAAAAATATATCCTAGAGGTAATTGAGTGGAATGTTTAAGAGCATTGTAAGCTTTTTAGATTTAGTAAGTAGATTTACTAAATTTGTATTTATTTATATGAAGACATAATGTATTCAGTCTCTTTTTTTTTTTTGAGACGGAGTCTCACTGTGTCACACAGGTGGGAGTGCAGTGGCGCAATCTTGGCTCACTGCAAACTCCGCTTTCCGGATTCATGCCATTCTCCTGCCTCAGCCTCCCAAGTAGCTGGGACTACAGGTGCCTGCCACCACGCCCAGCTAATTTTTTGTATTTTTTAAGTAGAGACGGGGTTTCACTGTGTTAGCCAGGATGGTCATGATCTCCTGACCTCCTCGTGATCTGCCTGCCTCAGCCTCCCAAAGAGCTGGGATTACAGGCGTGGGCCGCCGCGCCCAGCCTATTCAGTTTCTTTTTTAAAAATAGCTGTATTGAGATAAAATTTACATACCATAGAATTCACTCATTTAAGGTGTGCAATTCAATGGTCTTTCGTGTATTCATAAATAAGCACAATTATTACCAGTTATTTTGAGATCATTTCATCACTTCAAAGGGAAACCTTATCTGCTTCCCCATAGCCCCAACCAACCATTGATCTACCTTCTGTGTCTATAGATTTAACTATGTTGGACTTTCATACTAATGAAATTGGACTTTTGTGGCTGGCTTCTTTCACTTAGCATAATGTTTTCAAGATTCATCCAAGTTGTAGCATGTATCAGTACTTAATTCCTTTTTGTGACCAAGTAATATTCTATGGCACGGATACACCACATTTTGTTTATCAAGTGTCTGCTTTTAAAAAGCCAACCAGTCCAGCCAAAGCTGAATGTATCAGTTTAGGATTGTAGGATACGAGCACACAGTGAAGGGAAGTAGGTGTGGGAGGGCTTCCCAGAGAAAAGACATTCTTGAAAAAAACTGGTGATGATACCATTCGTTTCTGGAGGGGCCTGCAGAATGCCTGCAAAATAGATTGATTTTACTGAATCTCCTGGTAGATGTCCAAACACATTGAAGTCAGGCTTGTTTTCTTGACCCTATCATGATCATCTTTATTAACATCAATAAGTATTCATTAATCATGTATTAATGTAGAGAACATTGTCCTAAAAACCAAAATGTAAGTTGGTATAAGATGAAGTGCCTATAGTCTAGATGTGAGATAAGATGTATGCATGGAAAGGAAATAACTAGGCTGAGTTATTTGAGTCCTTTACAGCTGCTAAAGACTATTACTAGTCTCTTCAAATGTTATATTATCATTGTTTAGAATCAGCTTTTTTGACTGAACTGAGGAAGAGGGCCTAATTTTTTAAAAAAGGAATACAGTAATGTGTGAAAAGTAGCGTATGCTAAGTGTCAATGATGGTATGTGCTACAGAACTCAGAGAAGAGGACCATCACCGGAGTTGGGGAGTAGGAAAGGATTGATGAGACATTATTTAGGCCTTATAGAAATGCCAGGCATGGTGGCTCATGCCTATAATCACACATACTAGGTGGGAGATTTACTTGAGCACAGGATTTTGAAGCTGGAGTGGGCTTTGTGATTGCGGCACTGCACTCTAAGTGAGAGAGTAAGACTCCACCTTTGAAAAAAAAAAAGGTAGGTTAAGAGGACATAGCAGAGAGCATTACATACAGATGAATCCAGAAATGTTTAATCATTTAACAAATTGAAATAGTTAAAATGAAGAAATAAATGGGAGTATGCGCAGTAGGGTAGAGAGGAGCTCTGATTCCAGGCTCAAGAGTAGGACCTTAGGGCCAGGAACGGTGGCTCACACCTGTATCTCAGCACTTTGGGAGGCCAAGTTGGGTGGATCGCTTGAGCCCAGGAGTTCAAGACCAAGTTCAAGCCCAGGAGTTCAAGACCAAGTTCAAGACCAGCCTGGGCAAATGGGGAAACCTTGTCTCTACAAAAAATACAAAAATTAGCTGGATGTGGTGGTGGATGCCTATGGTCCCAGCCACTTGGGAGGCTGAGGTGGGAGGATTGCTTGAGTTGGGGAGGCTGAGCCTTCAGTGAGCCATGATGGAGCCACTGCGCTCCAGCCTCAGCAACAGAGCGAGACCCTGTTCTCTAAAAAGCAAAACAAAACAAAAGAGTAAGACCTTATTTTCTAAGCAAGATGGCCAGCCATTGACGGTTTTTAAACTAAGGACTGGTAGGTGAAAATTGCACTGTAGCATTTTGGTGACTAGAAGCCTGACTAAAAGAGAGGCTTGTTTTGATAGTAGAATTACTTTCACCCAAAATTAACTGTATAGAATAGCATAATGGTTGGTGTTAAGTATTTAATTTTTAGTCAGGTTGGGGTCTTCTGTAGCATTTTAAAGAATAAACTTCGTCGGGCACGGTGGCTCATGCCTGTAATCCCAACACTTTGGGAGGCTAAGGCGGGCAAGTCAGGAGATCGAGACCATCCTGGCTAACACGGTGAAATCCCGTCTCTACTAAAAATACAAAAAATTAGCTGGGCATGGTGGTGGGTACCTGTAGTCCCAGCTACTCAGGAGGCTGAGGCAGGAGAATGGCGTGAACCCAGGAGGTGGAGCTTGCAGTGAGCTGAGATGGCGCCACTGCACTCCAGCCTGGGTGACAGAGCAAGACTTTGTCTCGAAAAATAAAGATAAAATAAAATAAAAAAGAGTAAATTAGCCAGGCACAGTGGCTCATGCCTGTAATCCAAGCACTTTCTGAGACAAGCCTAGGCAACATAGTGAGACCCTGTTTCTATAAAAAACTTAAAAATTAGCTGGGCATGGTGTTGCACACCTGTAGTCCCTGCTATTCGGGAGGCTGAGATAGGAGGCTAGCTTGAGCCTGGGATATCGAGGCTGTAGTGAGCCGTGATCATACCACTGCACTCCAGCCTAGGTGACAGAGCAAGACTGTCACCAAAAAAAAAGACTAAGCTGTTATAAAGTAAAACGTAAAGGCAAAAGTGCAAACAACTTAGAGATGAAAATATACACTTAAGTCAATAGTTTCTTTTTAATATAAAATTGTGAATAGGTAGATAATCACATAGTTCAAAAATTAAGCAACATAAAATGTGTTTAGTGCGAACTCTCACCTCCATCCTGTTCTCATACACCCTTCCTTCCCCACCCACTGGTAACCAGCGTTATTAGTTTCTTTTGTATTCTTCCAGGATCTATATAAACATAAACAAAAACAAATTCTATTTTTCTTCTCTTATTATAAACAGCACTTAGTATGTTATATATATTTTCTGTATCTTGCTATTTTATTTTAACATATCTTGGAGATCTTTTCACATCAGTGAGTTAGTGTGCTTTCTTGATGACTTACATCAATGCTGCCAAGGATATGTGTCTGTCACCTCCAGTTTTTTAGAAGCAAAAGAAGAATATGGTCTTAATTTTTTCGCCACTTCTCAGTTCGTTCGTTGATTACTAATAGGAATAGACACAAAGAGATAATGCCACCTGCTGCTCCTTTAAAGCAAGAAGGTGGGAAGAAGAGAGCTATTCATTTTGTGCTGTGCCTTCTGCCGAATTCGATTTGGCTTAGATTTGTGTTGCCTTTTTTGCCTTGCAAATAGGCCCCTGATTTTCATAATGATGTTTTGTTTCTAAGGGACGCCTTTGAACAAATACTGGTTATCTGCTTGGTTTTTCTGTTATTGTAAATTTGGATTTTAATAAAAATAGACATTTTCCTGTCTTTAATCAATTTGTCTAACTTTTAGTTTGGCATAAATTAGATTTGATATTCTTCTGGATTAATCTGAATTTGCTCTCTTGTTTTCAGGTCAAAGAACCCCTACCCCTCCACTGGGCTTTTACACTTGTGTCCATTCTGAGTTTGCTTGTTCATTCTAGAAAGCTTTTATTTTATCTCACTTGCCAATTTTTTTTTTTTGTTGTTGTTGTTGTTGTTCTCTTCCTCTTTTTGCTGTTACTCTTTTTAAAACACAGTTTCACTTGCTAGCTACTTGATTTTGGCCTTGGTTTTCCCTTTTCCTCTTTTATTTGAACTGTTTCTATCTAAGCTTCTGTTGTAATTTATAATAAAAGGTTAGTAGAATATAGTACTTGTCTTGTGTAGCCTGACCTGATCTAGTTCTATCAACTGTTCTTTTATCTGTCAGAGATTGTTTAAGGTCAATTCTGGTTCACAGTATTAATCTTTATTATTGTCTGCCTGTGTCGTCTCCCCCAAAATAATAATACATAGCTACCACCATTGTTACTGTTCCACTAATGTCATCAAAGTATGAAAATTATTTAATTGTGATCAAAGGAATAAACTTGACATTTGGCACAGTAGTTGTTTTTCATACGGTTGTTTTGCAGTGGGAAAGCTCTCACTCTGGACATCATAGATAAGATGTTATGGAGTCGGTAAAGTCCCTGAAAAGCAAAATTGAGTTATGCCTGAAATTTTTTAGGCAGGCAGGTCATTAGATTTCCTTCAATGCTTACTTTGCCAAATTCCCCTCCCCCTCACAAATAGAAACGACTAGTATTAAAAAAGACAGAATTATGGTAAGAGTAATTTTGGATATTTTCTGTCAATCCGCCATTCTTTATGGTTGTCCAGCTTCTTAACTATTTGTTATCTATGGACTCTTCACTTCAGGATACACCCTATGGCTGTTAGTTGGTCTCTCAAAGATCGAAGGCTTGTTAGCTGGTCTCTCAAAGATATAGGAAACTGATCCCTGCTTCAGTTCCACAATACTGAGTTCAAGAATGTTCTCAGACCAGGATATGCTGAGAGAGATGCCTTAGAGAACCAAACTGTTCTCTAAGACCCAGCGATAGTACTGTCATTATGTAACTCTTAGACACATGAGATACCTCTGCCCAAGGAGGGCCTCTAGGCAGATTCACCCTTGTTTACGAGCACAGATAGGCTGTATCGAGAGAGACTAAATTTCTGTAGAGTCTTCTCACTCATTTAGGAGTTTTCCATAATAATGCACATTTCTGGTGAAGATGTTGGAGTCAAGATGTACTTCTGTCTGAATTGGAAAATGTGTTCACTTTTCTGACTGAGCTGACTTTATGCCGTGCCCTTTGGATAAATAACCTTGTTTGATTTATTCAAGTGACATTGTGTCAGGTCTTGCTATCAATCTGTACTTAGTATTGACATTTGTAAACGTAATGGCCATTCAGTTTCTAGATAACCATAACATTTACTTGACAACTCTGTATTGCACTTACACTCATTCATTTTTTTTCTGCATTTGCTTTGAACTTTATCCTTTTGATAATCAGATGCATTAAGCCTCATATAGAAATGCCAGGATGTGTGTGTGTGTATGTCTGTGTGTGTGTGCATATACATCCACAAACATATGTATACATATATGCATATATGCAAAAACCCAAACTGACAATTTATGAATTGTCATCTGCATGAAACCTTGAAGAAGCTGAGCTTTTCAGCTTTTCAGTGTTCCAGACAGGGCACCTATGAAGTGTATCTTTTTAGGCTGCTGAACAAGAAGAGATGAACACATGAGGAGGATATGTTTACTTGCTTACTCAACAAATGTTCTAGGGGTTAGGGATATGGAGAAGAACAAGACAATATTTCTGCCTTCATGGTATTTACATTAAATTAGGGGAATCAGACAACCAATAAATATAAATGTTTTTAAAAACCTAAGGTAATAATAAGTATTAAGAAAAAAAATAAAGAGGATGGAAGGTAATAGAGGAAGGAAAGGCAAATTAAAACTACAATGAGATTCCACTTCACACTCACTAAAATGACTATAATAAATAAGACACACATTAACAAATGTTGGTGAGGATGCAGAAAAACAAGAATCTTTTTAAATTGTGGAATTTCCATTTTCTGGTAGAAATGTAAAATGGTGTAGCCAGTTGGAAAACAATTTGTCAGTTTCTCAGAAGGCAAAGCACAAAACTACCATATGACCCAGGAATTCTACCTGTAGCTGTCTGCCTAAGAGAATAAGAATATAACCACACAAACATACACAAATGTCCACAGCAACTTTTAAAATAATAAAGACTGGAAACATCCTAAATGCCAATCAACTGGTAAACGGATTTTTTAAAAAATGTATATCTAGGCCGGGTGTGGTGGCTTGTGCCTGTAATCCCAGCACTTTGGGAGGCTGGAGCAGGTGGATCACTTGAGGCCCGGAGTGTAAGAGTAGCCTGGCCAACATAGCAAAACCCTGTCTCTACTAAAAATACAAAAATTAGCCAGGCATGATGGCATGTGCCTGTAATCCCAGCTACTCAAGGGCTGAGGCATGAGAATCACTTGAACCAGGGAGATGAAGGCTGCAGTGAGCTGAGATCATGTCACTGCACTCCAGCCTGGGTGACAGAGTGAGACTCCTGTCTCAAAAAAAAGAAAAAGAAAAAAAAAATGTATATCAATACAATGGTACACTATTCGTTAATAAAAAAGAACAAACTACTGACACATGCTATGTCATGGATGAACCTCAAGAACATGCTAAATAAAAAAATTCAGATACAAATCTGTATTACATGATTCTACTTATATGAAATATCCAGAAAAATTTATAGAGACAGAAAGTAGATTAATGTTTTTTTGGGGCTTAGGGTTGAGATGAGGATTAATATAAATGGGCATGGAGATCTCATTTAAGGGACAGAAATGTCCCAAAACTGATCTACGTGATTGTTGCAACACTGAATAAAATTCCTAACAATCATTGAATTTTGCACTTGAAACAAGTAAGTTTTATGATACATGAAATACAGCTCACTAAGGCTGCTTTTTAAAAAAAAGTGATAAAAGGGTGAGTGATTTCAAATAGGTTGGTTCAGGGAAGGCCTCTCCAAGGAGCTGGCAGTTGAGCAGAGACCTGAGTAAATGAGGGCGTGAACGATGTAGTGATTAGAGAAGAGAGTGCAAGCAGAAGGTAAAGCAAACATACAAGTTCTCAGGGAACTTAACAATTTAGCAGTAACAGAAGGTCAATGCTATTAGAGTAGACTGAACAAGGGAAATGGTGGTAGTAGATAAGACTGGAGATGTAGGCAAGTGTTGTAGGCAAGTTTAGGTTTTATTTTGAGCATGAAAGAAGGTCATTGAAATGATTTTTAACCAATTTACTTTTTTAAAAAAGAAAACCTCACTGGTTGCTTTGTAGAAAATCAATAGTATTAAGCAAAAACTGGGTGATTGGTTAGGAGACTTCGGAGGTAGATTAGGGTAAAAGTTGGTTTAGGCTTGAACCAGTGATGGCAATGATGTCAGGCCTCTGAGCCCAAGCCAAGCCATCGAATCCCCTGTGACTTGCACTTACACGCCCAGATGGCCTGAAGTAACTGAAGAATCACAAAAGAAGTGCAAATGCCCTGCCTCGCCTTAACTGATGACATTCCACCACAAAAGAAGTGAAAATGGCTGGTCCTTGCCTTAAGCGATGATATTATCTTGTGAAATTCCTTTTCCTGGCTCATCCTGGCTCAAAAAGCTCCCCCACTGAGCACCTTGTAACCCCCACTCCTGCCTGCCAGAAACAACCCCCCTTTGACTGTAATTTTCCTTTACCTACCCAAATCCTATAAAACGGCCCCACCCTTATCTCCCTTCACTGACTCTCTTTTTGGACTCAGCCCACCTGCACCCAGGTGAAATAAACAGCCATGTTGCTCACACAAAGCCTGTTTGGTGGTCTCTTCACACGGACGTGCATGACAAATGATACAGGAACTAGAAGAAATTATTTAGGCAGATAGTGAGGGCAAGAGTCCTTGGCAAGGTTTCCTTTTTTAACTAAAAGCAGCCCCCAAATCATTTCTTTTCTAACAAAGAGCGGCCTGAAAAATTGAGCTGCAGACATAGATAAGCAAGCTGGAAGTTTGCACAGGTGAATGCTGGCTGCTGTGCCAATAGAAAAGGGCTACCTGAGGACCAGGAATGTTCAACATGGAGGCTCCATCTTCCCTTTTCTTTGTCACCACGTGCACAGTAAAGAATCAGGCAACATGGCAATGGCCAGGTAAAAAACCCATCCAAATAATAAAAGATTAGGGCGGGGCAGCCAGCTTCTTTGAGTGCTATGCGAATGGCATACCTGGTCCAACCAATCGTTCATGCCCTGTGTAAATCAGATACTGCCTCCTCAAGCTCATCTATAAAACCTCTTGCATTTCACTGTGGAAGTGGCAGTCCATTTTCCCCAGGACTCTTCTCTGCACAGAGAGCTCTTCTCTTTCTTTCGCCTATTAAACCTCCGCTTTTAACCTCATTCCTTGTGTGTTCATATCCTTGATTTCCTTGGCATGAGGCAGCAAACCTCGGGTATTACCTTAGATGAACGATGCTGCTTCAGTAAGAAGAGGTTGGATTCTGGAGATATTTGAAGATAGAGTAGATAGGACTTACCTATATTTATATAGATATATAATTTATATATTCTATATATATATAGAATATATATATAAAAGACCTACCTTATTTCTATAGACATATAGAAAATAAAGTATGAGTAAAAAAGAGGAATTTAGAAAGGTTCTTAAGTTTTTAGCTTGACCTACTGGGTGAATGGAGTTGCTGTTTACCAAGATATCGTTAACAGAGAAGCAGTTTTGGCATGGTAATCAAAAGTTTCTTTTACTGCTGTCACATTTGAAAAGCTAGACCTCCAGATGGACACATGGATTACACAGTCAGGTATATGAGTTCGGGTCCAAGGGAAGAGATTTAAGCTAGATGAATACATTTGGAAGTCATTAGCACATAGGTGACATTTAAACCAAAAGATCTGGATGATATAACTTCGGGACAGAAGTCAGGAGAAGAAGAAGGATCTAGCAAATGGGTCTGAGGAGACATTAATGAGGTAGAAAGAAAACCAAGAAGTAGGATGCCTTGGAGGGCAAGTGAAGAAAGAGACTGATCAAGATCACTGCTGACCTTGACAAGTAGTGTCAGTGGGGTAACAAAGATGATATATTTATTAGAGCGGACACCAGAAAGAATGAGAGATGAGGAAATACAGGCAGCAAGCGAAAACAATGAAATTTTGCTATAAAGGGAAGTGGTAGCTGGGGGAAACGATATGGGTTCAGGGGAAGATTTTTTTCCCTTTTTTTTAAAATGATGGGAGGCATTTTGAACTGGAAAGAAGCCAACTGGGACTTGGGTGTGATTTGAAGAGATGGCCTGCACCATAGTCTGACAGTTAAATGGCACCTTTACTGATTATTGATATAATAC
Source organism: Chlorocebus sabaeus (assembly GCF_047675955.1). Classification (NCBI taxonomy): domain Eukaryota; kingdom Metazoa; phylum Chordata; class Mammalia; order Primates; family Cercopithecidae; genus Chlorocebus; species Chlorocebus sabaeus. Next base: position 3,765,835 of record NC_132932.1, on the reverse strand, counting down.
CTTATGGCTTGCTTATAGTACAGTTACACTTGTGTTGTGTGATAGGGAACCTTGCCAATACAAGGAAATTGGTCTGAGATAGGAGATTGGTTTTGACTTGATAGCTGTCCATAAGAGGGCAGCAGAGCTAGGAAATTAAAAACAATAACAACAATAACAACAACAAAGAAAAACTCTGCAAGGTGATCCCTGCAGGGTAAAGACTTTTTAGCAAACTCTTTAAATATGTTAAAGAAAGTTCAGCCCTTCCTCTCCAGAGCCTCAGTGCTAAATTCTTGCTTAGAGACCCCAAAGGCTCCAGACTTTGTGGAATACAATTCGAAACATGGAAGGCTATGAGCCCTGCAGGGGAGGGAGCAACTATAAAGCTGATTGAGTGTAAAAGAATGGCTAGTACAGAAGGAAGATGTAACTGTTACATTGAAACATTGAAAACAGACAGACAAAAAACTAGGCCAGGTGCAGTGGCTCATGCCAATAATTCCAGCCCTTTGGGAGGCTGAGGTGGGAGGATCACTTGAGGCTAGAAGTTTGATACCAACCTGGACAACTAGCAAGACCCTGTTTCTACACAAATGTTTTTAAAAAGCTGATTGTAATGGCACACACCTGTAGTTTCACCTACTTGGGAGTCTGAGGTAGGAGGATCACTTCAGCCCAGGAGTTCCAGGTTACAGTGAGCAATCATCATGCCTCTGCTCTCCAGCTTGGGTGACAAAGCAAGACCCTGTCCCTCTCTAAAAAACAAGACAAAACAATAACAATAAAACAAACTAGTCTGAACCATTGTCATTATGAATAGACTGATTTTTCCAGAGTAATCACTGCCATTCACTATCATTCCATAAGAGCCATTGATGCTGAATTCCAATGTGTGTGGCTACATTTTACCAAAAAAACCTAGTATAGAAGGACCTAATTTATGCTGGGACAAAGGGAGGCACTCATGCTGAGACTGGACTTTTAATGTGAATATTCACAGCAGGGAATATGTACACAGTGCTTTATAGTTTACAAAATATTTTACATTTTTTGATCCTTTTAGTTGTGATACTTATTGAGACCCTTGAGCAAGTATCATTGATATTATTCTCATTTTCATTTTTCTGATTTAAAAAGGCTTAGAGAAAGGTTATCTGACTTTTCCAACATCACACAGCAAAGGAATAGCTAAGCTATTCCTTCAGGCTCAGGACTTTTGTCTCCATACCATTGGATCTACATATAGAGATAGGGATGGAGAATGTGTAAAAAGGCATCACGTTTAGGTTGAATGAAAAGTCAGAGAGTAGTTCAGTTTGGTGGTAAACAGAAGATGAAAGAAGGTAGCGAAGAACTGTCTTCTATTAATACTATTATCATCATTTTTTTAAGACATAGAATCTTGATCTGTTAACCAGTCTCCGTGGAATGCAGTAGTATGATCATAGCTCTCTGCATCCTTGAACTCCAAGGCTCAAGCAATCCTCTTGCCTCAAACTCCTGAGTAGCTGGGACTACAGGCACATACCACCACACTCAGCTACTTAAAAAAATTTTTTTTTGTAGAAACAAGGTCTTGCTATGTTACCCAGGCTGGTCTCGAATTCCTGGCCTCAAGTGATCCTAGCACCTCGGCCTCCTAAAGTATTGGGATTATAGGCATGAGCCAACATACCCGGCCTTATATTATTTTTAAACATTATTTATATAGAAGAATCAAATTTATTCTGTGTAACTTTGGAGAGTTGACTAGGACAGGAGATCCCACTCAATATTAGAAAAAGAGCTCTACAAAAAAGACATTGTTACGTTACATTCCTGAAATGTTGAAATAGGAGCTAGAGGAGTATTTGACAAGGATGTAGACAGAAATATTTGACCTTATGACCTCTAAAATTCTTTTCAAGACATTTTGTCTGCAAAAACCTGAGTAGCAACAATTACAGTTCCACAACACTCTAGTTCTACAGAAGGAGAGTGAGATGTTACACTGTGCTTTCATGTTTCAATAATTGTATACCTATCCATGCATGTCCACTTCTGCTTGATGCCACTCAAGTGGGGCCTGAGGAGCTGGGGTGCTAGGGCAGAAATAGTAAGGTCTGTGCCTGATCCTAGACAAAAGTGGAAGCAATTCACTGCTTCATCTGTCAGGAAAGGGCAACTCTTTAGCTTACCAAACTGAGAAATCTTCCGGTTCAACACCAGCAGGAAATCAATTTGCAGCAAGATAGACCTCAGGGGATTGAGGCAATGATTCAGAGAGGATGGGTGGGGTAGGGTTACACAGGAACTTTACAGAAAGAATGGTTTGTGGGTGGAAGCCTTGGGCAGAGGTGCACTCAGTAGAGAAGAAAGCCATTTGTTCCAGAACAGCAGTTTAAAGGGGGTGTGTTTTGTGTGGGCAATGGTTTATGAGGAAAGGGTTTGTGGGGAAGAAGCATGTGGGGCTACTGATAGGCATAGAAACACTTGTTGAGAAATGTGGTTCTTAGGGGGATTAGCAGGTGGTTTGGTGCAGTGAAAGAGGCCAGAGGGGCAGAAAGAAAGGTTCTAGCTGTGGCCTTAAACACACATGCACAAGCACCAAAAAGCAAGGAAGAACCCCTTATCCTCTCAGCCAAGATAAGCAAGCACTGTTACCAGTTAGGTGTGCTTACTACGGATTTTATACATTTTAGGGAAAATTTCTAATGTCCATTTGTCCTGAACTTTTAACTTGGAATATCTTTAGGTTTACAGAAAACTAGAAAGGATCATGTAACGAACACTAGTATACCTCTCACCTAAACCATCAATAGTCAATAATTTGCTCCATACATTTGTTTTCTCCTGAGCCATTTGAAAGTAAACTGCTGCAGACAATTTGCCTATCAGTCCACTTTTGAATATATTGGCATGCATCTCTAAGAATAAGGACATTCTCTAACATAACAGCATTGGCATTATGAAGGTCTTACCTAGGAAGATCAACATTAATTCATAAGATCTGCATGTGTGTTACTTATCAGTACGGTTTATTATGGATTCTAAATGCTTTCCCTTTTCTTATTTCTCTAGCCGCCATCTTTGAAGGTAAAACCTCAACTGCATATCTGGCCAGCCAGGCCAGGCCAAAGTACCTGTATACTGGGTAAGGGAATAAGAAAGACTCTCTCAAAGAGCACGGGAACCTGGAAGCCTGTCAGAGGTCATCTCTCAGGGGAGCCCAGGACTCTTCCTTTGCTGAGCTAATCTTAACTGCTGACCTCCATGCACTGCTCAGGGCTCCCTGCCTCCCTTCTTCCCTATTTCCTTCCTTTCCTTTCCTCTCCTTTCCTCTCTCTTTCACCAAACCTTTATGAACAACTCTTCGGTGCTAACTTTTGTGCCAGTGTATCAGTCCGTTTTCACGATGCTGATAAAGACATACCAGAGACTGGGAAGAAAAGGAGGTTTAATTTGACTTACAGTTCCACGTGGCTGCGGAGGTCTCACAATCATGGCAGAGGGTGAAAGGCACTTCTTACTTGGCGGAGGCAACAGAGAATGAGGAAGATGCAAAAGTAGAAACCCCTGATAAAACCATCAGATCTCGTGAGACTTACGACCACGAGAACAGTATGGGGGAAACCACCCAATGATTCAAATTATCTCCTACCGGGTCCCTCCCACAACATGTGGGAATTATGGGAGTACAATTCAAGATGAGATTTGGATGGGGACACACAGCCAAAACATATGAGCCAGTATCTGCCATCCCAAGTGAACTTAGTCTGTGAACTCAAAAAAGTTCTGGCCGAGCGCAGTGGCTCACGCCTGTAATCCCAGTACTTTGGGAGGCCAAGGCAGGGGGATCTTGAGGTCAGGATATCGAGACCATCCTGGCTGACATGGTGAAACCCTGTCTCCACTAAAAATACAAAAAATGAGCCAGACGTGGTGGTGGGCACCTGTAGTCCCAGCTACTCGGGAGGCTGAGGCAGGAGAATGGCTTGAACCCGGGAGGCAGAGGTTGCAGTGAACCGAGATCGCACCACTGCCCTCTAGCCAGGCGACAGAGTGAGACTCCATCTCAATAAAAAAAAAAAAAAAGGTTCAGAAAAGGCAGAGATTCTTCTAGCGAGTTGTTCCTTTCTTTGGTTCTGTGACCCGCCATTTAGTAGCATCGTGCAGATGGACTGGCTTGTCCACCTGGTGGCCCTACCAGGGTATATGGGCTCTGCATGGAAAAAGCCTCTGCCCCTTGGATCGCTAATATTACCTTGATCATCATCATTACCTGACCAGAGCACTAGGCACAGTTTCATGAAGAGAAAGCAAACCCTTTCATCCTGAAATTTTAACTCAGTTGCTCCTCCCATGGGGTGATTCTTGGTGCAGGGGAAATATCTATTTGCAAATGGAGGGGCATTTGTGTCTACCTTCTTGACTTAGGTGGTTTCTATTTTGTTTTTCGTATAGTTATTGGCTGTCCTTTCAAGATTGTTTCTAGGCGTCAAATGTAAAAATGAAGGTCTGTGAGCTAATTTTAACATGTCAGGCATCTTACTGGAAACCACACATTTACTCTGAATGAGGCTACAACATGCTAACTAAAACTAAGTTTGTTTGAACTATTCAAACCATTGTGGTCATCTCATTCTTATTAAAAACTCTTTTTTGGTAAGTTTTATTCATTAATTCATTTTTATTAATACAAATGTGAAAATAAAGTGGTGATTCGTAGGTATGAATATTAAATGGCAAAATTTCTTCAACAGTTGAAATTATTAGTACCACCTGAGAATTAAATCAGGTCAAATCAGCATTTGGTAAATAGTAGTCACCATTTGTAGAATTAAACCATCAAAACTTCTCATCTGTCAACTAGGGCTAAGGACTTACAGACTTCAGCTCTGGGAACCAAAATGCCGGCTTCAGGAAGCATAACGATTTCAGCCTCCATACAATGATGGCATAATCCATCAAGTTGTATCCTGCCTCTTTTCTCCCACCTAAATTTGATTCATGTTATTATTTATTGCAGACAGTTTTGCAAGCTGACTTTAATCCTATCTTGGAACAAGGTGGAGTATAAAAGAATACAAATCAACAAGCATGCTGATGTATTTTAAGAAGGAGATAGGAGAGTTTGGAAATTGGAAAGGGAAATTCTAAATTATGAGAATTGCTTTCTACTAAGCCATCATTGTCCAGGAATAAGACAGTAGCTCAGTTCTTAATTTCAAGTCAGAAATGTTTTCCCAAACTTATCCTGGCCTGATGGAACTGTGACACTGCTGACCACTGATACTTACCAAGCAATCATCTCTTTGAGGTTTGGTCTCCCACTTGAGTCAGGGAGAGAATGTATGGGGCAAGTTTATTTTCACTGCACATATTTTTCAGTGTAGATCTTGTTCATAATTTTAATTGGGGATTGGTTGGTGTGAGTCAGTCGCATGAAACTGAAAAACTTGCCGGACACAGTGGCTCATGCCTATAATCCCAGCACTTTGGGAGGCCGAGGCAGGCAGATCACCTGAGGTCCAGAGTTCGAGATCACCCTGGCCAAAATGGTGAAACTCCATCTCTACTAAAAATACAAAAATTAGCCAGGTGTGGTGGCGGGTGCCTGTAATCCCAGCTACTTGGGAGGCTGAGGCAGGGGAAGCTTGAACCCGAGAGGCAGAGTTTGCAGTGAGCCGAGATCACGCCACTGTACTCCAACCTGGACAACAAGAGTGAGACTCTGTCTCAAAAAAAAGAAACTGAAAAACTCAGATAAGATCAAGTTTGCCCCTGTAAGTTGAGGATAGGATCTAATGTATCTTGGATAATTGTGCGACCTCCACCTCTCGAAACCCTTTCTGGGTGGCCATCTGGCTTTTTTGGACATGGTCCCCCAAATACATTTGTTAAGTTACAACTATTTCTTAACAAATATTTATAGGGGCCTATGGGGACTGGGAATAATAAAAAGGGTCCAATAGGTTGGGCAACCCCATCTCTACATCTCTACAAAAAATAAAAAAATTAGCTGGGTATGGTGGTGCCCACCTATAGTCCCAGTTACTTGGGAAGGAATTTTTAAATTTTTATTTAAAAAAAGGAAAGAAAAAAGGACCCATGATGATTAAAAGATTAGAAGCTACCAGTTTAGCTGGTATCTCGTCTTCAGACTTTAGAGATTTTGTCATTTGGATTGAACGTAGTTCCCACTAACATTTATTTCGCCACTATCTCAAGTTGAAATATCACATCATGGCAATTGTTTGAAAGTTTGGGCTCCCCTTCTCCTGCCTCCTCCTCAGCTCTGAGTATTTCCACTCCCATCTACTCATGGCAGTATCTGACCACTGCCCAGTCTCAGACCCGAAAGGGATCAGGAAAAGGCCAGTGTGTGGAGTGAGGCTGACTTCGAGAACGAGAGCTAGCACAAGGCCACTGAGCACTTCCCTCCCTAGGGCTCACTCTTCCTCAAAACTGCTAGTGTTTTACAGATCCTCTCTCAGAACAAAAGAGGAAGTCAGAGGTGGAGCACGGAGTGGTTTCAACTACCGGTTTTACGGGAAAAGGATTCCTGTCCCAGATCTCAAGAGCAGGTTCTTCGATCTTGGGCAAAAAAGAATTAAGGACAGGGCGCAGAGTACAGTACAGTTAAAACAGTTCATTAGAAACTACTCTATTACAGAGTAGGGCATCCTCAGAGAGTAAGAGGAGGAATGCCCCTACCTTAAATGTAATGCTTGCTTATATAGGATATTAAGGTTAAGAATAGTTTACTTTATTATAAAGGCTTACAATCAAGTTGTGACAGGCTACTAGTATTGTTATTCTCTGGTGTAACTATTGATTTCAGCAAGCATTTATGAGTGTAATATTACCTTTAAAGTGAAACCCATTTTTATTTTTATTTATTTATTTGCTTACACCTTCACCACCGCAAGAAACCCTCCCACCCATCACCCCCTCCCCCCAGCCTTTTTTTTAAAGATGGGGTTTCACTCTTGTCGCCCAGGCTGGAGTGCAGTGGCGTGATCTAGGCTCACTGCAGCCTCCACCTCCTGGACTCGATCCTCTTCGATCCTCCTGGATTCTCCCACCTCAATCTCCACACCCAGCTAATTTTTATTTTTATTTTTATATAGAGACAGGATTTCACTGTGTTGCCTGTCATGCATGTCCGTTTGAAGAGACCACCAACAAGCTTTGCATGAGCAATAAAGTTTTTTAATCACCTGGGTGTAGGTGGGCTGAGTTTGAAAAGAGTCAGCGAAGGGAGATAGGGGTGGGGCTGTTTCACCAGATTTGGGTGGGTAGTGGAAAATTACAGTCAAAGGGGGTTGTTCTCTAGTGAGCAGGGGCAGGGGTCACAAGGTGCTCAGTGGGGGAGCTTCTGAGCCAGGAGAAGGAATTTCACAAGGTAATGTCATCAGTTAAGGCAGGAACCGACCATTTTCACTTCTTCTGTGATTCTTCCGTTGCTTCAGGCCATCTGGATACTTGTACGTGCAGACTTGGGCTCAGAGGCCTGACATTGCCCATGGCTGGTCTGGAACTCCTGAGATCAAGCAGTCTACCTGCCTTGGCCTCCCGAAGTGCCGGGATTATGGGTGTGAGCCACCATGCCATTCAAGAAACCCATTTTTAAAGTAAGAATGCCTTTTTCCATTGACTCATTTCCTCAACCATAAACATCTTGTGATTAACAGTGCCCAGTTTCCTGGGAAAGTAACCCAGCAGGTTTGGCTTCATCTGGCCTTTATTCAAGATGAGTCACTCTGATTAGGACACCTGGAACACTGGTGCAAAAACCTGAAACAAAACAAAACTGCCTGAACTTACTCATGACCCCCTTCCTTACAAAGTCAGCAGACTTCCTTTTTGTAATTTCCTTCCCCTTCAAGTTTCCTTTCCTTTCCCCTTCTTTCTTTTTTTTTCCATTCCTTTTTCCTTTCCTTTCTCCTTTCCTCTTTCCTATCCTTTCCGTTTCCATTCCTTTTCTTTTCTTCTTTTCTTTCCTTTCTCCCTTCCCTTCCTTCCCCTCCCCTCCCTTCCCCTCCCCTCCCCCTCCCCACTTCTCCCCTTTACCTCCTTTACCTTCCCTTTCCCTTTCCTCCCCTCCTCTTCCTTCCTCTCCCCTGCTCTCCCCTCCCTTCCCTTCCCTTCCTTTATCTTTTCCCTTCCTTTTCCTTTCCTTTCTCTTCCTTTCCATTACGGAAATTTTTAAACATGCACTTAAGCAGAGAGAAGAATATGATTAATCCCCAAGTACCCATTACACGCGACTTCAACAGTAATCAACATTTTGCCCATCTTGTTTCATCTCTTCTCCTTATTTTGTTATTTTTATGTATTTATTTATTGCTGGCGTATTTTAAAGTTAATTAGCAGTTTATTTTTAATGGAGTCTCTGTCTCCCCATGGTACAACTTGAGGCTGGGCAGAGGAAACCGAGCTTGATGAGTCCAGCGCCTCCCCCTGCCTCCCTGGCTTTCCATTGCTGCCTCATGGTTGGAATCAGGTGCAAAAGCTATTCCACAACCTGATATTTGTTCTTCTCATAAATGTTGTTGACTACCTTCATTGTTCCAGACACTTTGCTTGTCACTGAGGACAAGAAGAGAGATGGCATAGAAAGCTCCCAGCTCCGTGTGACAGAAGGTAAGTGAAAGGGCAATCCTGATAGTTTGGCCTGATTATTTCTACAGGTGGAAGAGTTTTATTTACCATATAGGCCTTCTTAAGTTTGCTTTGTAAGTCTAGAGCCATATACTATTCACAAGGCCACAGAATGAACTTCTTTCTAGAAGTTTTCTTAAGAAATCTCAGACTGGCCGGGCGCGGTGGCTCACGCCTGTAATCCCAGCACTTTGGGAGGCCGAGACGGGCGGATCACGAGGTCAGGAGATCGAGACCATCCTGGCTAAAACGGTGAAACCCCGTCTCTACTAAAAAACTACAAAAAAACTAGCCGGGCGAGGTGGCGGGCGCCTGTAGTCCCAGCTACTCGGGAGGCTGAGGCAGGAGAATGGCGTGAACCCGGGAGGCGGAGCTTGCAGTGAGCTGAGATCCGGCCACTGCACTCCAGCCCCGGCGACAGAGCGAGACTCTGTCTCAAAAAAAAAAAAAAAAAAAAAAGAAATCTCAGACTGACTTTTAAAAGCCTCTATTATTTGCTATTGTGAGTTTAGAAAAACCAAGCTCAAGAATCTCTTTCCACTAGATTTTACCCACAGTACCGATACATTTGGATGAATTTCTTTCTTCTCAAGGTTCTCACATTTTCTGAAAGTTTCTTACCTGCCAAGAAGGTAAGGAACCAAGAACTAGGAATTGACCTTCCTGACCTTCTGCAAAGCTGGGACTCTGTAAGCCAGATCCCAGGTGGGTTTTCCTGAGAGGATTTTGTAGGCATTGGCTCATCAAAGCTGATTAAATGAGCACCATTCTCAAAAATGACATTCTGAGCCACACCCTGGTTGTGTAACTGGTTTTCTGTTATATCCTGGTAAAAAAGAAAAGATTCTTGCTGAACCTATTCAGATAAGTATACTTTTATAAAAAGTAAGAAGGGTGGTAAGAGTTTCTGAATTCTTATTTGGAGTAAGTTCAGTAAGAATCAGATATCATTTAAAAATATTTATATTTGATAAATATTTTAATTTACAAAAGCTGCTAACGTATGAATTAGAGAGATTTTTAAGAAGAAAAAAAATCTTCTTTATATATTCTGAATAGAACATTAAAACAACATCAACATGAAGGCAGAACTTTATAACAATATTCCAAACAAATAACTACAACGTCTCTTTATCTGTTCATTCAGTTTTATGTAATTAATTCTTATTCTGTTGAAACTTGAGTTAGCTGTCATTAGGCAGTTTTTGGTTTTTGTTTTTTGTTTTTTTTAACTAAAATGAGTTTTGGAAATCTGGAGTCAGTCCACAGGTTTGATCTAAAAAAAAAAATTTTTTTTTTGAGATGGAGACTAGCTTTGTCACCTAGGCTCGAGTGCAGTGGTGCGATCTCTATTCTCTGCAACCTCCACCTCCCCAGTTCAAGTGATTCTCCTGCCTCAGCCTCCCAGGTAGCTGGGATTACAGGCCCCCTGCCACCACGCCCAGCTAATTTTTTTGTATTTTTAGTATACACGGGGTTTTGCCATGTTGGCCAGACTGGTCTCAAACTCCTGATCTCGGGTGAACCACCCACCTCTCCCTCCCAGAGTGTTGGGATTACAGGCATGAGTCACTGCACCCAGCCTGATCTAAACATTGTCTAAGTGATGTTACCTCAAAAGCCTATGCCCAAGTGAGTGTATGATTTAAAGTATCAATAGTTTGAAATATCTGGTACAATTGTTTTTCATGAGGCTTTGAGACTGTCCTTCTTTATTGAAGACACAAATTCTGGCCTGTAATTTATAGCAGAGCCTTTAGGCAAAATTAGAGTAAAGTAAAAACTATCTGTAGGTGACAGAGCATTAAAATGACTGTGGTTAGTTTATTACCAATAATTTTCTTTTTTTTTTTTTTTTTTTTTTTTTTTTGAGACGGAGTCTCGCTCTGTCGCCCAGGCTGGAGTGCAGTGGCCGGATCTCGGCTCACTGCAAGCTCCGCCTCCCGGGTTCACGCCATTCTCCTGCCTCAGCCTCCCAAGTAGCTGGGACTACAGGCGCCCACCACCTCGCCCGGCTAGTTTTTTTTTTTGTATTTTTTTAGTAGAGACGGGGTTTCACCATGTTAGCCAGGATGGTCTCGATCTCCTGACCTCGTGATCCGCCCGTCTCGGCCTCCCAAAGTGCTGGGATTACAGGCTTGAGCCACCGCGCCCGGCATTACCAATAATTTTCAAATGTGAAAGGTTATGCAGGCTCAAAATAAGAATAATGCAACTTACAAAGAAATTTGGTTATTTCTTCAACATATGCAACCAGATAATAAAGTCATTTCCAATAATTTTTAGATGAAATATCTCTAAAGATAATGATTAAGCCTATTTCAAAGAAGGCAGTGAATATTACTTACACTGATAAAAATGTTTGAACATTTCTTTTTTTTTTTTGAGACACTCTGTTGCCCAGGCCAGAGTGCAGCAGCATGATATCAGTTCACCGCAGGCTCAACACCCTGGGCTCAGGTGATCTTCCCACCTCAGCCTCCAAAATAGCTGGGACTACAGGCACGCACCACCGCACCCCGCTAGTTTTTGTATTTTTAGTAGAAACAGGGCCTTTCCATGTTGCCTGGGCTGGTCTCAAACTCCTGTGCTCAAGTGATGCACCTGCCTCAGCCTCCCAAAGTGCTGGGATTACAGGCGTAAGCCACTGCGCCTGGCCTGAGCATGATTTTTATCGAGGATGCCACCCAGAATATCTGAGAGCTGGCATCTTTTCTAGCAGAGGTATAGGCTGTGAAAAAACAAAGAACTTCTTGGCAGGAGTGATTCATAGGTTAGTTGTGATTTTGGGAAACTCCTTTTGTAGACTGTTGGTTCTGGAAGTTTCTGTTGCACCAGAGTGGTTGTGGTCTAATGGTTCATATGTTATTAGCAAAATTCTTCCAAGATTGCAGAAGCTGCCCAAATCACTCAGTTAGAAAGAACAAGACATAATGTGGTAACGCCCCCAGAGGGTAATCCATGGATGGAACCCATGGCTATGCAGGGCCTGAACAGGTAGAAAGCTGGATCAGAGGAACTACAATGATTAGAGGGGGGAACAAGGATCATAAGAATAAAGTAGCAGGCAGAGTTAAGAAGGGTTGGGTTCTACAGATTGTGAGCAGGTCTGTGTAGTTCATTTTACAAATGTGAATTGTGATTCTTAATAATAACTAAAAATACCTATCTTATATATTCAAGATCGTTTTTGGAATCACTGGTAACCAATTGTTCTCTAGGTCCATGAGGAAATGATTTCAACTGGAACACATTATCAGAGTCTAGGTAGATGCTAAAAAAGAAAAAACAATGGGTGGAAGTCAGCAGATCAGGGCCTCATTCCTGTTCTGCCACCCGCTACCTATGTGGCCTCAGGCGAGTCACTTAACAGCTCGAGGCCTCAGTTTTATTGTAAAACTAAAGAAGTAATTTGAGACTGTCTTACTTGGTGGGGAAGTTGTGAGGATCACACGAGGTTGCTTATGTGAAAATGAACTAAAATGTAGAGCCGTCTGTTTAGGTCCCCAGAAAGTCCAAACAGCAATTTTGTATGAATGAGAAGAAAGGCTCTTCCTCCTGGTGAAGTCAACTCAGTGCTAGTTTGTATGGTCTGTTTATAGAGTATAGGTTAGGTTTTCATTTCTGTTTACCCCCTTTGCTGGCTACCCTTAAGCAAAGTATAATCTTCAGAAACATTTCTGTAAGAAGAATTATACTACATAATATCCTAAGAAAGCCTGTACTAGGAAGATGTTAAATAGGCTAGGTCCCTTTGTGTTTGGTGGGTAGACTGACGCTGTGATCTGCACACAATCGAGCACTCTGGGATCCTGATGGAAGACCATGTTTAGATACTGTGTCATCTCAAATAACATGGCGGTTTCTGAAAAAGTGGCCCTCCCCCACCACAGACTTTGTTTATCTGGTGGGCATGTGAATGAGAAAAATCTGTAGGAAAAAAGATAATGGCTTCTTTGGGACCCACAACAGAGACTAATTCCTTATTAGAAAAGCATTGCTCAGTATTCTTTCCCTTCTGCTGTTCCCACATCTCGCATCCCAAGAGAGACCTTATACCTGCAAAGCCTCCATCCCACAGCTGAGCTGGATTCTTACATCCAGTCAACTGGAGCAGCAGCAATTGAAGAATTAAGGAAAAACTCATGCGTACACAGTGTAGCAAGACCCTAACCATTACTGATTCTTCCAAACCACTGGTTCTCAACCGCATCACCAGATCCAACCTTTCATAGCAAACATGTTGTTTCCCTTTTACTGTCCTGAAGCGTACTTCATAGATAACATGACACATTTACACACGTAAACCCAGGCAATCTATTCTGTCTGAGCACTCAAACTATTGCTCTAACAAATATCTTCTTTCACTCCTACATTATGTTTTTCCTCTCTACTGTGTCTTTACTATCAACAAGCAAGCTATTATTTCCCCCATCTTAAAAACAAACAAAACAAAGTTAAAAAAAAAAAAATCTTCTCTTGACACTGTCATCCAGTCTCATGACTTTAGATACATAACCATATGCTAATGTGTCTCAAATGTATATTTCCAGACTAGACTCTTCTGCACTCCGGATTGCTATATCTACTATGTCCAACTACCACTTGACATCTCAACTTGCAGTTGTCTGTTTTCTTTCTTTTTTTTTCCTGTTTTTTTTTTTTTTTTTTTTTTGAGATGGAATGGAGTTTTGTTTTTCTTGCCCAGGCTGGAGTGCAATGGTGCAGTCTCGACTCACTGCAACCTCCATCTCCCAGGTTCAAGTGATTCTCCTGTCTAAGCCTCCAAGTAGCTGGGATTACAGGTGCCCTCCACCAAGCCTGGCTAATTTTTGTATTTTTAATAGAGATAGGGTTTCACCATGTTGGCCAGGCTGTTCTTGAACTCCTGACCTCAGGTGATCTGCCTGCCTCGGCCTCCCAAAGTGTTGGGATTATAAACCTGAGCCACCGTGCCCGGCCAACTTGTAGTTTCAATAGACATGTTGAACTTAACGTCAACATGGGGTTGAGTTGGGTGGAGGAAGATTGCAAAGATACACATCAAAATGTAAATAACAGTAGGATGAGGGTCTTGTGTGTGTATTTGTGTGTTTCTATATACTATTATGTAAAACTTCTATAATGAGCATTAACACTTTGAAAAACTTTTTATTTTGAAATAATTATAGATTCACAGAAAGTTGCAAAGATAGTATAGAGAGTTTCCATGTACCCATCAACAGTTTTCCCCAGTGGTTTTATGCCACTTAAAGAGTACAATATCAAAACCAGGAAATAAACATTAGTGTGACGTGCATGTGTGTGTGTGTGTGTGTGTGTGTGTGTAGTTACAAGTCATTTTATTATCTGTTTATTCCTGTAACCACCATTGCAATCAAGATACAGAACTATTCCATCACCACAAAGATCTCCCTGGTGATACCTCTTCGTAGTCACACATATATCCCTATCCCAATGATCCTTGCCCCAGGAAACTATGAATCTGTTCTCCATGTTATGTAAATGGAATCATACAGTACATGGCTACTTGATGATACATTTTTTTCACTTAGTATAATGCCCTTGAGATGCATCTAATTTATTGTGTATCAATAGTTCATTCCTTTTTACTGCTGGGTCGTACTCCATGGTACATGTACCATGGTTTGCTTAACATGTCACCCACTGAAGAACATTTGGATGGTTTTCAGGTTTTGAATATTATGAATAAAACCGCTATTTTATTTCTGTACAGGGTTTTATGTGAAAATATGTTTTCATTTCTTTGGGTTAAATGCCAAGGAGTGCAATTGCTGGGTTGTATGGTAAGCACATACGGTTAGACAGAAGGAATAAGTTACAGTGTTTACTAGCACAGCAAGATAACCACAGTTATCAATAACTTATTGTATATTTCAAAATGGTTAGAAGATTTGGAATGTTCTCAACATAAAGACATGATAAATGCTTGAGGTGATGGATATCCCAATTACTCTGATTTAATCATTGAACATTGTATGAACGTATCAAAACCCCACAAATATGTACAACTATTATGTATCAACAGAAAAAGGAATCTGACAAACTATTTTACAGAGTGGCCATAACACTTTATATTTTCACTGTTAATGTATGCATGTACCCAGTTTCTCTGCAACCTTGCCAGCAATTGGTATTTTCGCTGTTTATTCTTTCAGCCATTCTGATAGATACGCAGTGGTATCTTGTCACTCCAGATCTCTGAAGTTCTCTCTGCAATTCTGTCCTCTCTGGTACTGTGCTCTGTGAACTCCAGTTGCCTTGGCTTCTTTGGTCCCCCAATTTTATCTCCTCAGCTCAGGAAGACTGGCGGACTCTGCCTGGGTCTCCCTGTCTGTGCCACAGCCGGAAAACTCTTTCTAGGAAATAAGCTGGGAGAATTGTAGGGTTCAGTTTTAACATCAATCTTTTCTACCACTATCTCTTTACACCTATCTATCTGTCTATCTACCTATCATTTATCCACCATCTACTTATTTATCTATCATAAATTTTTCTTAACTACAAGTCAGGGGTTTTAGTATCAGAACTGCTATTAGTTATCTGTAGCATTTGGGATATTAACTTACTTGAGCCACTTCTTTATTTGTGAAATGAGGGTCATCCTATATCAGCCTTCTCATAATTCCTTCTATAAGATTCCAGGATACTGGTTGACTCTTCTAGAAGATCCAGTGAGCAGTGTTGGTAGCCACGGTCCTTAGCATGTGCTATTTCTAAACAGAAAGTGATACTGATTGGGTGGGTAATGAGCATGTGTTGGTAATCACTATGTAAGAGCAATAACAACAACAACTACTACATTTAGCCTTTTACGTGCAGTGTCTTATATAATATTTACAACAGCCCTGTGAAGTAAGTGCTACTATTATCCAAATTTATTCATTTTTTATTTAAACTGTTTTTAGTATTATAAACCATTTTATGTCCAAGAACGATTCAAATTTAGAAGATGAGAAAACTGTAGCCTAGAAAAAGAAAAAAAAAAAAAGAAAATAAAAACCTGTCCGGTCTAAAGGTTATACTTATACAGACTTAGATTCTTTCTTTATATTTAATTAAAGGTTAATTTCAAATGATCTCTAGTAGTAACAAAACACTTTAGTTATAAAGAAGCAGGTGATGCGTGGTTGCTGAATACATTACCCCTGCTGACCTTAAACTGCTACTGGGCTCAGTGAAGAATTCTTGATTTTCTTTTCACATTGCAAATAGACCTCACCAGAATAAATGGGCAGAATAGACACCAAAGAGGGATACCACAAGCAAATGTGAGGGTGAAATGCAGTAAGTGCCTTGCGAAAGGAAGTGCTCAATACTGGTAGTTGGTGTTAGTGTTCTTATTGTGAATTATAAACACCAGCACTGCAAAAAGTCAGCCCAGGAGACTTTGTAACTCACAGAGATGGCTCCTAGACCACCATTTGAAAACTTCTGCCTGAAGGACTAAGGAAAACATCTTCTTTTATTTTTATTTTTTATTTTTGTATACCACAGTTTAGGAAAACATCTTAAAAGATTGTGTTTATGTCTACAGAGGTTTTTAAATAGTGCTTTAACAGTCTCCAGGGTGATTTTATTTTTTATTTATTTATTTATTTATTTATTTATTTTTGAAAGGACAGCCAAGAAGTCTTCCAACAGTTTATTAGACAGAATGTAGACATTTAAAAAAATCCCCACTGTCATGAACATAAATGGAGGTTTTCAGCCCTGGTATAAGCTGAATCAAAAAAATAAATAAAAAATCCAATAGTGTATTAAACATTTTTCACTCATTTGCCATACTTGACAGTGCAAATACAAATCTGGTCTAAATGTACAGACTCTTAAGCAACAATGTACAGCTTTCTTCGTCCTCCGTGCTAAGAGATGTAAAAGCTTAAGGGTCAAACAATACCAAATGTATAGGCTTCAAAAACCATCTAAGTTAGGGCATTCTCTAGTTTTAGCTAAGGTACACACTTACATAGAATGATGTGAAGTAAATTTTTTGAAAAATAAATTTTAGTGGAACAATCCTGAAGGGTAACACCAGAGGAATAGCAGGTTACCAGTAAGGTGTCAGCCAATTTGTTCCAGCCACTTTTGAATCCATGTTCTATAATCTAAAATTTAGTTATCTTTCCCTAAGCTGAGAGCTTCCTATCATGTCAGTATCTATGTTATGAAGAAAAGGAGACTTAGGTGAGATGTATGTGTTTATCACAACGGCTGCATCAATTGCCTAGGACCTCAACAGCTTCATGAAAGTCTGGAAAATGTTCATGCATAAGGTTATTGCCTTAGCTGACTTAAAATTGCCGCATACAGTGGTACATATCAACCCTTAGTGAAGCCTTTTAAAAAACAAACAGGTTGAAAAATGGGTTAAGGTAGGCAAATACAGCATCTGCCTTTAGAGCTATCAACTCAGGAATTCTCTCAATTATGAAATCTTGCAAAGAAGTTATTTTCTTTCTCAAAATCCAAGTGATGACAATATTCCTTACTCCAGATCTGGCATTTTTTCATCATCACTGTCTTGTGAATCATCATCTGCTCCATCTACTTCTGATAAATCTACATCCTCATCACCACCCATGTGGTTCATCATTTCAGAGAAACGATCAAAATTAGACATGTCTTCATCTGAATCATCTTCCCAGTCTTCCCAATTATTGAAGTCGACACTAAGCCAATTAAGCTTTGCCCTTTATTTTGTCAACCTTGGCCATGACTGGCCAGATTCTCCTTTTCATAAACAACATAAAATTGGTCTGTCCGTTCTTTCATGCTTGGAATCATTTGGATCAATACAGTGAAAAAGATCAATTCCATTTAAATGCTTAAAATTATCACTTCCTCCGAGACACCTGAATGTAAGTTTGGATTTTTCAAAATTTACATTAACATCCTTACTGTCTTCAACACAAAATTCAGTGAAGACATAGTCCCTTCGATCGTACCACTTTGCAGAAGCAGGCTGCACTGTGAACGGGGCAGGGAGACGGACGAACGGGTGGGCGGGCCTCTCTGGCGGCGGCTGCTGCTAGGGAGTCCACTTCTCTCCAGCGGCGACTCCGCGTTTTCTCCCCGGTCGCGGCCTCTTCTCGCTTCCCTCAGGCGAAGGCGGCAGCGGCGGGCTCGACCTCGGTCCCCAGAATGCACCGCGCGGAAAGAGCGGCTCCTCTGGTCGGGGAGAAGAGGAAAGTGTCTCCAGGGTGATTTTAAAAATATTATCTCATAATGTCAATTTTTGCTAAAGAAGTGAACCTTAGGATCAACATTGTAACCCTCCTGGTTTTATTCATCCAGACTCTAGGGATTGATAAGGATAGTGCTGCTTTGGATAGTCTCCTATCTAGGGCTAAATGATCAGATTCGCAAAATCTGGATATTTTTATGGGAATGTGACTATTGGCTGGGGGAATGGAAAGAGGGAGTAGAGAGTGAACAACTGGATAAAAGTATGGGTAAAGATATGTGAAAACTCATGATTGACTCAAATACTCTAAATCTTGTCATAATACACTTGTAAAGTGTGAAAAGCAAAATAATTATGTTGGAGAGATGGCCAAATAAAGGCCAAAGATCTTGACACTGCAGAAATTATAGGAGAGAATTAAAGGAAGTACATGTGTTCATGTAGCAAATACAAGAAAAGACTAAACTTGAAATTCATGCACAAGATCAGGCTGCATAAACCACAGGGTAGTGGGTGTAACTCAGGAGCAGAACAATTGATCCATGAAACAAAACTGTCTGCAATTTCCCAGGCTGGAGACATTTCCTGTCTTGGATGTCTGGATCTGTCTCAGTGCCCAGATAGCCTCACTTCAAAGTGTTTATGGGAACAGAAACAATTGGCTGAGTGTGTTTGATCGGTGCTAGGCGGAGGAAGTGAAAAAGGGGGTGGGTTTAGGAAGTAAGTATGTGTTTAAGAGCAGGGGGACCACCGAAGATAACCACTTTTCTTCAGACTAGCAGCCAGGGCACTGCTCAGGAAGACTAGCAGCCAAGGCACTGCTCAGGAAGAAGGAAACCCTGGGAGGGAAGAACTTGGGGAAAGAGAGGACACAAGAATCTCTGCAGCTTCTTAGGTATGTAGGTAAGTCACAGAGGTGTTGGGTGCCTCAAGAAACAACATGGAGCTGCTCTCTCTTTTTAAAAATAAATACTTTTTAAAAAATATTTTCAACTTTACAGAAAAATTGCAATAACAATTCAGGGAACTCATGAATATTCTTTATCCAGATACATTATTTTTTTAAACTTCCCTTATTTATTTATTTATTTATTTAGAGATAGATTCTCTCTCCAGTTGCCCAGGCTGGGGTGTAGCAGTTGGATCATGGCTCACTGCAGCCTCAGCTTCCTGGGCTCAAACCATCCTCCCACCTCAGCCTGCCGGATAGCTGGGATGACAGACACACACCACCATGCCCGGCTAATTTTTTTGTATTTTTTGTAGAGACAGGGTTTCACCATGTTGCCCAGGCTGGTCTCAAACTCCAGGACTCAAGTGATCTGCCTGCCTCAGTCTCCCAAAGTACTGGAATTGCAGGCGTGAGCCACTGCGCCCAGGCTCCCCTATTTATTTTTTATCATTTTCTTTCTCTCTCTGTAAACACACACATGTATACACATCCATATATCTATATTCTGAAGCATTTGAGAGTATATTGCATACGTTGTGCTCTTTTCCTCCTTCATATTTCAGTGTGCATCTGCTAAGAAGAAGGATCTTTTCTTAAATAATCAAGGTACAGTTTTACATTCAGTATATCAAACACATATATACAGTGGTTCTCCCTTCCCAGCTTCAGTTACCCGTGGTCAACTATGGTCTGAAAATACTAAATGGCAAATTCTAGAAATAAACAATTCATAATTTAAAGTTGCATACTGTTCTGAGTAATGTGATGAAATCTCTCACTGTCTCACTGCATCCTACCTGGGATGTGAATCATCCCTTTGTCCAGTGTATCCATGTTGTAGACACCACCCAGCCATTAGCGACTTAGTATCCATTATCAGATGCACCATCAAGGTATCTCAGTGCTTGTGGTCACCTAACCCTTATCTTACCTAATAATAGCCCCAAAGTGCAAGAATGATGATGCTGGCAATTCAGATATTCAAAAAGAACCCGTAAAGTGCTCCCTTTAAGTGAAAAGGTGAAAGTTTCTCAACTTAATAAGGAAAGGGGGGGAAGCATATGCTGCAATTGGTAAAATCTACAGTAAGAAAGAATTTTTATCTGCAAAATTTGAACAGTACATTGTTATAATTGTTCTATTTTATTAGTTGTTGTTAATACACATTGTCTAATTTATAAATTAAACGTATGTAGATATCTATGTATAGGAAGAAAACAGTGCATATGGGCTTTAGACATTCACTGGGGTCATGGAACATATTCCCTGTGGATGAGGGGGACTGCCATAATACTCTTATCTACTACAGAGATTATAATTTTATCAGTTGCCTCAATAATGTTCTTCATAGCAATTTTTTTTTTTTTTTTTCTGGCAGGGAATGTCTCTCTTTGTTAAGGGGATGAGACTGGCCTAGCAGGACAAAGATGCATGCTCAGCTCTCCTTAGGATCTTTTTTTTTTTTTTTTTTTTTTGAGACAGAATCTCATTCTGTCACACAGGTTGTAGTGCAGTGGCACCATCTTGGCCTTCTACTGGGTTCAAGTAATTCTCATGCCTCAGCCTCCCGAGTGGCTGGGACTATAGGTGTGTGGCACCATGCCAGCTAATTTTTGTATTTTTAGTAGAGATGGGGTTTCACCATGTCAGCCAGGCTGGTCTTGAACTCCTAACCTCAGGTGATCCACCTGCCTCGGCCTCCCAAAGTGCTGGGATTACAGGTATGAGCCACCAAGCCTGGCCTCCTTAGGATCTTTATGAGTAAGGGAACCCGCAGCAGGTCAATTGTTTGATTTTCTTTGGTTTCATTCTTATTCCATTTCTTCCCTGAGAGTACAAAGCCAATCAGCAAGACTACCCAGGTGTTAAGAGATCTTTAGTAGTAGAAGGAATCTGTCTTGACAAGATACAGCTTCAGCAGGGGCCTGAGATGTAAAATTGGACATCTTCCCTCCAGCCTCAGCTTAGGAGTAAGAATGGTCTGTGGTACTTTTTCTATTCCTTTTTATCTTTTGTGGGGAAGGTGGGTAGCAAGAAGAGTAATAGATACTTGAATGAGCAAAAGCAAATTTGGGATAAAATTAAAGAGCTGGTATTCTGTGGTAAATCTAGTCCTAGGTTGAGAATAAGGCTTTCTACAAGAATTTCCCTAAAGGAGAGTGTGACACTGTACATACTTGTCTTCTCAATCATTCTCTGGTTATTTGGAATGAATTTCTGTTTAAGAATCAATTGATGTCATGAGCATGGTGGCTTACACTTCTAATCCCAGCACTTTGGCCAAAGTGGGATGATTAATTGACCCCAGGAGTTCGAGACCAACCTGGGCAACATAGCAAGACTCGTTCCAAAAAAAAAAAAAAAAGAGCTGGGCATGGTAGTGTGTGCCTGTGATCCCAGCTACTTGGGAGGCTGAAGCAGGAGGATCACTTGACCCTGGGAGATTGAGGCTTCAGTGAGCTATGATGGTGCCACTGTATTCCAGTCTGGGTGACAGAGCAAGATCCTGTCTCAAAAAGGAAAAAAAAAAAAAAGAATCGGTTGATGTCAACTTTCCTTACTGATTTACCATATGTAAATTGCCCCAGAACTGCTTCCCCTGGTCATCTTCCTAGTCTTCAAGAGAAGGAACATGAGGAAACTTCCACATTTTATTACACAGCAACAGGGAATGTGGTGGGGAGGAACAAGAGAAATGGGAAAGGAAAGAGAAATCACTGCCTTGAAGAGGGTAATGTGGAGAAGGGAGAAGAGACCCCAAATACAATGCTGTAGGGCTTAGGGAGACTACAGTCTCTGGAGCCAATTTTGATCTCAAAGTCACGTTCTTCCATTTCCCGCTTCCTCTCCAGGCAAAATGAAGCTGAATCTGGTGCAGATCTTTTTCATGTTGCTGATGCTGATGCTGGGCCTGGGGATGGGCCTGGGGCTGGGGCTTCAAATGGCTGCAGCAGTCTTGGAGGAGAGTGATCAACCGCTCAATGAATTTTGGTCCAGTGACTCACAGGACGAAACTGAGGCCACTGAGGAGGGAGAGAGCACGAAAACCACAGAAACGCTGGTACTTGGCAACAAAGAAGTGGTGCAACCTGGCTGGCCGGAAGATCCCATCCTCAATGAAGATGAGGTTGGAGGAAACAAGATGCTCAGAGCCTCAGCTGTCTTTCAGAGCAACAAAGACTATCTTAGGCTTGACCAGACAGATAGAGAATGCAATGAAATGATGGCACACAAGATGAAGGAGCCCAATCAGAGTTGCATAGCCCAGTATGCATTCATCCACGAGGATCTAAAGACAGTCAAAGCTGTCTGTAACAGTCCTGTCATTGCCTGTGAGCTCGAGGGGGGAAAATGTTACAAAAGCTCCCGACCTTTTGATTTGACATTGTGCGAGCTATCCAAACCAGACCAGGTCACTCCTAACTGCAATTACCTAACTTCTGTTATAAAAAAGCACATTATTATAACCTGTAATGACGTGAAACTCCAGTTACCAACTGGATAATGAAGCAATTCATCATATTTTTACTCTTCACATTGTCCTGTTCCTCTTCCTTTTTTACTACTTCTTTCGCATGTAGTTTTCCTGGTCTTAGGTATTATGCAGATGTAATTCTTCCTTGCCTTGTGGGTCACCCAACTTGCATTTTGTTCCTAGGATTACAGGTGGTAGAATAAGGTGATGATACCTCGTTTCTCTCAGCTCTCCGTCTCTCCTTTCCCTTACCCTGGAAAGGAGTAAGTGAAGAGCTGCTGTAGTCCCTACTGTAGTCCTGGCCATCGATTTGTCTCCTTTTCTAAGTTTGTCTCTGGATGTGGACTGGAAGAGTTTAGTGTATCCTTTACCCATGTTCTTCCTGCTACCCACCCTGAGCCTCTACAACAATCACATAACACTCTTGGGTTTTGCACAATTGCACTTCTGTGTTGTGGATGCAGTTAAAGTGATTCTATCCGTGACGGCTTCTGGAGGACCATGTAGATCAGGCTTCCTTTTCTGAGCTTGCAAAAATTTAGGGACTAGGTTTGGGGGTCTGCTGGGGAGGTGGTGTGCTGCTGTAGACCAAGATAGAACATGGGCTGGAGCAAGGATAGAACTCTTTTTTCTTGACCCTTCACTGCCCTTTTCTCTTTCTTCCCATCTTTTACTACCAGCCTCCTTGCTTTGCTTCTTGTTTTTATCTCTTACCTTTGCTTTTGTCCTTTGCTTCTTTTCTTCGTTTATTTTTCCTGTTTTTCTTTTTTTTTTTTTTTTTTTTTTTTGAGACAGAGTTTCACTCTTGTTGCCCAGGCTGGAGTGCAATGGCTCGATCTCAGCTCACCACAACCTCAGCCTCCCGGGTTCAAGCGATTCTCCTGCCTCAGCCTCTCGAGTAGCTGGGATTACAGGCATGCGCCACCATGCCCAGCTAATTTTGTATTTTTAGTAGAGACGGGGTTTCTCCATGTTGGCCAGGTGTCGAACTCCCGACCTCAGGTGATCCACTCACCTCGGCCTCCCAAAGTGCTGGGATTACAGGTGTGAGCCACTGCGCCCAGCCTCTCCCATTCCTCTTCTTTTTCTTTTTGGGCCTTCCCTTCTCTTTATCTGGGTCCTTTTAGAGATTCAGTCAGCCGATACTGATCACTTATGCTATGTTGGTCCTATAGTCAGTCATGTAAGCAGATGTTAGTCCTATAGTCAGAGTCTGGCACAGGGAGTTGGAAGAGGGTGGGTCAAGAGAGTGAGAAAAAGAGAGAGGAAAAGAGAGAAAGAGAAAGTGAGCAATCTTTTGAATTATGTCCAGAAGCAGAATAGTGCTTATATTAGGTGCCCAGTAGATGTGGAATGAATGGGATAAGAGACAGGCTTTTTCTCATTTAGCATTATTTCCGCTTTCTTGCTCTAAAGAACAAGAAAGTTGGTGAAAGAATAATTTCAGCAGAGAAGGTATCACACTTAATCAAGGAGAAGAGAAGCTGTGTGGCTGGATACATAGAAGATGCAAGTGGCTGCCCTCAGCCTATTTCCTCTAAATTCATATGAGAAATAGTGTAGTTAGTCATGCTTAGGGAGGAGAGGAATCTGAGAACATAGCTGTAAGGATTCACTGTGTGACTGGATTTTGAGATTTCCTTCCCTTAGAGTTTTTCTCTGCTTCACATTCCTAGACTATTATAGACCAAGTCAGGGACATACGTAAATGGGAGACTGAAGAGAAGAACGGTTTGCTTTACTGTGACCTGGCTTGCATTTTTCTGTTCTTTCTTTCTTTATTCTCCAGTTTACTTTATTCTTCCTGTTTTCACAGACAGGCAACCACTCTAGTATCCTCCTAGACTTCCCTGATTCAATATATCCCTTGTACCTCTGACTCACTTCCAGCAATAACCTCTTAGGAACAGTGTTGTCTCCCAAGTAATTCTAATAATAGTGGACAGGAAGTATGTGCCCATCTGTGGGCTACCCTGATGTTTTAGAGGTGGTGATGAAGTGGTGAAAGGTGATGACTCAGCCAAGGCAGATTCCTGAGGGGGAATCCCTGTCTGGGGAAAGAGACAAAAGATTATCTAAGGCAAGGGAGAAAAAAATGAGAAATGGGATGGGAAGAGGGGAAAGAAGAATAGGTGTCAGAGAAAATTGGCCATGTTAGTCATCTGTCTGGTAGGTAAACCAAGGATTTAGGAATGAAATGTGAAAGGTCTCCATTGTATGGAGTGCATTATCAAGAGAATGGATTTAGCCAGGGATTAAAGCCTATATTCTGTAGTATTCCGATGTGGTTCCATCCTCTTCAGGTTCCCTCCAGCTTCTCTCCCTAAGGGTTCCGGCGCTGTTTGATGAGTATGCTCATCTCCTCCAGGTCTTCACTTTGGGCAAATCTCAGTGGTCATGTGTTTTTTTGTTTTGTTTTGTTTTTGTTTTGCTGTTTAATCTGACCACGTAGACTATCTCAGGAAAGCAATTTACAAAATACAGGCCTCTAGTGGCTCAAGCAGGAAAATATAGCTTCCATGGTTGATAATAGGGTGACAAGGCATTGTGGGACCTCACCTCCCAGGGACAGAAAATTAACTCACTGTAGCTCAAATTCTGCCTCATTCACAAGACTTTTGCCAAGTCTTCTAATTCCAATGTCGCTTCCTCTCTATACTTCCAGGATCTATGTTGAGCCCATATGACAGATCCCCAGTCCCTTATCTACAGTACCCAAATCTCTAAAGCTCTGAAAACGGAAAGTTTTTTTTCAAAGTGGCCCCAAAACTCATTTAGATGTGACACCTGACTAGACTGACAATGTGAGGCTATTTATCTTCTTTATTTATGCTATGTGACCATTACATATTTCACTGTGGTAATATCACTGTGTTTTGTTATGAGTAGGCCCTTCTAAGAGTGTGTTAGTCATATATGATATAAACATACACACTTTAACATACAATGGTGCTTTTTAAAATCTGAAAATGTTGGCCAAAATGCATTGGCCCCAAAAGTTTCAAGTAAGAAATTGTGGGATCTATATATAACTATTTAGCCCTTAATTAATTTGAGTATACTATATATGATCCTAGTTAGGCCACTAGCATCTTTGTGGAAGGATCTGTATTATAAGTTTCTTCTATATTCTTCTTTGATTTATTAATCACATTTATTAATCAATGACTATCTACTTATTGGCCAAGGGATGTCTCCTCTGCTATTTGGAGGACACTCAAATATTGTCTTCAGAGTACTCTGTACAAGTTTTTGGTTAGGTGTGGTGGCTTATGCCTGTAATCCTAACACTTTGGGAGGCTGAGGTGGGAAGAATACTTGAGCCCAGGAGTTCAGGACCAGCCTGGGCAACACAGGGAGACCTCATCTCTACAAAAAATATAAAAATTAGCCAGGCGTGGTGGCACATGCCTGTGATCCCAGCTATTTGGGAGGCTAAGGTGGGAAGATTGCATGAGCCCCAGAGATTAAGGATACACTGAGCTATGATTGCACCACTGCACTTCAGCCTGGATGACAGATTGAGACCCTGTCTCAAAAAAAAAAAAGTGTGTTTTAAGTTGTTCTGAACTTTGCTGCTTATTAACATTACTGGCCAGGCGTGGTGGCTCACGCCTGTAATCCCAACACTTTGGGAGGCCGAGGCAGGTGGATCACCTGAGGTCAGGAGTTCAAGACCAGCCTGGCCAACATGGCAAAATCCCACCTCTACTAAAAATACAAAAATTAGCCCGGCGTGGTGGTGCAAACCTGTAGTCCCAGCTACTCGGGAAGCTGGGACAGGAGAATCATTTGAACCTGGGAGGTGGAGGTTGCAGTGAGCCAAGATTGCACCATTGCACTCCAGCCTGGGCGACAGAGCAAGACTCTGTCTCAAAACAAGCAAGCAAACAAACAACAACAACAACAAAACATTACCTTGGGGAGTTTAAATTTTTTTTTAATTAAAAACAATTCCAGGGCCCTCTTCTAGCAATATTGGTTTAATTAGTCTCAATTGGAGCCTAGACATCAGGTGGGGTCCAGGCATCTTGGAGTCTACCAGGTTTTCTGTGAATTAATGTTTCAAAACTGTTAACAAAGATGTTGAACTGCTCAGGTTATTAACTAATCTGATGTGGTGTGCTGTAGGAGAAAAGAAACAATTCTTGGGATAAATGTGAGAATATCTCAGCTTTGCCCCTCGAAAAAAACCAGTTGTGACTCTGGGAATTGCCCTCAGCTCTCAGAATCTGAGGTTTCTTATCAGTAAAGTTAGATAATGATCATACCTACTTTATAGGGTTGTTGTGAGGATTAGATGAGATTGAACAGCCCACGGTAGGGTTCAGTGAATGGCAGCTGCATTTGGTGGTGATGTTGCAGGGCTCACTGCCCATGGTATTTTGACGGAGTCCTTCTGGAAGCAGCACTATAACACGAAGGGCAAGACCGTCAGCATAGGTTTGAGTTTCAGGTTGTTGGCAGTATGCGGATATGTGGGATCTTATTAAATTTCATTCCTTGGATGGCCACAAAATTTATATTCTAGGGCCAGTAGAGTCCTTAGACTTGAGCAAGCAGGGCCGCTGCCCTCAGGGCTCCCCTATACTTTGGAGTGCCTTCCACATAGGAAGTTCCCCCGCTACAGTATCTGGGACTGGCTGAGGTTCCCCTGCTACAGTATCTGGGACTGGCTGAGGCCAGCAGCCATGTGGTTAGGGTGCTCTGAGCTTAGCCTAGGACCGGTGTGGGCCCGGGTCCCATTTCTCCCCTTTGGAGCACTGTCTCCCCACTGCCATGTGTGATCAACTAGGTGCCACAAAAGAGTTCTGAGATTTGGTCAGGCATGGTGGCTTATGCCTGTAATCCCAACACTTTGGGAGGCTGAGGTGGGTGGATCACCTGAGGTCAGGAGTTCGAGACTGTGCTGGCTAACGTGGTGAAACCGTGTCTGTACTAAAAATACAAAAAAAAAAAAAAAAAAAAAATGCTGGACGTGATGGCGATGCCTGTAATCCCAGCTACTTGGGAGGCTGAGGCAGGAGAATTGCTTGGACCTGGAAGGCGGAGGTTACAGTGAGCAGAGATCTCACCACTCCTCTCCAGCCTGGGTGATGGAATGAGGAGGCTCTGTCTCAAAAAAAAAAAAAAAAAAGGAGTTCTTAGACTTGCACCTAAGAGGGTCCTTCTGGGGCCCTAAGGCCAGGGCCTGGTTCCAGGAGGGTGGCCTGGTAAATGGATTTCTCCTTCTGGCTGGTGTGGTATTTTTTGTGTGTGTGAGATCACCAGAGTGGACCATCAGAAAGGTGCTGACACTTGATTTTGGATGATTCAAATATATCCTGGACACAGGATGCATCCAGGACTCTGGGCCACCAGTGACCATTTACTACTGATCTTAAGGCTTGAGCTGCATGTGTGGAGGCTTTTGCTGTTTTGCTGGCTTTTGCTAATTCTGGTCTACAGCACCCAGGGGTAGTAGCAGTACATGTTTCTTACCCTGTGAACTCCCCACTGCTGGCACCCAAACAGTTACATCATCCCTTTTGCAAGATACATACCATGTGGAGGTGTGGAGTGACTACTCCTGTCTTCTATAAGGATTTTGAGACTCTTGCTCCTCAGTGCCAATGAGGAATTTCTTCTTCTTTTTTTTTTTTTTTTTTTGAGAGGGAGTCTCGCTCTGTCGCCCGGGCTGGAGTGCAGTGGCACCATCTCGGCTCATTGCAACCTCTGCCTCCCAGGTTCAAGCAGTTCTCTGGCCTTGGCCTCCCAAATAGCTGGGATTACAGGCGCATGCCTGGCATGTACAGCTGGACATGACACCATGCCCGGCTAATTTTTGTATTTTTAGTAGAGACAGGGTTTCACCATGTCTATATGTGGATACATACAAGCCGGTCTTGAACTCCTGGCCTCAAGTGATCCACCCACCTTGGCCTCCCAAAATGCTGGGATTACAGGCATAAGCCACCGCTCCCAGCCCCAGTGGGGCATTTCCTATCAATGTTCTCTCTTGCCTCCAACTGGTAGGTGATAACATGCTCTCTTGGGTTGGTCTTAATCTGTGCAAGATAAAGGATAATCACTCCTTGCATGAACGGGATGCTTTTTTCACTCTGCCAACAGGTCCCTTGCTGGTGGCGATGTGTGGAAGGTAGGAATGTGATTAGTTGTGAAAGAGGTCATGTTCTAGGAATGCAGTAATTATGGCTTAAAGAGTTCAAGAGAAAATATGATTAGAAGATATGTTTTATGTTTATACTACAAAATTCCAAATGGCAAATTCTACATTGCCTAAAAATTAATCATCATTCTCATTTTCTTGCATATTCTGGATAAGACTTGCATTTGTGATCATCATCAACAATGTAAAGTAATAAAGTAACCTTTGAGAGAGTCATTGGGAGTTGGTATTTAGGCCATACAGTGGATAATTCCCTGTCATGGGTAACACTATAACCGGCATTAAATGGCACTAGGAAACTACAGAGGCAAGAAGATACAAATTGTTTCAATTTAAATAGGTTTTGAAGAGCTGTAGCAGTGCTATACACTTTTTTCTTGTGGTTGGAGACATGAAATTATTCAAGAATGGTACTTTTCACAGTAAAGAGCATGAAGAAATGATTCCTAGATCTAACAGGAAGAGATGATATCTGGACACCCCAAAGAATCTCCATATACACTGATTGGACAATAAAGAAATATATATAGTATCTCTTCTTTTCTCATTATTCTAAAACTTCATTGACAAATCATGATACTTCACTTGGGCTCATAAATTTTGTAATATATTTAAACACGAAACTGTTTATATAGATAGGGCCCTCTTCCTCACCCTTCGGCCAAAAAAAATTTAGCCCAGGGCCACACACAGTAGAAGCAACTCTGGTTGTGGCTGTATCCAAGGTAATGTCTCATGTGTCATGTCCTTATTAGGCTCTCGACAAGAACTCACCTCCTTGCCTCCCGCAAGTGCTCAGTCTACCAGGCAGGGTAGACTCAATTGGTTCTTTTCAAGCCTTCTCCTTCCCATGAAATGAAGTTACGTTATCCAGCAGAGATTCATTGCTGGTGGGGTCGAAAGGAACTCCAGGGCACAGAGTTGCTGTCATTTTCAGCAATGCTTCGAGTTAGTGTGGAATTTGTTGATGTTCCTGCCTCCATTCCCTGTATCCTACCCATAGACCTGCCTTTCTCTCCTCTTCACATTTTTGCACCGGGCTCCAGTTCATTTTCAGAAAGTGGTTCACATCCCAGAGATGTCACTTCCAGGAGCAGCTGGGCTGATTCTTTATAAGAATTATGATTCAGAAACCAGGTAAAGTTTGGATTTAGGGGAAAGGTAAGGGGAAGAGGAAAATGGTGGTATTAAGGCTAAGCAACAGGGGCAATGAGGGAAATGTGAGTCTCATGTTGAGACCTAATAGTCCATTTATCTATGGAAATAGGATTTCAGGAGGTACTGGGATATCCCAGTGTTTGAAAATGTCAGCTCGCCAGCACTAGCATGAGGTTAGTGTTTGAAATTATATCCTTCTAAACTTATTGCATAATCCTATACACAAGGATATAAAATTATTAACTTCAAAAAATGGGATCTTCAGCACATTTATAAGGTGACAAGAAGAAGAGAAAAAAGCAAAATAAGCCTTATTCTATGAATGCTTTTGCATGCGTCTGGCACTGTGCTACCTACTTACTGAGTACACAGTCATTAAAACAAAACAAAACAGAAGAAACAGGCTTTGCAACATATCCACAAATGAGATCCAGAGGGGAAAATTGTGATAGGAAGAAGGAAGGCGATGTGATTAGAGCCAGCCCTGGGAACTGCGCTGGAAAGCTGGTCTAGCTAAGGACCAAACATACAGTAAGCAACCGTATTAGAAGACTGGGGTTAAAATGATATATTTGTAAGGTTGAGAACAGTTGATACATACAGATCTCCCTTACCAGGGAGGTGCAGCCATCCCGCAGCTGCTGAGTGTTCCCTGTCAAGAATTCACAGGGGCATTCTTCTCCAGAGCATAGCCTCCAGCCTATGGGGGTCTCCTTGTTGACAATGCCTAAAAGGTTATGTCCTTCCCCACGAGTAGCCCACAGCCAATGACTGGCTGATATGGATATGTAAGAACTTAGACCTCTTGCCTCAATCTTATGGCATCTGTCATGTTTTAGAGCTCCCCATGGGGTCAGGCTTGAGACTAACCTTTAGCTAAAATCACTTCTTTGTTTAGCTTTTTACATACAGGTTTCTCCTAAGAGCACTCCTTCAATAAGTCACTAACTCAAGAACATGCTCTAAGGAAGGAATAGGGAATTCATTTTTCTTGAAGCCCTCCAAGAGCTGAAGGTCAAGGGCCCAGGTTGGAGATCAGTTCAGGCAGGTGGGCAGGGTAGACTCTAGAATGTCAGGGTAGCATAATGGTTAAGCACATGGAATCTGGAACTTCTACTGAAAGTTCCAGAACTTTCATTGAAATTGTACTTCTAACATTTACTAGCTTATTTTAGGTAAGTAACTTCGATTGAAAGTTCCAGAACTACATTAAACATTAACATTTACTAGCTTATCTTAGGTAAGTAACCTCTCTGGTTATACCCAGTAGAACTAACACAATGCCTTGTGCATTGTAGGTGTTCAGTGTGTATATATCTAGTTGAACTCACAATTTTTTTTTTTTATGTAGCCTATTCTCATACATTGACTAATATGCCTTTTTTTTTTTTTTTTTTTTTTTTTTTGATAGAGTCTCGCTGTGTTGCTCAGGCTGGAGTGCAGTGGCACAATCTCAGTTCATTGCAACCTCTGCCTCCCTGGTTCAAGCGATTCTCATGCCTCAGCCTTTCGAGTAGCTAGGATTACAGGCACCTGCCACCACACCAGGCTAATTTTTGCATTTTCAGTAGAGACGGGGTTTCACCATGTTGGCCAAACTGTTCTCGAACTCCTGACCTCAGGTGATCTGCCTGCCTCGGCCTCCCAAAGTGCTAGGATTACAGTGCCGCTGTGCCCAGCCATGACTTAATCTTCCCTGGTCCAAATATTCTGGCCCCTGAATCAGTGATGTTTTCATTACACTATGATTCCAACTTTCTTTTTCTAAATCTAAATTTAAAAAATGTTTTAGCCTGGGCACGGTGACTCATGCCTATAATCCCAGCATTTTGGAAGGCCAAGGCAGGAGGATCATCTGAAGTCAGGAGTTCAAGATCAGCCTAGCCAACATGGTGAAACCTTGTCTCTACTAAAAATACAAAATAATTAACCATGCGTGGTGGCACATTCTGTAATCCCAGCTACTTGGGAGGCTGAGGCAGAATTGCTTGAATCCCCGAGGCACAGGCTGCAGTGAGCCAAGATCGCACCACTGCATTCCGGCCTGGGCGACAAGAGCGAAACTCAGTCTTAAGAAAAAAAAAAAATTCTTTTAGAGATAGGGGGCTTTCTATATTGCCTAGGCTGGCCTTAAACTCCTGGCCTCAAGTGATCCTGTTGCCTTGGCCTCCCAAAGTGCTGGGATTACAAGAGTGAGCCACTGCACCTGACCTTTCTTGATCTGTGGTTAGTTGGCCATCTGTCATCAACATCTGAGACTACAGAAGCTCTTGATGAGAGCTTCATGTTTTTTAGCTATTATGGTGGCCTTAAAATGTGTCCACACAGTCACTAATGCTCTTGCCTTCAAAAGGTGAGCTTAATCTCTCTCTCCTTCAGTGTGACTGAACTCAGTGAGAGAACCTGCTAGAAATGAATTCACTTCCAATGAACAGAATGTGATCAAAGTGATGGTATGCCTCTTCTGAAATAGGTCCGAAAAAGAATTTGGCTTTCTCCTTGCTCTTGAGCTCACATCACTTGCTCTGGGGGTAAGCTAGGTGCCACATCATGAGAACACTCAAGCAGCACAATGGAGAGACCGGTGTGGGAATTGAGGTCTTCTGCCAACACCAGGAAGGAATTAAGACCTCCTCCCAAAGGCCATGTGGGTGAGCCATCTTGCAAGCAGCTCCTCCAGCCCCAGTCAAACCTTCAGATGACTGCAGCCCTAGCTGACATTTTTACTGCAAGCTTATGGGAGACCCTGAACCAGAACCTATCAGTTAACCTTCTTCTAAACACTTGACCTTTAGAAACCGCAACATGATACATATTTGTTGCTTTAACTGCTAAGTTTTAGAGTAATTTGTTTCACAGCAATAGATAATATAGTTATGAAATGCAAGATTTTCTGGTCTGGAATGGCTCATTGTAGTGTTTTTTCCATCTCTCCACTCATATCGTTTTTTCTTTATCTAGTAACTAAAGAATTATTTTACTTCCTCTCCCCTTCCCCATCCCCAGGCTAATAATTGACCTACTAACTCAGTTAAAAACCATACAAAGTTTATCATTTTAGGACATTTATAAGCTTATGAAATGTATTTGCTTATCCAGTTATCTCCAGAAATATTAAAGATTACTGCTTATTCTGATTATTTTAAGTTCCTCACATGGAAAAAAGACACTATTTAACGTTGTCATGGGTTAGGGTACTAGGCTTGTAAGAATATATGCTGATACACACGCTTCCTAGAGGGCAATTTGATAATATGCAGCAAAAGTGCTTAATATATATTTTTTAAATCTTTGACCCCAAGATTTTACTTTTCATAATTTATCCTAAGGAATCAATTTGGCAAATGCATAGAGTTGTATGAATAAGAATGTTCATCATAGCATGATTTATAATGGTAAAAGTAAAAAAATTCTAAGTGTCCAACATCAGGGATTATTTAAATAAATAGTAGTTTAACAATGAAATAGTATTAAATCTCTAAAGGGATAATAAAGGCCTAAATTTGTTGCCATGAAAGAATGTAGATGAATTCAGTGAAAAAAATTTATGGTGTGTTTATTACGATTTCATTTTGTGAAAATATATGCCTACCTTTGTAAATAAAGTTCTATATATATTTTTTCTAATGTATATTTAACTTTCTTATACATGCATATATATATGCATGTAAAAAATCCTGGAAGCGTAGATGTCAAAATGTCATCGGTGGTTAACTTTCCGTGATGAGATTTAGAGTAATTTTAATTAATTCATTATTTTCAAATTTATTTGTATTTTCTAATGTTTTTCTAGTGATTTAATGAATAAAAAGAGCAATACAATTCATTGTAAAAAATTAGGAAAATACAGACGAAAAAGGACAAAGTCATGGTCAAATGTAGTCACACTATTTAAGATTAATCACCCTTAATATTTAGGTGCATACTTTTAGTTTTCTATGTGCAAATATACATACAAATATGTATATGTTAAAAAAAATTGGAATCAAATATTTACAGGATTGCCTTATCATCTTGAACTGTAATTTTAAATGTTTGAAATAACATCAATCTCACAGAAAAACTGCAAGTACAACACAAGTAATTCTTCTTTTATTCCGGAACTGTTTGAGAATAAGTTACTGAATGCGCCTCCACTCCTGAATACTTTGGTGTGCCTTTCTTGTAACAAGGATATTCTCATATATAACTATCAAAAGCAGGACATTACTGTTAACATTTACATTATGCTACCATCTAACTCAGACTCTACTCAAATTTTACTATTTGTCTCAGTAATGTTCTTTAGAGCAAAAAGATCCAATCAGAATCATGTGTTTCATTTAGTAGTCATGTCTCTTTATTCTCGTTGGGTATCATACAGTTCCGTAGGCTTTCTTAGATTCTTTTGAAGATTCCAGTCCAGTTATTTTGTAGAATATCTCTCAATGTGGGTTTGTCCTGATTAGATTTAGATTCTCCATCTTTGGCAGAAGTGTCACAAAAATAGTGCATGTTCTTCCTACTGCATCCTCTAAGTTTCAATTCAATTTCAATTTAAGCCATTATTGATTATGTTTACTTTGTTCACCTGATTAAAATGAAATCTGCCAGCCTTCTCTACTGAAGTTATTATTGTATTTTTCTCTTTGGAACTACTAAGTATTTTGTAGTGGATGCATTTTGAAACTATGTAAGTATTTCAGCTGGGCCCGGTGGTTCAGGTCTGTAATCCCAGCACTTTGGGAGGCTGGGGGGTTGGGAGAGGGTGCAGATCACCTGAGATCAGGAGTTCGAGACCAGCCTGGCCAACATGGCAAAACCTCCTCTCTACTAAAATTATAAATATTAGCTGGGCATGATGGTAGGCACCTGTAGTTGCAGCTACTCAGGATGCTGAGGCAGGAGAATCACTTGAACTTGGGAGGCGGAGGTTACTGTGAGTCGAGATTGCCTCACTGCACTCCAAACTGGGTGACAGAGCAAGACTCCATCTCAAAAAGAAGAAGGAGAAGGAGGAGGAGGCAGTAGGAAGGAGGGAGAAGGAGAAGGAGAAGAAGAGGAAGAAGAAGAAGGAGGAGGAGGAGGAAAAGAAAACTATGTAGGTATTTAAATCCTTATCGTATTTTAAAAGTATTCATTTATTTATATAAGTATGGATTCATGGTTTCTATTTTATTCACTGAGTTATTATTTGTCCCAGATTAGCCAGTGGAAGCTGTTTTATAGGGCTTCTGTGTGTTTTTGATGTATCCCTATTCCTCCTCCTCCTCCTCCTCCTCCTCTTCTCCTTCTCCTTCTCCTCCTTCTTCTTCCTCCTTCTCTTCTTCTTCCTTCTCTCTTCTTCTTCTTCTCTTTGCTCTGTTGTCCAGGCTGGAGTACAGGGGTGTGATCATGGCTCACTGCTTTCAAACTCCTGGGCTCAAGCAGTGCTCCCACCTCACCCTCTTGAGTAGCTGAGACTACAGGTGCGCATGACCATGCCCAGCTAATGTTTTCTTTCTTTTCTTTTCTTTCTTTTCTTCTTTCTTTTTTCTTTCTTTTCTTTTCTTTTTCTGTAGAGACAATGTCTCACTATGTTGCACAGGCTGGTCTCTGAACTCTGCCTCCCAAAGTTCTGAAATTACAGGCATGAGCCACCATGCCCAGCCTCCCCATCATTGTTTAGGTAGTTCTTTGCTTTTAGAAACTACAAGATGGCCCAAGCTCATTTTATACTTTCCTTCTCCTGGAACCAGTCATTTTTCTAAGGTGAGCTGGTTGTGTTTAGTGATGAACAGTATTTTGAAACCTGGATCTGGGTACTAGGTAGTGCTCATTGCTGATGGGGTGAGAGAGCTCTAAGGCTGTCTCAGTGGACATAGTTGGGAATATGGCAAATAGCCAGTCACACACACACTCACACTCACATGTATTTGCATGTATTTTCTCTTTTTTCTTTTCTTTTCTTTCTTTCTTTTTTTTTTCATATGAACCTTTTTTATTTCTCTTATTTTTGAGAAAATCTGATCCTTCTGAACCTTGAATAAAGATTTCAAATCTATATGCAGCTACACATAGGCATTATTGTTTTGCATATGGAAAAATGAGGGTTCAAGTCTTAGAAATACATGATGGCAGAGCAGTGAGGAAATCCTGGGCTATTTTCTAACATGATAGAATAGGGTTTCAGACCTCTTGAATTCAGCAGGGATGTAATTTACAAGTAGTGACTCCCTTGAAAATCAGAGTAACCGAACTTGTAGTGAAATTCATTCCTGATGGTGCTTGCTGCATTCCATTCAGGTGCTGGAAGCTGGACTGGAGACCGACCATGTTCCTTCAAGGATCCTCAGCAATGTACAAGGGAAGCTCCTTTCTGAGGGAACTGTGCTTGCATGTAGACCTTCACAGTAGTGCAACATAACTTCTCAGAGATCAACATGCCACCTTTCAGTGAACTTGGGGATTTCAAGAGGAGGCCAAGTGTCAGCACAGCGGCTACTGAAGTGCAATGCCTGCTTCTTAGGGAGGGCAGTAACTCACTAGAACCAGGCCCTTCAGATCCACAGGTGGACTGAAATGAGGATTATTACTCAGCCAGAAAGGACTGGTTGAGTGATTGGAAGGTCTGATGGGTCATCATCCTCTTGTTTAATAGCAACATATGGGATTTCCTGTCCCTGGGAGTGTGGCAGAGCAGAGCACCCAAAGTACAAGTGGTGACCTGGCCACTGATGTGCAGTTTCCCATAGATCTCATTAAATCTGGCCACAGGGGCAGGCACATCCTTCACTTTTCCTTCACTTTGGCCAGCACTTCCTCTGAGAATTCATGTCTTTTAACAAATTTTAATAAATTTCTTTCTGTAGCATTTTTTAGTATCTCTATCAGGGTTTCCAACATATTTGACTGGATATAGATTATAATAGTTAAATTAGTGCAGGCTATGCTTTCTGGATTCATGATTTGAGAAAAAAATGGACATAGCTTTTGCCACCTGGTTCTGATTCAGAGCTCACACCACAAAGAAATGGGATGCTTTCCTGGAGAGAGCCTGTCCTTTGAGTAGGGCTTCTTCTCTTGATGTAGAACAGATTTTGAAAGACTCAGGGCTATTCAGTTTGTAGCAAACTGCAAAAGTAAGAACATAGGTATCTTTGGTGAATTTCACACTTTGATTTTTCATCTCTATCAAAAGCACTACTTCCAAAGCACTTTTATATCTGCCTTTGACAACTAACATATCCATCAAAATATTGAATGATGTGGACTCTGAGAAGGAACCTCATAAATGCTGGTCTTTTATGAGCTCCTCAAGATCCAACCATAACACAGACTCATGACAAGTGGTCCAAACTTATACTCCTCCAAAGTGATATTCAGTTCCCTGCATGGTACTTGTAAATGACATTTTTAGCCAGCTTCACATGGTCCTGGGACCTACACAAATGAAGTAAGGTTATTGACTCCTCCTTCAAGATGAGCTGGTCAATTTTTCTTCCAAATTTCTAAAATAGGTTTCTTTAGTGCCAGGAAGATTACATGCAACAGCCACCTTCTTATGCTGAAATTC
The DNA here is from genome assembly GCF_047675955.1 of Chlorocebus sabaeus. NCBI lineage: Eukaryota > Metazoa > Chordata > Mammalia > Primates > Cercopithecidae > Chlorocebus > Chlorocebus sabaeus. The sequence goes on along the minus strand of NC_132932.1, from coordinate 3,728,711 downwards.
TTTTAATTTCACAATACTATCTGTAAGTAGGTATCTGTTAGCAGCCACAGGCAGAGCTGGAACCTCCCACCCCAGGATACACTGAAATCTGCGGTACCTGCAGAAGAGCTCGATTCAAGGGCCTAAGTGCAGCAGCCATACTCACATGTATTTTCTTTATGTAACTATATTGAAAACCATACATTTATACCAATATCTCAATTCAAATCCAACCCCACAACCTCATATTAGGTTTTCTCTTTCCATATTTGTATCTTAATTTTCTCATTTATAACTTTTTGATTTGTACATTTCTTCTCCCATATTCTTTAATATAGTTGCTTATTCCATCCATCTTCATGTATGTAACCAATCTCACCTTGCTGCTGTCGTTCCCCCTCCCATGTGGATGCCCTTTACCCACTCTGGCTCTGGCACTCTGTGCCAGGGCTGCCCCTCTACATGCGTGTCTGCCATTTGGGCCTGGATATCTCACACTAGGCAACCCATCTGAGTGGATGTCTCCTTTACTTGCTCAGGCTGTGACTCTGCCGGCTGGGTTCCCCTCTCAGCCCCCTCAGACATCCCCCACCATGGACACATCTTCATCTCTCTTGGGTTCTGACTTCTTATTCCCATGCCAGACGGCCCCTCCTCATCAATGTCTATGACCTTGCTCTACCCCACCTGGTGGCTTTAGGACTAAATTGTTTAGAAAGGGAAGGGAGGGAAAGAGGACTTCTATCTTTTGAAAATTCTGTTATATAATAGAATTTTCCGTATTGTTGAGTAGTCATTAAAAAGTTTTACTATATTTTATTCTATTAATGTAATGTGATAATTATTTAAGTATTCCCTCTTTTGAACATTAAGGTGATTTCCAACCAAAAGTAATTTGGGCCGTGCGCGGTGGCTCACGCCTGTAATCCCAACACTTTGGGAGGCTGAGGCGGGTATATCACAAGGTCAGGAGTTCGAGACCAGCCCAGCCAACATGGTGACACCCCATCTCTACTAAAAATACAAAAATTAGCCGGGCGTGGTGGTGGCTGCCTGTAATCCCAGCTACTTGGAGGCCGAGGCAGGAGAATTGCTTGAACCCAGGAGGCAGAGGTTGCAGTGAGCTGAGATTGCGCCCCTGCACTCCAGCTTGGGCGACAGAGCAAGACTCTGTCTTAAATAAATAAATAAATAATTTGCAGGTTGTTTTCCCTCACACAAATTCCCTCTAGTGGAATTTGTTTCCCCCCACCACTGTTTGACTCCAGTCCAAGTCCTAAGAGGCACTACTGCTACCTCTTGCCTCAGTATCTCTAGGGAAGGTGTCCTCTACTCACTAATCCATCAAAGGTCTGTTGACTTTACAACATATTAAGGTTTAGCTGAACTCCACCTCCCTCCCCTCTTCTACTCCTAATATAGCTATATTTCAGTTCTCTTGTTTACTTTTCTAACTTAATACTATACTAATCATTTTAATATCTTTTTCAGATAGACACTGTGTATTTTGAGTTCCTATTTTGTAAAATAAGAACATTAGCATCCTTATCTTTACCTTCACTCTCTTTTCCTCTACTCTCTTTTCCTCTGTGTCCCACCTTCAGTTAACCATACTTTACTTTTATATTGACTTGACTGTTAATATTAATATTTAATTCTGTAACCAAAATTAAGACTTAAGTTTATTGACTATAAAACTTGAAAATGGATACAAAATATTTATATTATTTTATTATTTATTTAATTTTGAGACAGGGTTTCACTCTGTCATCCAGGCTGGAGTATAGTAGTGAGATCTCAACTCACTGCAACCTCCACCTCCCCAGCTCTAGTGATCCTCCCACCTCATCCTCCCAAGTAGCTGGGATTGTAGGCATGTGCCACCACTTCAGGCTATTTTTTGTGTTTTTTTGTGGAGACATGGTTTCACCATGTTGCCCACACTGGTCAAACTCCTGCGCTCAAGCGATCCTCCCCACTCAGCCTCCCAAAGTGCTGGGATTACAGATGTGAGCCACTGTGCCCAGCCTATGTTATTTTATTTTTAGTTTTTAATTTTTGTGTGTACACATTTAGTTTTATTGTAACAAAGCAACTTGTACACTTTTAACATTTAAAACTGAGCATCATCTTTTCTTTCCAGTGAAACAAAAAGAAAATTTAAAAATAAACAGGAACAAAATTACAATCGAGAATGTCAATTCCAAATAAGATCCTACAGGTTCTGCTGATTCTCCCATTGAGTGGTAGGGCTCAGGTCATCATGAGAAGAGAATTTTAAAAGTGTCATCTTAAACTGCAAGGATATCTGTCAAACATCACAAACAGCCCAAAGGAGAAGCCACGTTGTCAAAATGCCCACTTAACCCGGCCAAACATGTCAAAACCACCCTTTGCTGACCTTCTAAAACCCCATTTTTTAGAATTTTTTTTTCTTTTTTTAAACAAAAGAAAGTAGACAGATACATGTTGGTAAATGCTAACTGTCTGTATTCACATAGAGACACAGTGTACTCTCTGAGCCCAATATATACAGAAAGTAGGAAAGAAACTAGACTTCTGTGCACTGCCATGTAGGGCCCTCGCACCCTCCAGCTTCCAGCAGAGCAAAAGGAGCAGGTTTTTCTTTTTTCCCACAGAGCTCAGTGGTGTTGATTCTATACAGTTTTTGCTCAGACAGGAAGGGATAAAAATGAATTTAGAATAGAAAGGGGATAGAGGCTCTTCTCCCATTGTATTCTGCTCAAGGTACTTCCCCCCAAATGAGTTGAAAACCATGTAGTAGAGAAAAGGGACCACAAGAATAGGGTTACTGAGCAAGAAGCAGGGTGGGGCAGGGGAAAGACTGCAACTTGCTCCCAGGAACTGGAGAAAATTTCTTTAAAAGGAAGGTTGGAATCCATCAGTGTCCTATTAGTCATCTTGTCCTTCATCCTCCTCTCCTTCTTCTTCATCATCATCGTCATCTTCACCTTCATCCTCATCTTCTTCTTCAATATCTTCTAATTCTTCCTCCTCCTCCTCCTCCTCCTCCTCCTCATCTTCTTCTCCTTCTCCTTCTCCATCATCCATATTGGGAACCAAGTAGTACTATAATGGGTTTGGCCAAATATCATCTTTGATGACCTCTCCTAACTCATCAGCACCTTCATCAGAATGGTCAGTAAACCAGGTAGAGAAGCTCTCTGGTGCCTCATGCTGCCTCTTCCTGCTGGCTTTATTCTGCATCTGACTTCAATATTTCGTCAAATTTTTTTCCAAATTTCCATTTGATTTCAGTGGACTTTGCAGATGGATCACCATTCTCATTTAGATGAAATTCTTTGGAGAGAACTTTGTTTTCAAAGTAAGGATTTTCACCAAAATAAAAATCTGTTCCGTAACCTAATTTAATATTTTCAAATTCTGTCATTTCAACTCTGATCAAATAATGCAGTGCCTCTTCGCCCTCCTCCCCAAGCAGTGCAGACACTCGGAGATGATTGACAAATATTGTTGCCCCAAAATTTGGGATCTTGACAATCAATTTTGACCTCTTCTGAAAAAACGGTTGGAGGCATTTTTATTATTTCTGTTCTACTTTCAAAATCTCCTCACTGGCTTGTTCGTTAAGTCTATTTCTTTTTGTACTTCATCAACATGTTCAGTTGCTTCTTGCTGTTCTTTTTCTCCCTTCTCCGGCAAGCCTACAGAGACTGATGTCTCCTCCAGTCTCAGAGCAGGAGGTAGTCTTGATTCCTTCTTTTAAGGTGGGAGTGGAGACTGGCATTAGGGGGCCATGCTGCTAGGGAAGTCTAAGAACCAGACCACAAGTCTCCTCACTTGTCAGGAAGCATGCAGAAAACTGTCTACATTATTCGAAATATCCAAACAATGTTTTCTGGAAGTCCAATAACACCATATAGCTTAAAATAACATTATGTGTTTCCCCCTTTTTTTTTTTTGAGACGGAGTCTCGCTTTGTTGCCAGGCTGGAGTGCAGTGGCACAATCTCAGCTCACTGCAATCTCTGCTTCCCAAGTTCAAGTGATTCTCCTGCCTCAGCCTCCCGAGTAGCTGGGACTACAGGCGCCCGCCACCATGCCCGGCTAATTTTTGTATTTTTAGTAGAGACAGGGTGTCACCATGTTGGCCAGGATGGGTTCAATCTCTTGACCTCGTGATTCCCCCTGCCTCAGCCTCCCAAAGTGCTGGGATTACAGGCGGGAGCCACTGCGCTCGGCCTACTGTTACCTTTTTAATTTTCTTACACTGTAAGAAAATTGTGCAAGCTGTATATCCTCAAACTCATCTATCTTCTCAATAAAGTTGTGTTTCCCATTAGGTACTTGCGTTTTTCCTAGAGATTTTTGTCCTTCAGCCTCTGCCTCAATAAGTCTGCTCTGCAGCTATAATCCTGTAATCAGTGTTACCCAGATCCCAAGTTTTCCTTTTCTTTGGTCTACTCTTCTCTGTTTATTCCTAATTTTTTTGGAGCATATCCCCAAGTACATTCATAAGAAAGTGTGCTTGGGAAGTACATTTTGTGTGTTCTTCCATATCTGAAAATGTATTTATTCTGTTCTCTGATTTGATTGATAATTTGCCTGAGTATGGAATTACAGTTACAATTCCTCTGCAGAATTGTGAAACTACATTGCTTTAGAGTCATCTATCATCCAGTTCTATTGTTGAGAAGCCTGATGCCATTTTGAATCTTTGTAAATGATGTTTTCATTCTCCTAGAAAGCTTACAGGATCTTTTTATGTCTGTGTTCTCAATTTTCACAGTGACGTGCTTAGGTATGAGTCATTGTATCCTGCACTGGGGATGGGAGTGGAGTTAATTTGGAAACTCAAATTTTCGGGTATGGGAAATTTGCTTCTGTTTCCCTCTCTCCTCTTTTCCTGGAACTCTATTAGTCAAATATTGAATCTCTTGGATTGCTCTACTATATTATCTTTTCTTCTGTTTTTCTCTTTTGGAAGTCATTTCTTTGACTTTATCTTTTGAACCTAATACTAATTCTTCCAGTCCTGACATTTTATATATTTATTTTTCGAGTAGTTGTTCTTTTTTGGTTTCCTTTTACAAGTTTTTATTTGTTTGTTTTGAAAACAATAGTTCCCCAAATAACTCAGAATACACTAACTAGAGGTAATTAATGCTTTTATCCTCTATTCTCTACTTTGTGATGTTTCTTTCACTTTGTGTTTTTAAATTACAATCTTCAAATAATTATGGAGACAGTTGAGTATGTGCGGAGAATGGACCTTGCAAACAAATAAAACCAATTTTGTAGACTTTGACAAATAAATTTCTCTTTAAGGTAAAGATAACTCAATGTTGTTAAAATTATATACACACATACAATTCTAAGCACATGGTAGGTGCTGAATTTATGGTAGGTCCAGTATTTTCTCTTTTATGAATCAAGTTCTCAAAAATATTAAAACTGGCCAGTGCAGTGACTCACATCTGTAATCCCAGCACTTTGGGAGGTGAAGGTGGGCGGATCACCTGAGCCCAGGAGTTTGAGACCAACCTGGGTAACAGGAAGATTCTGTCTCTACAAGAAAAAAAGAAAGAGAAGAAAGAAAGGAAGAAAAGAAGGAAGGAAGGAAGGAAGGAAGGAAGGAAGGAAGGAAGGAAGAAAGAAAGAAAGAAAGAAAGAAAGAAAGAAAGAAAGAAAGAGAAAGAAAGAAAGAAAAAAGAGAAAGATGGAAAGAGAGAAAGAAAGAGTAAGAAAGAAGAAAGAAAGAGGGAAAGAGAGAGAAAGAGAAAGAAAGAGAAAGAAAAAGAAAGAAAGAGAAAGAAAGAAAGAGAGGGAAGGAAGGAAGGGAGGGAGGGAGGGAGGGAGGGAGGGAGGAAGGAAGGAAGGAAGGAAGGAAGGAAGGAAGGAAGGAAGGAAGGAAGGAGACAGAAAGAAAGAAACGAGCTGGTGTGGTAGTTCATGCCTGTGGTACCAGCTACTTGGGAGGCTGATGCGGGAGGATCACTTGAGCTCAGGAAGTTGAGACTGCAGTGAACTATGATTGTGCCACTGCACTCCAGCCTGAATGGCAGAGCGAGACCCTGTCTTAAATGATGATTATGTTAAAACCTCCAGTATCTACAGTGTGTGTGAGATGTGCCACCAGATGGCGCCATAATTGAAATTGTAACATGGAAGAACTCCAACTCCTTTAATATTTCTGCAGATTTCTGGTGAGGCTTTTGTCCTTGTGATCTGCTCTGCTTTTGAGATACTCTTTTTGCATGTGAGGTCCCATGTTGACCCCATTCCTGAAACCCAGCTCCTTTCTTAACTCTCTTATTTATACCTGCCTCATTCTGCTACACACACCCCAACTTAGGTGAAGTCTTCAGTAGATTTGGAAGTTAAAGAGTAAATGACGGTTTATATTTTCGTGTTGAGAAAACTTTTTATTTTACCCAGATTCATTGCTCACAGTTCTGGATGCTGGGAAGTTCAATATCAAGGTGCCGGCAGATTTGGTGTCTGTTGAATGCTCACTCTCTGCTTCAAAGATGGTGCCATCCAGCTGTATCCTCACATGGGGAAGGGGCAAACAATTTCCGTGTTCTTTTCTAAGGGCACTGATGCACTCATGAGGGAAAGCCCTCATGAAATGCTTATCTCCTAAAGGCCCCACCTCTTAATGTTAAATTGGGTATTAGATTCCGACATATAAATTTTAGGGCAACACCAACATTCAGACCTCAGCACTACTAAACAATGGCTATAAAGTATTCAATAGATGATAATTATTACTATAATGAGATTCTTTGACTCCATTTTAGCCCTAAGATCTTTGAATTCTTGACGAGGAAGAGATATAAAATAAAAAGAAGTAGAAAGCCTGGTGACTGACTTCTCAATTTTCATTCTCTGCTTATTGATCTAAACCAATCATGACAACCCCTCACAATAGTCAGTAATTGGTTTAGGGATAAGAATTCGTAAGCCAATTTGGGGCAATGAAATGTAGAAAACGCTTAAAAAGAACTTTTACAAAAAAAAGTTCCTTTCTAACTAAGGGCTAGGACTATGAAAAACCCATTTGTATGTAGCTAGACACAAAGACTCATGTTGTCTTGGTTACAACTAACAGTCATTTCATGACTATTAAGGAAATTCACTTATTACTTAGTCTTCCTCTTTGGATGGATTTCTGAGGATTTTCTACGTAAATAATTATGTGTCATCTGTAAAATAATTATTTTCTAAATTATATGTTTTTTTTTAATGCTATAATGAACTGGCTAGATCTATAACGCAATGTTGAATAGAAGTGATGAAAGTGAATGTGTTTACCTTGACTTCAATCTTTAAAGAACATTAGTTGTAGGTTTTTTGTAGATGTCCTTTATCAGATTGAGAAAATACCCTTTCATTCCCAGTTTGATAATTGTTTGTAGAATAAATCGGTGTTCATTTTGACAAATGGGTTTTTTTTTTTTTTCAATTTTTAAAAATTGTGGTCAAATACACATAACATTTACCATCTTAACAATTTTTTTTTTTTTTTTGAGATGGTGTTTTGCTCTTGTTGCCCAGGCTGGAGTGAAATGGCACGATCTTGGCTCACTGCAATCTCCACCTCCAGGGTTCAAGCAATTCTTCTGCCTCAGCTGCCTGAGTAGCTGGGATTACAGGAGCCTTCCACCATGACCAGCTGATTTTTTTGTATTTTTAGTAGAGATTTCACCATGTTGGCCAGGCTGGGCTCGAACTCCTGATCTCAGGGGATCTGCCTGCCTTGGTCTCTCAAAGTGCTGGGATTACAGGTGTGAGCCACCACACCCAGCCGGTATTAGATACATTTATAGTGTGTAACTATCACCACCATCTATTCCATAACTCTTTTCATCTTATGAAACTAAAACTGTATACTCACTAAATAGTAACTCCCCATTTCCCCCTTTCCCCAGCTCTTGGCAACCACTCTTCTACTTTCTTTAACAAAGGACTTTTTCTGTATCATTTGAAGTGGTTATATGGTTTTTCACTTTTATTCCATTAATAAAGTGGATTATATTGATTCATTTTTATGTGTTAAACCAATTTGCATTCTTGAACGAATTATCTTTTTTCTTTTAAAAGGCAGGGTCTCACTCTATTGCCCAGGCTGGAGTGCAGTGGCATGATCATAGCTGACTGTAACCTCGAACTCCTGGGCTCAAGCGATCCTCCTACCTCAGCCTCCCAAGTAGCTAGGACTATAAGTGTGCACAACTAGGCCTGGCTAATTTTTAAAAAAATTTTTTTTGTAGAGATGGCGCCTTCCTATATGGCCTATAGGCTGATCTCAGACTCCCAAGCTCAAGTGATTCTCCCACATAGGCTCCCCAAAGTTTTGGAATTACAGGCATGAGCCACCTGTCTGGCCCCTTGGGTGAACTGTATTTGGTTATGCTGTATTATCCCAATACTATATTGCTAGATTTTATTTGCCAATATTTTATTAAGGAGTTTTGCCTCTGTGTTCATGAGGGTTAGTTGCATATAATTTCCTTTTTTAAAAATGTGTTTGTCAGGTTTTGGCATCGGGTTATCCTGGCTTTGTAAAATGAGTTAGGAAGTATTCCCATTTCTATTTTATGAAAGATTTTGTATTGAGTTGGTTTTATTTATCTCTTAAATGTTTGAAAAAATGCACCAGTAGTGCTATCTGGATCTAACTTTTTCTTGTTGATAAGCTTTAAATTATGAATTTATGTAGTAGATATACACCTATTCAGATTTTCTGTTTCTGCCTGTGTCTATTTTAGTAATTGATATCTTTTACAACATTTGTATGTTTCTTCTTATTTCTTACAATTATTGAAGAAGTTGTGCAAATGTTGTTCCTTGAAAAATAATATGCCTTCCCCTCCATACTTTTTTCCCTCTGGCTGTTTTAAAGATTTATCTTTTTGGTTTTTATTAGTTTTCCTACGATGTTGTTAAATGTGGTTTTCTTTCTGTGTGGTTTTTAGCCTTTTTTGAAACTATGGCTTCATGTATTTCTACAGTTTAGAAATATTTCAGCCAATTTTTTCAGCCTCCTTTTCTTTTTTTTTTTTTTTTTTTTTTTTTTTTTTTTTTGAGACGGAGTCTCGCTCTGCCGCCCAGGCTGGAGTGCAGTGGCTGGATCTCAGCTCACTGCAAGCTCCGCCTCCCGGGTTCACGCCATTCTCCTGCCTCCGCCTCCCGAGTAGCTGGGACTACAGGCGCCCGCCACCTCGCCCGGCTAGTTTAGTTTTTTGTATTTTTTAGTAGAGACGGGGTTTCACCATGTTAACCAGGATGGTCTCGATCTCCTGACCTCGTGATCCGCCCATCTCGGCCTCCCAAAGTGCTGGGATTACAGGCTTGAGCCACCGCGCCCGGCCCAGCCTCCTTTTCATAGACTGCTTCTTTCCTATTCACTCTCCTCTTTTCTCTGAGACCTCAATTCCATGTATGTTGGATATGCCCCATATGTCTCTTACACTTTTTTTCTCAGTATTTTTCATGCTTTTTTTTTTTTTAGTTACTGGTTGTTTTATTCTAATCAATTTTCCAGATCTCTCTCTTTTTTTAAAAAGTTGTGTCTATCTGTTTTTAAACCCATGCATCGAGCTTTTTATTTCAGTTGTAGTTTTTAGTTCTGACATTCCATCTGTTTCTTTGGCGTTGTTTCTTATTGCCTGCGAAAATTCTCAATCTTGTTACATTAGCTATTTTGTTACTGCATAACAAATTACCACAAACTTACTGGCTTAAAACAACACATATTTATTATCCCACAGCTCTGTGGGTCTGAATTTTGGGTGCAGCTCAACTGGGTTCTCTGCCCAGTATCTAACAGCTGAGTTGCATTCTTATCTGGAGGCTGTGGGGAAGAATTTGCTTCCACGCTCATGCAGGTTGTTGGCAAAATCCAGTCTTTTTGGTTATAAGGCTGAGGTCCTTGTCTTTTAGTTGGCTGTTGGCCAGGGGTCACTCTCAGCAACCTGAGGCCATCAGCTGTTCCCTGCCATGTTGTCCTCTCTATCTTCAAAGCCATCAATGGAGAATCTCTTTACATCAAATCCCTCCCACACTTCAAATTATTTTTTTTCCAGCAGCCAGTCCACCTAATTAGGTCAGGGTCACCAAGGATAATATCCTTTTCTTAAATTCAACTGTTCCATAAACCATAACGTAATCACGAAATAACTATCCCATCATATTCACAAGTCTTGCTGCACTCAAGGGGAGGAGATGATGTGGGCACATATAACAGGAGTGGGCATTTTGTAGGTCATCGTGTAGGAGCAGGACTAGACTACCACATTGGTCTTTCATGTATTTCAACATAGTCATTTAAAAATTCTTGTCTAATAATTGTTTTCTGGATTATGTGGACATCATTTGTTTTCACTGTCTCTTGTTCTTGGCTTTCATCATGACTTATCTTCTTATATCTTTGATTATTTTTCATTGTATGTTGAGTGTGGCATATATAAAACTGTGAAGATATTTGAGGACCTGAAAGATGTTATTTTCTTCCATGAAGTTTCTACCGCTGTCCCTGCCCCACCACCACTACCATCCACTGTTGCCCAGGCTGGAGTGCAGTGGCACGATCTCAGCTCACTGCAACCTCCACCTTGCGGGTTCAAGCGATTCTCCCCCCGAGTAGCTGGGATTACAGGCACGCGCTACCATGCCCAGCTAATTTTTGTATTTTGTAGAGACAGGGTTTCACCATGTGGCCAAGCTGGTCTCGAACTACTGACCTCAGGTGATCCACCCGCCTTGGCCTCCCAAAGTACTGGGATTACAGGTGTGTGCCACTGCTCCCGGCCTCTCCGTGATATTTTTCTTTTGAAGCTTGGACCATTAGCGATCCTAATTGAGTTTATTCATCAGAATTTTACACGCCACAGGGCTGGGATTTATTCTCTGTGATGGTAGGTCTTTTTCTGGCTCCTTTTTATTCCTAAGATATAGCTGTCAGCATTCTAATTAAAAGCCTGGGACACTATCAGATGTCTCCTCATTCTTGTGTCTTAAACTTTAATTTTTGTTTCCTCAGCCCTGTGGTTCTTATCAAAGCTCTTGTCAGCTTCTTATTTGCCACTTTTGAAATTGACATCGACTTGAAGTGGGGGAAAGCGACCCCAAATACCAGGCTCAGCCTCCCCGCTCCTGAATGCTGGTTACTCAGTTCGTCATTACGCAGGTGCCCCCTCATGCCTTCAGAAAGATTCAGAAATATTTGTGTTCAGCTCTTCATTATTTTAGCAAGAAGCTGGTATGAAACAACCTGTTCCACCATGCCAGAAGCTGCAATAGGAGAATTTCAAACTAGTGGTGACTATACTTTAAAAATCTATACTGACTATACTTTAAAAAAAATTTATTTAGACTCTACTGACTATACTTTAAAAAAAATTTTTAAAGGGCTATACTTTAAAAATCAATAGTGTTGGATTTTTACCTCACATCACACACTAAAAAATATCTCATATGAATTAAATATTCAAAACATAAAGAATTCAGAAAACATTATAAAAGCACATGCAGAAAAGGTTGGAAATGTATTTGTAATGTTAAGGGATATTGCAAACCATTGTTCATAATTTATTATATAAACTTTAAGACTTCTAAGGTGACTAAAATATTACAAATTTGTAAAAGAAACCTCTGAATAGGATAAATATTTGCAGCATCTACTAGAAGAAGAATTAATTTTTGTTGTATAAGTGCTCCTAAAGTCAATAAATATATAAAGACATGCAAAAGATATGAGTAGGAAAATCACAAAAGGAAATAAATTGCTAGTAAACATATGAGATGTTTAACCTCATTAATAACCAGACCAATATAATTTTATATCTACTAGAATGGAATATGATATATCTGATAATGTTAGAAGGATTTAGAGATTCTGTTAGACTATGTTTTGATACAGGTTTTTGGAAAAAGATTGTCAATATACATCAAGTTTTAAAATGCAGATTTGCTGATTCCAGAACAACTTTTTTTTTTTTTTTTTTTTGGTGAGATGGAGTCTTGTTCTGTTGCCCAGGCTGGAGCGCAATGGCACGATCTCGGCTCACTACAGCCTCCACCTCCTGCGTTCAAGCAATTCTTCTGACTCAGCCTCCTGAGTAGCTGGGATTACAGGCACGCACCACCAAGCTCTGCTAATTTCTGTATTTTTAGTAGAGACGGGGTTTCACCATCTTGGTCAGATTGATTTCAAACTCCTGACCTGGCGATCTGCCCACCTCGGCCTCCCAAAGTTCTGGGATTACAGGAATGAGCCACTGCGCCCGACCGATTCCAGAACAATTTTAAACATATTGAAACTGAAGTATAACACAGTTATAGAAAAGTACACAGAACATACATGTACATTTTGGTGACTCTCACTAATCAAATACTCACGTAACCCGTGAAGTTTGTTTCTAGGGCTCTATCCTTAGGAAATATTTCCAAAGGCAAACAAACAGGCTTATAAAAAGCTATTACCTTCAGCATATTTAAGTACTGTTTGAATGTTTTTAAATTCCAATTTTATTTAAATTTAATTTCAAAGACTTTTCTTTTTTTTTCTTTCTTTCTTTTTTTTTTTTTTTTTTTTTTGAGATGGAGTCTCGCTCTGTGGCCCAGGCTGGAGTGCAGTGGCGCGCGCGATGTGGGCTCACTGCAACCTCTGCCCCACTGGTTCATGTGATTCTCCTGCCTCGGCCTCCCGAGTAGCTGGGACCACAGGCGCATGCCAGCACACCCTGCTGATTTTTTGTATTTTTAGTAGAGACGGGATTTCACCATGTTAGCCAGGATGGTCTCCATCTCATGACTTCGTGATCCGCCCACATGATCTGCCTGCCTCGGCCTCCCAAAGTGCTGGGATTACAGGCCTGAGCCAGGGCGCCCAGACTTCAAAGATTTCCATTTGATCCCAGCTCTGTTCTGAATAATGAAGGGAAAGATGTAGTCTATTCTTGTTAGAACTTTATTCATTTATTTATTTATTTTTAACTTATTTTAGGTTCAGGCTACATGTGCAGATTTGTTATATAGGTAAACTTATGTCATGGGGAGTTGCTGTATAGATTATTTTGTCATCCAACTACTAAGCCTAGTACCCAGTGGTTATTTTTTTTCTGCTCCTCTCCCTTCTCCTACCTTCCACCCTCAAGTAGGCCCCAGTGTCTGTTGTTCCCTTCTTTGTGTCCATGAGTTCTCGTCACTTAGTTCCCACTTATAAGTGAGAACATGCAGTATTTGGCTTTCTGTTCCTGTGTTAATTTGCTAAGGATAATGGCCTCCAGCTCCATCCATGTACCCACAAAAGACATGATCTCATTCTTTTTTTACGATGGCTTAGTATTCCATGTGTATATGTACCACATTTTCTTTATCCAATCTGTTATTGATGGGCATTTAGGTTGATTCCATGTCTTTGCTATTGTGAATAGTGCTACATTGAACATTTCGTGTGCATGTGTGTGTGTGGTTTTTTTTTTAGATGGAATCTTTGCTCTATCGCCTGGGCTGGAATGCAGTGGTATGATACCTCGGCTTGCTGCAACGTCTGCCTCCCGGGTTCAAGTCATTCTCCCACCTCATCCTCCCAAGTAGCTGGGACTACAGGTGCGTGCCACCATGCCCAGCTAATCTTTGTAATTTTAGTGGAAATGGGGTTTGACCATGTTGGCCCAGCTAGCCTTAAACTCCAGACCTCAAGTGATCTGCCCGCCTTGACCTTCCAAAATGCTGGGATTACAGGCATGAACCACTGCGCCCAGCTGCATGTGTTTTTATGGTAGAATGATTTATTCATCTGGGTAAATACTCAGCAGGATTGCTGGGTTGAATGGTAGTTCTGTTTTTAGCTCTTTGAGGAATTACCACGCTGCTTTTCACAGTGGTTGAACTAATTTACACTTCCATCAACAGTGTGTAAGTGTTCTCCTTTTCTCTGCAATCTACTCAGCATCTGTTATTTTTTGACTTTTTAATAGCTATTTGAAACTGGATAGTGTATTAACTATAGCCATCCTACCATCATATAGGACACTAGAGCTTATTCCTCTTCTCTAGCTGTAATTTTCTTGAGATATAAAAGTCCAAGGGAAGCAGCAGGGACCTCTCACCTGAAACAGAGGCGAGGGGTGATGCCAGAAGCAGTAGCTCCTGTGGGAACAGGCTCAAGATATCCTCTGACAGGACAGTTATGGATATGACCGCTGGACAAGGAGCGCAGCAGGAAGAACTCAAAGGGCCTGTGAGGATGCATGAAGGTAGCACCCCCAGGAAATTCATAAGTTACCCAAGGACGTTAAAGGAAAAGTACATTCCTATCTGGGGATATGGACATTTGAAGTCTTTAAGTGTTTTTTAAATGAAGGTGTAGCCTTATTTTATACTTACAAGCTGTTGAAGCCTAGACTTGTTACTTTCATAATTTGTATTCTTACTGTGAGAATGAGGTCAACGTGTAATGGACTGCACATATCGGAATGTTCCATATCTCTCACATAATTTTTCTAAACTATGATTTTATTTATTTATTTATTTTTATTATGCTTTAAGTTCTAGGGTACATGTGCACAAAGTGCAGGTTTGTTACATATGTATACATGTGCCATGTTGGAGTGCTGCACCCATTAACTCGTCATTTACATTAAGTATATCTCCTAATGCTATCCCTCCCCTCTCCCCAAACCCCACGACAGGCCCCAGTGTGTGATGTTCCCCTTCCTGTGTCCAAGTGTTCTCATAGTTCAATTCCCACTTATGAGTGAGAACATGTGGTGTTTGGTTTTTTGTCCTTGCGATAGTTTGCTGAGAATGATGGTTTCCAGTTTCATCCATGTCCCTACAAAGGACATGAACTCATCCTTTTTTATGGCTGCATAGTATTCCATGGTGTATATGTGCCACATTTTCTTAATCCAGTCTATCACTGATGGACATTTGGGTTGGTTCCAAGTCTTTGCTATTGTGAATAGTGCCACAATAAATATACGTGTGCATGTGTCTTTATGGCAGCATAATTTGTAGTCCTTTGGGTATATACCCAGTAATGGGATGACTGGGTGAAATGGTATTTCTAGTTCTAGATCCTTGAGAAATCACCACACTGTCTTCCACAGTGGTTGAACTAGTTTACAGTCCCACCAACAGTGTAAAAGTGTTCCTATTTCTCCACATCCTCTCCAGCACCTGTTGTTTCCTGACTTTTTAATGATTGCCATTCTAACTGGTGTGAGATGGTATCTCATTGTGGTTTTGATTTGCATTTCTCTGATGGCCAGTGATGATGAGCATTTTTTCATGTGTCTGTTGGCTGCATACATGTCTTCTTTTGAGAAGTGTCTGTTCATATCCAGTGAGATGAACCCAGTACCTCAGTTGGAAATGCAGAAATCACCGTCTTCTGCGTTGCTCACGCTGGGAGCTCTCCTCTTACATAATTTTTTTAACTGATCAACTCTGTCCTTTGATCATGCCCAAGCTGTGCCCCAGGGGTTCCCTTGAGCCTGTCAGTAAGTTCTATAGCCATCATTGTATCCTTCTTGGCCCTCAGCCAAAAACAGAAGGCCCAGGGCTGGCTCCAGGGCTAGGATCATGGGGATTTTTCTCTAAACTGAGCACTGGGCAGCGATTGAGGACATGCTGATGTTATCAGGCTATTGTAGAACAGAAGATGCAAAACAGAAGCGCTGGTGTGAGTTTTCTGGAACACTCAAAACAGTTTTTTCGGAAAGCCTATTCAGAAGTTTATTTTGGTTTTAGCGATTGGAATTCAAATTGGTTACAATTTAAAAACATAAGCCACATAGTTCTTCCTCAGGCTTTTAAATTAATTTGCAAATTTTATTGTTCAATTCACAAATTCAGTAGATATCTGACTGCATTTTGTGTATCTCACAAAGCTTTCTTGTGACTTGTGTTGATAAATCATGATGGATACTGAGGACACCAAGCGCTAGGAATCTCGGTTTGGGTCTTAGCTTGGGGCTTAGAGAGGCAGAGGGCTGATTAAAGGGCCTCACTTATGCTTGCAAGAGTTTCAGGTCTGAGAAGAATAATCTGAGGCTAATGAAGCATAAATTATTTCTGCAGTCCTCCTGGCTCATAAATAAGTCATAAATAAGGGAATCCCAAACTGTAATTCTCAACTTAAGAGTTGTTCCTTTAGGCCAGCCACGGTGGCTCACGCCTGTAATCCAGCACTTTGGGAGACCAAGGCGGGTGGATCCGGGGTCAGGAGATCAAGATCATCCTGGCTAACATGGTGAAACCCCGTCTCTACTAAAAATACAAAAAATTAGCTGGGCATGGTGACGGGCGCCTGTAGTCCCAGCTACTGGGGAGGCTGAGGCAGGAGAATGGCATGAACCTGGGAGGCAGAGCTTGCAGTGAGCCGAGATGGCGCCACTGCACTCTAGCCTGGGTGACAGAGTGAGGCTCCATCTCAAAAAAAAAAAAAAAAAAAAGTTGTTTCTTTAATCCATAAAATTTAATTTTGTTGTTGTTGTTCTCCTCCCATGCCAGAACATTTGAGGTAAAGAATGCGGATTGGGCAATAACTAGAAGAGGTTCACAATTTCTGTAATGTAGCCTCAGCTGTTATGCCTCTGTTTTTATGATTATCTCATTACATGTAGTGATAGAAATTCACATCAGGCCTCAACTTGGATAACCAAATCTTCTCAGGCCTCACCAGTCTGGAGTTACTGATGATATGACTTTAATAGTCACCTATATCTCACGAGTTTATTACCATCTCTCCAATTCCTGTATGTATTAATTAGAATTGGTTTGGCAATGACAGAAACTTCAGGTAGCAGTGGCTTAACAAAAAAGTGTTTATTTCTCTCATTTCTCTTTATTTTATTTTTTAGAGATGGAATCTCACTCTGTCACCCGGGCTGAAGTGCAGTAGTATGAGATCATAGCTCACTTCAGCCTGAACTCCTGGGCACAAGGGATGCTCCTGCCTCAACCTCCTGGACAGCTGGGACTACAAGTGTGTGCCACTACACCTGGCTAATTTAAAAAATGTTTTGTAGAGATGAAGTCTCATGCGCAGGCTAGTCTCAAACTCCAGGCCTCAAGCAATTCTGCCTCAGCTGCCCCAAATGCTGGGATTACATGAGTGAGCCACCATGGCCAGCCTTTACACTTTGTTTTCTAAAGTCCAGGGTCTGTTATGGTGTTCCATGGTGTCAGACAGTCAGGCTCTATCTTGTTGCTCTACTAAACTCAGCATGTGGCTTCCCCATCAGGGTCCAAGATAGCTACTCTAGCTTCAGACAACATGTCCATTCCAAGGCAAAAGAAAAGAAAAAGCAAATAC
Source organism: Chlorocebus sabaeus (assembly GCF_047675955.1). Classification (NCBI taxonomy): domain Eukaryota; kingdom Metazoa; phylum Chordata; class Mammalia; order Primates; family Cercopithecidae; genus Chlorocebus; species Chlorocebus sabaeus. The sequence goes on along the minus strand of NC_132932.1, from coordinate 3,711,419 downwards.
GGCATTCTCCTTCCCTTCAAGGACACTTCTCAGAGCTTTCACTCAACTTTTCCTGTTCAAGGATATGTCCCAGACTCTCTTTTATTTTGGATGGCTATGTGCTCAGGTGAAATTGGAGGTTTCTGTTACAACCCACAAAGGAAGAAAAGAGTTGCAGACGCTGAGAGACAATGGGTAATGTCTACTCCATCCCTTACAGCTCTCCTTAAAGTCTCACCTGTCTCATCTCTGCCATATCTAGGATTCTCCAGGGGAGCCCTCAAAATGCTCCCAGACAAGTAGGTCAGGTGTATCAGATGGTGTCTTTGATTCTCTTTTTCTTCTGCTTCAGTCTTGATGGTGCCCTTTAGTAACAAAGATACCTGTGGGAGCCTGATCAACATCATGGCTCCATGAAAACAATAGCATCTGCGCCAAGATGTACTTTCATCCAACAGTGCTGAAACTGTTTAGATGAAGATCTTAGAATTGGGTGGGTTTGGGGGATGGGAGTCAAGTGGATACACTATGCCTTTATCACTCAGTGCTGCCTTTTATCCCCTGAGCACCAAAATAGTATTGTTTGTTTCTCAGTTCTCAGCATCTCTCATAAAAATAACTCCACCACATTCTACTTAAAGCTCCTCCTTCCATAGTATTCAACATTGGTCAAAAAGGCAAGGTGCATGTTGTTAGTGTGTATGTGGTGTGTGGGGTGAGGAGGTGGATGGATGTGAAACACCATTCTTGCTTCTCTGCTCCACTATTCATCTTTCTTTTCTTTTCTTTTCTTTTTTTTTTTTTTTTTGAGACGGAGTCTTGCTCTGTCGCCCAAGCTGGAGTACAGTGGCGCGATCTCCACTCACTGCAAGCTCTGCCTCCTGGGTTCATGCCATTCTCCTGCCTCAGCCTCCCGAGTAGCTGGGACTACAGGCGCCCACCACCACGCCCGGCTAATTTTTGTATTTTTAGTAGAGACGGGGTTTCACCATGTTAGCCAGGATGGTCTCGATCTCCTGACCTCATGATCCGCCCGTCTCAGCCTCCCAAAGTGCTGGGATTACAGGTGTGAGCCACCGTGCCCAGCCATCATCTTTCTTTTCTATCATGCAGAATCCTTCCTCTTCATCAATTCTTTTCATGTAACTGGAACCCTTCCAAACACTGCCTCATCAGTTAGCTATGCATACCTGAATCTGTTTGAACTCTGGTTTTAGGAACACCTTAACCTTGAGCCAAGTACCCACATTTTACTTTGTGTGCCCAATGCTGGCAAAGCGACTGGCATGCACAGATACAAAATACATACTTGTTGAATAAGTGAATGAACATGTGGTTAAGTAGTGCCAGAGATGGTGTCGTTGAGTTTAACTATGTCTTACTGATTTTCTACCTACTGAATATGTTCATTTATGATACAGCAGTGCTGAAGTCTCCGACTCTAATAGTGGATTCATCTATTTCTCCTTGCAGGTCTATCATTTTTTACCTTACACATTTTGATGCTCTGTAATTACAATGATGACTTCTTGGAGAATTCTGATGTCTTTAACATGTAACAACCCTCTTCATACCTGATAACTTTACTTGCTTTGAAGTCTGCTTATCTAAAATGTATATAGCCATTCTCAAATTCTTTTCTAAAAATTAATTATTTTAAATTGACAAAAATTATACATATTTATCACATACAATATGATGTTTTGGAATATGTATGCGTTGTGGAGTGGCTAAACTGAGATAATTCACCTATGGTTTTTGTGATAAGAACATACAAAATCCACTCTTTTAGCGATCTTCAAGAATAAAATACATTGTTGTTATTATGATTATCATTATTATTTTTGAGACAGAGTCTCACTCTGTCACCCAGGCTGGAGTGCAGTGGCATGATCTCGGCTCACTGCAACCTCTGCCTCCTGGATTCAAGCAATTTTCCCTGCCTCAGCCTCCCGAGCAGCTGGGATTACAGGCGCCCGCCACCACGCCCGGCTAATTTTTGTATTTTTTAGTACAGATGGGGTTTTGCCATGTTGGCCAGGCTGGTCTTGAACTCCTGACCTTAGGAGATCTGCCCACCTCGGCCTCTCAAAGTGCTGGGATTACAGGCATGAGCCACCGCACGCGACCAATAAATTGTTATAAACTGTAGTCACCATGTTACACAATAGATCTCTTAAACTAATTGCTCCTGTCTAACTAAAATTTTGTACCCTGTGACCAACATCTCCTTCATCTCCTTACCTTCCCAGCCTCTGGTGACCATTTTCTACTCTGTACTTTTTTTTAAAGTAGCTTTAGGGGTACAAGTGGTTTTGGTTACAGGAACAAATTGTATAGTGATGAAGTCTAGAATTTTAGTGCACCCATCACCTAAGTAGTGCACATTGTATCCAAAAAGGTAGTTTTGCGTCCCTCATCCTCCCCATTCCTCACCCTCCCCACTCTCCCCTCCTCTGAGTCTGCAGTGTCCATTAAGCCACTCTGTATACCTTTGTGTACCCATAGTGTAGTTCCCATTTTTAAGTGAAAACTGGCGGTATCTGGTTTTTGATTCTTGCGTTACTTCACTTGAAATAATGGCCTCCGCCGGGCGCGGTGGCTCAAGCCTGTAATCCCAGCACTTTGGGAGGCCGAGATGGGCGGATCACGAGGTCAGGAGATCGAGACCATCCTGGCTAACACGGTGAAACCCCATCTCTACTAAAAAATACAAAAAACTAGCCGGGCAAGGTGGCGGGCGCCTGTAGTCCCAGCTACTCGGGAGGCTGAGGCAGGAGAATGGCGTGAACCCGGGAGGCGGAGCTTGCAGTGAGCTGAGATCTGGCCACTGCACCCCAGCCTGGGTGACAGAGCTAGACTCCGTCTCAAAAAAAAAAAAAAAAAAAAAAAAAAAAGAAATAATGGCCTCCAGTTCCATCCATGTTGCTGCAGAAGACATTAGTCTGTTCTTTTTTATGGCTGAGTAGTGTCCTATGATATATGTACATACCGCATTTTCTTTATCCACGCATCGGGTGATGGGCACTTAGGCTGATTCTATATCTTTGCAATTGTGAATTGTGCTGTGATAAACATACATGCACAGATGCCTTTTTGATATAGTGACTTCTTTTCCTTTGGGTCAGCCAGTAGTGAGATTCTGAATCAAATGGTAGATCTACTTTTAGTTATTGAGAAACCTCCATACTATTTTCCATGGAGGTTGTACTAATTGACATTCCCACCAGCTGTGTATGAGCATTCCTATGTATGAGCATATCCATGCCAACGTCTATTGTTTTTTGATTTTTTGATAATGTCCAGTCTAGATGAGGTAAGGTAGTATCTTATTGTTGTGTTAACTTGCATTTGCCTAATGATTAGTGACATCAGGCATTTTTTAATATGTTTGTTGTCCATTTGTGTATCTTCTTTTCAGAAATGTCTATTCATGTCCTTTGCCCGCTTTTTATTAAGACTTTTTTTCTTGCTGATTTGTTTGAGTTCCTTGTAGATTCTGGATATAAGTCCTTTATTAGATGTATTATTTGCAAATATTTTCTCCCATTCTGTAGGTTTGTTTGTTTACTCTGTTAAATTTGTCTCTTTACTCCGATGATTATTTCTTTTACTATGCAGAAGATTTGTAGCTGTAATTAGGTTCCACTTATTTATTTTTATTTTGGTTACATTTACTTTTGGGGTCTTAGTCATAAATTCTTTTCCTAAGGCAATGTCTAGAAGAGTTTTTCCTAGATTATCTCCTTGAATTTTTGTGATTTCAGGTCTTAGATTTGTCTTCCATCCATCTGGAACTGATTTTTGTATAAGGTGAGAGATAAGGATCCAGTTTCATTCTTTTACATGTAGCTCTCCAATTTTCCCAGCACCATTTATTGAAGAGGGTGTCCTTTCCCTTATTTATGTTTTTGTTTGCTTTGTCAAAGATCAGTTGTTTGTAAGTATTTGGCTTTATTTCTGTGTTCTCTAGTGTGTTTCATTAGTCTCTGTGTCTACTTTTATACCAGTACCATGTTGTTTTGTAGTATAATTTGAAGTCAGGTCATGTGATTACTCCAGATTTGTTCTTTTTGCTTAGGATTGCTTTTCGCTTAGGATCCTGAATAGGATAGCTATTCAGGCTCTTTTTTTTGTTCCATGTTAATTTTAGAATTGTTTCTCTAATTCTGTTAAAAATGATGTTGATATTTTGATAGGAATTACATTGAATCTATAGATTGATTTGGGCAGTATGGTCATTTTACAATATTGATTCATCCAATCCATGAGCATGGGATGTATTTCCATTTGTTTGTGACATCTACAATTTCTTTCAGCAGTGTTTTGTAGTTCTCCTTGTACATCCTTGGTTAAGTATATCCCTAGGCATTTTATTTTTTGTAGCCATTGTAAAAGGGATTTAATTCTTGATTTGATTCTCAACTTGGTCATTGTTGGTATAACAGTGCAACTAATTTGTGTGTATTGATTTTGTTCCCTGAGAGGTTACTGAATTCATTCATTGGATCGAGGAGTCTTTTGAAGGAGTCTTTAGGGTTTTCTAGGTATAAGATCATATCAAGGTATAAGATCATATCATTGGAAATAGAGATAGTTCAATCTCCTCTTTTCCAAGTTGAATTTCCTTTATCTTTCTCTTGTCTGACTGCTCTAGCTAAGACTTCCAGTACTATGTTGAGTAGAAATGGTGAAAGTGAGCATCCTTGTCTTGTTCCAGTTCTTAGGTGAAATGCTTTCAGCTTTTCCTTGTTCAGTATGATGTTGGCTGTCATTTATGGCTTTTATTATTTTGAGGTGTGTTCCCTCTATGCCTAGTTTGTTGAAGTCTACTCTGTACTTCCATGAGTTCAACCTTTTAGATTTCTAGGCTCCTGGGCTCAAGGATCCTCCTACCTCAGCCTTCTGAGTAGCAGGGATTTTAGGGACACATTATCATGTCCAGCTTGGATATTTACTTTATTATGAGTTAAAACTCACAGCAGTGTAGACTTCATGAATGTTTATTCTTTTCTGAGTTTACATGCAACACTGTTTTAAATATGTGTTTATTTACACTTAATCCCCAATGTGATGGTATTTTAAAATTTATTCTGGTGCTAAAATTGTTCCAGCTTTGGTCATTAAGTGCTCCTTCAGGCCCTTATCCTTTTTAGAATATTTCTGTATTTTCTAGAATTACAAGATAGTATAGGCTCGTCTCACATTTTCCTTCCCTAGTCCTGAGATTAGTTTCTGTCAGGAAAAAATCTGGCCAGGCACAGAGGTTCATGCCTGTAATCCCAGCATTTTGAGAGGGATAACAAGGAGGGCAGATCACTTGAGCCCAGGAGTTTGAGACTAGCTTGGGCAACATGGTGAGACCCTCACCTCTAAAGAAACAGAAAAAAAATCTGATTTCTCAATTAAGTTTGTAGAAAAACTTAGGATAGCTAGGCCATGCGGCTTACTGTTACTTGCAAGTAAAAGAATTTGACAAGGACAAGCAAAAGAACGCTTTGCCCCATTTCCAGCCAAAACCAGAGGGATGACAATAATGAGAATAGAAGGAGAATATGACAGCAAAACCATTAGGCATACATCTCTCAATTTCTTCTAGTGAGGCTTAGTCTTGGAGAATGAAAAGTTTCATTAGGTAAACTGGAGATGACATTGAGGAAAGAGTCCTTAGGTTACACCCTCATCAGAATAAATGATGAGGCACATCACAGACCGTCAGAGGGGATGCTCAGGGTTCTTGAAATGCTTTCAGGCTCCATGTAGCCTTGATGATGAGTGGAGAGGCAGATAACCGTTCCAAGATAACCCTGCACAATGGTGGCTGAATTGGACTTCCAGATGCAGTCATGTCACCTATAGGGTGAACCAGACTGCCATAAAGACGCTCATTCCTTGGTTATTTTTGTTGTTGTTGTTATTGTTATTGTTTTGTTTTCAGATGGAGTCTCACTCTTAATGCCTGAGCTGGAGTGCAGTGGCATGATCTTGGCTCACTGCAACCTCTGCCTCCTGAGTTCAAGTGATTCTCCTGCCTCAGCCTCCTGAGTAGCTGGGAATACAGGCGCCCACTACCATGCCCAGCTCATTTTTATATTTTTAATAGAGACGGGATTTCACCATATTGACCAGGCTGGTCTCGAACCCCTAACCTCAGGTGATCCACCAGCCACAGCCTCCCAAAGTGCTGGGATTACAGGTGTGAGCCATCGCAGCCAGCCTCCTTGGTTATTTGTAATAGGTTGCCTAATTTCAACGAGAGCAAGGAGAGGTAGCAAGATGTAGAATGTTAATAGCTATTGTCATTCATCTGTGATAGCTGATGTACACATCTTTAGTAAAGAAAAGTTCTTTGGATATGATATCTTCTTGATGGCTTGTTTTAGTATTAGACTTCTGGCATGACGCTAACCAATGATCCAAAGCTCTGGCTGAACCTTTAATTGTCTGTGACACATTAAAAAAATACAGATGGCTAGGTCTTACCCACACATAGTGAATTAAATCTCCAGGAGTGAGCCTGACATTGGCATTTTTGTTAAAAGTTTTATAGGAGACTCTGGTTAATTAGGCGAAGTTCAGAACCAGTGAACCAAGCCTTTGCAGTTAGGTTTCAGCAGTCACACTCGGCAGAAATTGTTGGCAATGGATTCTGTACTTCTGTCGCAGTTGACTGAGATAAGACCTTGCAAAAGTAGCCAAGACTCTATGTCTCACTAGCAGCCTTACATAGAGTTGCACAGACTAAGAGGCAGTAGAGTAGTGAGTGTGTTCTCAGAATTCCTGCAGAGGTCTAGAGTGGGTCTAGGCAAATGCTTAAAGCTGAGTAACAAACAATAAGAAAAAAAATTTCAGCCAGGCATGGTGGCTCATGCCTGTAATCCCAGCACTCTGGGAGGCCAAGGTGGGTGGGTCACCTGAGGTCAGGAGTTTGAGACCAGCCTGACCAACGTGGTGAAACCCCGTCTCCACTAAATACAAAAAATTAGCCAGGCGTGGTGGCACATGCCCGTAATCCCAACTACTTGGAAGGCTGAGGCAGGAGAATCACTTGAACCCAGGAGGTGGAGGTTGCAGTGAGCCAAGATTGCATCACTACAGTCCAGCCTGGGCAACAAGAGTGAAACTTCGTGTAAAAAAAAAAAAAGAAAATTCATTTTATTAGGTAAGATGAAATGTTTGACGGACTGGTAATTGTTTCCCAGGATACATATTCTTCCTTCTAGAACCAGACTGCATTTCCCAAACTCCCTACCTTAAACATGTCCATGTCACTATGCTCTGGCCAGGCTGATGTGAGTTGAAAAAATGTGAGCAAATTCTTAGCTATGTCTTCTTTAGAGAAATCTGGTTTCCCTCTACTTTACTTTTTCTTATTCCCATGCACTGAAAGGCAGATAGATCTGTGGTGAGCTGGCTTCAACCAACCAGACCGAGATACACCTCAGAACTGGGAAATGGTAGAATCACAACCTTGATAAACCCCAGTTCCTCAATGATTACATGGAGAAAAGCCAGCTTCCCACCATGACAGATTGCCTTTCCCTGGATTGTTATGTAAGGGAGAAATAAACCTCTTTTTTTTTTTTTTTTTTTTTGAGACAGAATTGCCCAGGCTGGAGCACAGTGGCACGATCTTGGCTCACTTACAACCTCTGCCTCCCAGTTTCAAGTGATTCTCCTGCCTCAGCCTTCTAACTAGCTGGGACTACAGGCACACACCACCATGCCCAGCTAATTTTTGTATTTTTAGTAGAGATGGGGTTTCACCATGTTGGCCAGGCTGGTCTTGAACTCCTGAGCCCAGGTGATCCACCCATCTCGGCCTCCCAAAGTACTGGGTTTACAGGCGTGAGCCACTGGGCCCTGCTGATAAATAAACTCCTATTTGTTTGAACTACTGTGCTTTGGAATCATTGTTGCATTAATTTTTTCTACATCTTAATTACTACAAGCTACAGGACCAGTAGTCTCAGATCTTCACTTACTTGTTGAACTTCTTTCACTAGAGGCTTCTCCAAATACTGGGCTCAAAATTTCAAGAAATGATTCACTAATAAGCTTTCAATGTCCATTTTTCTAAAGATGCAACCTATATCTTAAGTTGGAATAGATTATGGCAACTATTAAGTTTTCAGTGCCCCACCAAAAATTAACAAGTGGGCATGTGTGCTATTGGAACACAGGCCTAGGACTTTCTTTCTCCCTCTGCCCTCCCCTGTGACCTCCACATTCTCCGTTCAGAAAGGGGCAGGAGGTGTGAAAGCGCAGACATTGGGTAACACTCACTATTGCCTTAGTTCCCATGTACTAGCAGCGCCCCTTTACTGACCTTACTCTTCTTCCTGTCATAAACATCTCTTTAGAGGTCTTTTCATGTCCAACCCTTGGTCATCTTCCATCCTGTTTCTCAAGCAGGGTAAAATCCCTCATTTTCTCACTCTCATTTTCTCTTGAAATTCCTCCCTTTCATATTCTTAATGTTCCCTCCTCCTTAGAAGTCCACTTTCTTTTTTTTTTTTTTTTTTTTGAGACGGAGTCTTGCTCTGTCGCCCAGGCTGGAGTGCAGTGGCGCGATCTCAGCTCACCGCAAGCTCCGCCTCCCGGGTTCACGCCATTCTCCTGCCTCAGCCTCCCGAGTAGCTGGGACTACAGGCGCCCGCCACCACGCCCGGCTAGTTTTTTGTATTTTTAGTAGAGACGGGGTTTCACCGTGTTAGCCAGGATGGTGTCGATCTCCTGACCTCGTGATCCGCCCGTCTCGGCCTCCCAAAGTGCTGGGATTACAGGCTTGAGCCACCGCGCCCGGCCTTCTAGAAGCCCACTTTCTATTTTGACGTTTGCTGCACAGGTTTCTAGACCAATATGGAAAATCCAAAAATGTGCTGCTCTTCCCTTTGTTGATCTCTAACTAAACACTGAACACAGTGCATGCTGTGGAATATGTGTAAAAAATTAGTTCATCAAAATGTTTATACAATTGAAAATTCTATATGTAATGTATTCATTCATTTTAAAATACTTATTGAATATTAAGTGGCAGGCACTAGGCATTGAAGATAGAAAAGAATGAGAGAATGCCAAAATATTATGCATTTCAATATGGAAATACTCGGGCATTATTACACTAGGGTATATATTGAAGTGATGAGTCGCTCGTACCCACTTGTAATGAACATATTTTAAAAACAGAAGGAAGAAAATCTTTGACAGTGGAATAACTTCAAATATTTGGTTTTCTGAATTAAGTAAGGCAGCATGTTGTATATATACCCATCACTGCGAATGTTCTTGTTCACTTGAAGTTATAATCTAGTGGTTGGAAAACATGTAAGTGTCATCATTCTATCTTATGGGAAATGCCCCTGAATTTAAAATCTCACTTGGTTAAAGACTAATTTATCTTCAGTTTGATAGGACTCGAGGCACGCTCCAGAGGCTCCAGGTTGCTGCAGGTATCTCCTTTGATCTTTTAAGAAGAACTTGATACTGATGACTAGCTCTTGTAACCTTTCAACTATGGAAACTTAGGTGGAATGTTTCTTCTTGTACTCAATGTAAATGATGCAACGAATGCATCAAATGTGATGATGAGGGGATGGGCCATTGCTTCCTTGTGTTTCCAAAAATATGACAGTTCACAGATGTCATGATCTTATGTCAGAGACATGTGAGAAAGACCCATCTTAGAGAGAGAAAGAAAAGAAAGATTTGCATAAAATACGTGATTTCATTTTTTATCCTTGTTTGTTGTGAGACCGGAAAAACAGGAAACAGTGGACAGAGAATATGACCCCCTTACTTGTGACACAAGAGGTAATGATGAACAGTCAAAGGGTGTATTAAAAAACTTCAAAAATTTTATGTCATAAAGAAGATACAGTGTGAGGTATTGTGACTGCTACACATATATATACACACATATATACACATATATATACACACATATATATATGAATAAAAGTTATTGGCTCTGAATTTATCAGGAATATGAATTCAACTTTGTACCAAAATATTACAGGGCAAATGAATAGGGTTCAATTTAGTGTCATCGATTTTCAAGGAGCAGCACAGGGATAGTTACTAGCTTTGGTTTTATTCTCTTCCTAACGTCATCTAAGAATATTGTGCTAGAATAGAAAGGTGTGAATGGTTAAATTAGGTGTCCGCTTGATTGGGTTGAAGGATGCCTAGATGGCTGGAGAAGCATTGTTTCTGGGGATGGCTGTGGAGGTGTTTCCAGAGGAGACTGGCAGATAAGACTGAGAGAGGAAGACCTGCCCTCAATGTGGGCAGGCACCATCCAATTGGCTGCTTGCTCCCCACAACCTCCCCACCCTGTGGCAGCTCTGAGGCCTTCAGCCTCAGACAAGCTTCTCTAACAGCCTTGCTTGCTGCCAGCTTCTATCACTCTCTAGCTTGCATATGGCCTGTCAGCCTATTGTGGGACTTTGCTTTTAACCCTGTGAGCCCATTCTCCCTAATAAATCCCCTTGCATATATCTATCCTATTGATTCTGTTCCCCTGGAGAATCCTGTCAACTAAAGAAAAAAAAATCCAACTTTTAAATAATTAACGTTAGTTTTATTCAGAAGTCTTGCTGAGGTCTGCAGGCTGGGAGGCCTGTGGCTCAGCATCAGCTCTTTAGAGGGGTTCTATCAGACGGCTCCAATGCAGTATTTTAGTTCACAATTTATAGGAGGTAAAGATTCAATATATGCAAAATCACATCAAAGTTGCTCAGAAGTTACATTAAAGCAGAATCACATCAAGATTTGGATGTAAGAGTACAGCTGGTTATAGATTGCGGAAGTATAATCACTAACCTGGTCAGACCTTATTTTGTGAGTAAGAAAACACAAGGACTGGTGTCATTTTCATTGAAATGTCTGAGTGAATAAGGTACCATCCAACTTTTAGAAATCTCCATGACACCTTCTGAAATCCAACCTTTTGTACATGAGCTGAAGAAATTCTGCACATGGGCTAGCCTGGCTGTGTTCTACAGACCATAGGAATATAGTGAGTTAGGGAAACAGATATGGAGCATGGGGACCATGTGCTCTATTCTGAAGTATCTTCAAACATTCTTCTCAAAGAGCTGCAGGTTGTCATAGAGTGAGGGGCTTTGTGAAATTACGCTGGCATGCAGAAATGAGCAAACACGGCATTTACTACTTTGGCAACTTCCACTAACACAAGGGGATAGGAACGACTGTGCTGTCCGTTCATTGGACTAGACTTTTCTCCTATTTATTTATTCAATAACATCATATACATTAGAAATGTTCAAAGAGAATACCAGTTGGGTTTATTTTGGTTAGGAAACAAAATGCTGTGTTGATAGTTTGTCTTACTCTTGGGAATGCTTTGCCTACATTCTTTCACTGAGTAAGTATAATTTAAAATTAATATTGCATCACCACTTCATATCCATTGAAATTGCTATTATATATATATAAAAGAAGTATTGAGGGTTTCGAGAAACTGGAACCCTAGTGCACTGCTGATTGGAATGTGAAATGGTTCAGTCACTGTGGAAAACAGTATAGTAGTTTCTTAAAAAAAAAAATAGAATTATCAAATGATCCAGCAATTCCACTTATGTATACAAACACCAAAAAAAAAAAAAAAAAAAGAAAGAAAGCAAGGACTCAAACAGATATTTGTATGTTGTCAATGTTCATAGCAGCAACATTTACAGTAGCCAAATGGTGAAAACAACTCAAGCATCCTCAGTGGATGAATGGATAAAAAAATGTGTTATATACATACAAGGGAATATTATTAAGCCTTTAAAAAGAAGAAAATTACGACACATGAGTAAAACCTGGAGACATCAGGCCAAGTGAAATAAGCAAGTCATAAAAAGACAAATGCTGTATGAGTCTACTTATATGAGGTATCCGGAGCAGTCAAATTCACAGAGACAGAAAGAAGAATGGTGGTTGCCAGAAACCGGTGGAAAGGTTGAAAGGGGAATTATGATTTAAATGAGCAGAGAGTTTTAGTTTTGCAAGATGAAAAAAGTTCTGGAGATGGATCATGGTGATGGTTGCCCAACAATGTGAATATACCTAATGCTATGGAGCTGCACACTTAACATGATTAAAGTGGTCAGTTTATGTCAGGTATATTTTACTACAATTGAAATAATTAATGGAGTATCATCTCAAGGAATGCTAGCATAAATAATAAACTGTTATGTGAGTCAAAGTCGTGTACGATGTCCATTTTAATAATGAAGTTCGGTATTATTGAGGATAGAGTGTTAATATGTGTTGGACAATAACTATTTGAAATATTATAATCAGTGAAGCTGAAATTATAGCTTGGACTTATCATAGGGAATCTGGTGGATACGGGCCAGGGTCTTGGTTTCCTGTGCAATATTAGACGACAGGGGAAATCTGTGCAAATGAGCCTTATTCTATTTCTACGATTCTAATTCTAAAAGGCATTTGGATCAGATTTTCTATTCTGGAGAAAGAAAATTTCATCCTGATTGTTTTCATGTCTTAGTTATTGTACTATACCATACTCTTTCTTTCTTTCTTTCTTTCTTTTTTTTGGGACAGAGTCTCTCTCTGTCACCCAGACTGGAGTGCAGTGGCACAATCTTGGCTTACTGCAATCTCTGCGTCCTGGGTTCAAGTGATTCTCTTATCTCAGCCTCCTGAGTAGCTGGGATTACAGGCATGGGCCACCACGCCTGGCTAATTTTTGTATTTTTAGTAGAGACAGGGTTTCGCCATTTTGGCCAGGCTGGTCTTGAACTCCTGACCTCAGGTGATCTGCCCGCCTCAGCCTCCCAAAGTGCTGGAATTACAGGCATGAGCCACTGTGCCTGACTGTATTCTTATAAATATATTTTATGTTGTATAACTTCCAAGATCAATGAGATGCGCATGACCCAGAGAGATGGTCTGTAGAACACAGCCAGGCTAGCCCATGTGCAGAATTTCTTCAGCTCATGTACAAAAAGTTGGATTTTAGAAGGTGTCATGGAGATTTCTAAAAGTTGGATGGTACCTTATTCACTCAGACATTTCAGTGAAAAGCCATGTGGCTCCAAATGAAGACTGGTGCTGTATCAGTCATGGTTCTCCAGAGAAAAAGAACCAATAGAGCATATATCGATACACGGAAAGAGATTTATCATGTGGAATTGACCCACACAATTATTGAGGCAGAGAAACCCCACAATTTGCCATCTGCAAGCTGGGAAGCTGGTGATGGAGTTCCAGTCCAAACCCAAAGGTTCCAGAATCTGGAGAACCAATGTCGTAAGTTCTAGTCTGAATATAAAGGCCCAAAAACCAGAAACACTGATGTCCAAGAGCAGGAGAAAGTGGATGTCTCAGTTCAAGCAGACAGAGTCCATTTGCCCTTGCTCTGCCTTTTTGTTCCATTTAGGCCCTTAACAGATAGGACAATGCCCACCTGCATGGGTGAGAGAGATCTTTATTCAGTCTATGGATTAAATGCTAACCTTTTCCAGAAACACTCTCACACTTAAACTCAGAAAAAAATGTTTATGTGAGCATCCCCTAACCCAATCAAGTTGACACATAAAATCAACCATCACAAGTGCCTAGAAGCTTGAATTCCTGTGTTCCTCCCTTAGACACTAAAATGGGGTCTAGCAGTCCTTAGTTCTAGACCCTTACTTACATCAACTTATAGATACACTAGGAGCTCAGCTCTGAGTGTAAAGATAGGGGTAAGGAATGGGAGGAGACTAACAGACTGGACTTGGGTAAAGCGTGCGAAGAGCAATGGACACCTCCATAACATCCCCCATCACTACTATTTATCCCTGTTTCAGAAAGTTTTAAGCAATAATAGTAACATGATGTTAAGAAGTTTGAAGAAGGCCAGGCGCGGTGGCTCATGCCTATAATCCCAGCACTTTGGGAGGCCGAGGTGGGTGTATCACCTGAAGTCGGGAGTTCGAGATCAGCCTGACTAACATGGAGAAACCCCATTTCTACTAAAAATACAAAGTTAACCAGGCGTGGTGGCACACGCCTGTAGTCCCAGCTACTAGGGAGGCTGAGGCAGGAGAATAGCTTGAACCTGCGAGGCGGAGGTTGCAGTGAGCCAAGATAGCGCCATTGCACTCTAGCCTGGGCAACAAGAGCGAAACTCTATCTCAAAAAAAAAAAAAAAAAAGAAAAGAAAGAAAGAAAGTTGAAGAAAAGGAGATAATTTTCTCCTTTTCTTTCATCAGACTGATCCTCCAGCCACTCTGAGGTGATGTATTCTCAGAGGCAGCCACATCTACTAGAAAGTGAGGAAAATAATTGTAGATAATTGTGACTATTTCTAAAAGTAAGAAACTGTAATTTTGTAAACACAAACATCTAAGCTAAATTAAAGTAAAGATGTGGGAATTCACACAAATAACACTGGGAGACAGAAATGTCCTTTGGGGAGTTTGCCTTCCTAAATCTAGAAAGCCTTTATCCTGAGCTGCCCACATCTGAATCTACGTATTGTCCTGTGAGAAAGAATAAGACAAGTGAAATCGCCACACACACAGCCCTAGAAAGATGTATTACATAAATGGCTGAAAGGGATTTGAGTTCTGTTGGTGCCAAATTGTGTCACAAGGAAGAAAATTCCAAACTGAGAAACCCCACATCACCATACCAGAGCCATTGCACTAGATTGAAGCACTTTTTATTCTTTCTGCTGAACTAAAGAATCACATGGATGTGTCTTCGGAGCACATTTCAGGCAACCATTTCCTTTTCCTCTTGGTGCCAGTCATCCTTCCACTGCAGGCATCTGTATCCATAACACATTCAAGGCATGCTAACTTATGGGACCTGCATGACACCACATCTCAGAGCACTGTCAGTGAACCGAGGCTATGGTGCTTTTGTGAGGTGTTGGGAAAGGAAGAAAGGAAGGTGGGTGATTAAAGTGAATGGAAGCAAAATTACCATTCTCAACTTGGATCTATAAGGATCGGTATGGAGAGGATTATTCCTCCCACCCTAAGCTCTCAGAGAACACTCTGCTAGGGCGGTATGACAAAGACACCATCCTCATTGAGGAAACTTCTGTGTTTAGGTGGCTCCACGAGATCATTTATAGTATGAGGAATAAGTTTGTGTATTTCATTTTGCCATGCACAGGTGATAAGGACATAGCCCATCCTATAAAATGATTTATATTCACACCCCGGTATTTCCAATGCTTCTGTTAAATTACAATACACTCCTTCTACGAGACCCTTGCTCCGGTTGCATTTCCTAACTCCATTCTTACATGGCACAAATCTGTTGTAACAGATTTTTTGCAGCTCGTCATATTGCATAAGGAGGAAGTAATGTTCTGTCACACAACGGTATTTGTGGTAAACATTTTTTCTCTTGATTTCTTCATTACAGTAGTCTTTATCATATAATGGCATTCCAGGTTCGATAATGACACGTCTTTCGACGTTTTCTTTGGTAGGTGGTCTGGTGGGCCCTGTACTTTGAAATTCTTCCAAATACTCTTCCAATTCTTCCATCTCATCATCTGGGGAATCAAAATCTGTATCCACCTCTTGCAACTGCACTGGCTGCAGCAGCTGCTGCAGCAATAGAAGCAGGAGCAGTGGGTGTGTGGTGATCGGAGTTCTCATCATTTTTCCTGTAGACACTAAAAGAGATAAGGAGATATGTTCTATTGTGGTAATGTGCTTGCTTCACATTTCCTGTGAGGGGCGCATTTATGCCACATATTGCTGTTCTGGGCTCTAAGATTTTTGGATCATTTTTAAATCGCCAACTCATAATCGATCTGAATACTTCTAAATTATTCACAGAAATGACCTTACTAGGCCTACAGTTCAGCCTAGAGCTGTGGTAAGAGAAGAAAAGGTGAAAGGAAGGGGAATGAGAAAGGGAGAGAAACAAAAGTAAGGAGGAAGAAAAGGAAACAAGGAAGAAATGGAGCAAGAGAGAGATTAAAGGCCGGGCGCGGCGGCTCAAGCCTGTAGTCCCAGCATTTTGGGAGGCCGAAACGGGCTGATCACGAGGTCAGGAGATTGAGACCATCCTGGCTAACACGGTGAAACCCCGCCTCTACTAAAAATACAAAAAATTAGCCGGGCGAGGTGGCGGCGCCTGTAGTTCCAGCTACTAGGGAGGCTGAGGCAGGAGAATGGCATGAACCCGGGAGGCGGAGCTTGCGGTGAGCCGAGGTGGCGCCACTGCACTACAGCCTGGGCGACAAAGCAAGACTCCGCCTCAAAAAAAAAGAGAGATTAAGGAGAGAAGGAAGGAGAAAGGAAATCAAGACAGCAGTGAGAAGAAAGGGAGGGCGGCAGAGAGGAGGCTCACATGCTGCTTCCGTCTGAAACACATGCATCTTTTCCCTTTCCAGGAGTTGAGAACTTGCTCTGAAAAGAGCCACCCTCCCCTTTCAAATATTCCACTTTGATAAGAAAAAAATTCCTTAACCGTGTCTTTCTCCTCTTGCTCTTTTCTGACCATAGATGCCCTTGGGAAAGGGATCAAGGAAGGTTCAATTTTGAGCAGCTGGGATAAAAATACATTCTTGAAGTCACCCTAAACTCAAAACAATGATACACAGTAATAGCTAGCATAATGAGGAGTTAAGTGCCAAGCACTAGACTAAGCACTTTAAGTATATTATCACCATCATCCAAATAACCCTATAATAAATATATTATTTTTAGTATTGTTGTTGTTATAACAATGAAAGTTGCAAAAAGAAAGTAAAGTTAGTAATATCTCTCTGTGAAGGGAAGTTGCTTAAAATCTTACATTAGATCTGGCAGACTCCTGGTTCAAGCCTATTTTTGTCTAATTTCCACACATCTGTTCTTAGCTGGTATTCTATGGCCTCTATCAGTCTGGTTTCCCTTCCTAAGGCTAGGCTGCATCTCCTTCTCTAGGCTGTCAAACACAGTGACTACTGAAAATGCCAATCTTAAAACTGAATTTGAGCCCCTAGAGTGCTTTGACAAATTGGTCCACACTCCATGAAGAACCAACTGTTTTATTGCAGAAGCATCTCCTGAGTTTTCTCACCTTACCAAGCTCTTCGTAGAAGTCCTACTTGGTGGCAACCTGAGTAATTCTCTAACAGTCGTTCCCTGGAGACCTTGATCTATCAGTGATGGAGATGGACAACCTCCTGTTCTAGGCTGGATACTGAGTTTGTTCATATGTGTGTAGAAAGGTTAGAGAATGATGGAATTAAAGAGAGGTGGATGTTGGGGGACACATCAGAAAGTGGAGACAATAGGAAAGTTGAGCATAGGAGTGCAAAGAATGGAAAAGAAAAGACAAAGCTGCGTAAAATACTGATGTGAGAATGGGCACTCTGGGGTGGCCATGTGCCACACTGTCCCTCCCCTCGCTGCTTTTCCTCCCATCCCTGCTTTCACACTCTCATCAGTGTCCTCCAGGAAGTCTCTTCAGAAGAGTGATCCCATGGTGACAGGCCAGAGAGCTCAGAACATATTCTCACGAGAACGTGGAGCCTCTGCAACATCTTGATCTGGAGAGAACATGGACAGTACACGTGTGAAAAGCAGAATTCAGGCAGCTGTGGCCCTGCCCTTTCTACTGCCCGAGCACATGCACAGGGCCTGTCCAGAATACTGTCTTTTTCTGTAAATCTGCAACCTTCTTAACTCTTGATTTATGAATTCAATTGTGGTTTCGTTCTTCTCAAAATCCTTTCTCATCTCAAAGTATGTGTATTTTTTTTTTGTACTCCATTCTGTTACTCTTACAGATTTTTAGAAATCTTTCAACCATCTGGAATTTATTTTAATGCATAGTAAGAAGTTAGTGTGGTCTTTTTTCACATGGTTTATACATAATCTCAGCATCAATTATTTGGGAAAAAAGCTATTGTCTCATCTCTAATTTTATTTATTTATTTATTTTTTATTTTTATTTTTATTTTTTGAGATGGAGTCTGGCTCTGTCGCCCAGGCTGGAGTGCAATGGCCGGATCTCAGCTCACTGCAAGCTCCGCCTCCCAGGTTCACGCCATTCTCCTGCCTCAGCCTCCCGTGTAGCTGGGACTACAGGCACCCGCCACCTCGCCCGGCTACTTTTTTGTATTTTTTTAAGTAGAGACGGGGTTTCACCGTGTTAGCCAGGATGGTCTTGATCTCCTGACCTCGTGATCCGCCCGTCTCGGCCTCCCAAAGTGCTGGGATTACAGGCTTGAGCCACCGCGCCCGGCCTCATCTCTAATTTTAAAAGCTACTTTCAATATTTCATAATTCTGTTTCTGAACACTTTTTTCTGTTTTGATATGCCATAACATGCTGTTTTACTTATTATAATTTTACTGGTTTTTTTTTAAGAGTCACGGTCTCACAATGTTGCCTGGGTTGACTCAGAACTCCTGGGTTCAAGGAATCCTCCCACAGCCTACCAAGCAGCTTGGACTACAGGTGCACTCCACTGTACCTGTACTTATTATCATTTTGTGAAACATTTTGATATCTCATAAAGCAATCTACACTCATTCCTCTTCTTATTCAAATGTTCACTACAGAGACAAACAGAAAGTAGATTATAGGGTGCCTGGGACAGGTGGTAGAAATGAGGATTAACAGTAAATGGGAGAAAGAGAGACAGAGGAGAGAGACAGAGAGAGAGACAGGGTAGCAGTGAGGGAGGGAGGGAGAACACAGAATAAATAGTGTTGAAACAAGATCACTCAGTGTTTCTGAAGTTTTTGCCTGGTAATCTCACACAGCAGAAAACTCCTGGCCTACCTGGGGAATGTAGGCGTCTTGGTTTTTCCTGGGTTCTCACTAATTGAAATTTCTGTGGATGAATCCAGAAATTTGCATTTCAAACAAATTTAAAGGTGATTCTTAGTTCACTAAGGTTGAAGAAGGAATTTCTTAATACGCATTAAAATGAACTTGTGAAAAAGAAAACATCAGAAAACAGTAGGGAAAATGTTTGGCCTTTTCAGCAAATGTTCTTGGAAGAAGAATGGGATGAGTCGCTTCCTCCTCTGGGCTTTTGTGAATCATGTCGCTATGAACATGGGCACACAAATACCTGTTCAAGTCCCTGCTTTTCCTCCCTGTTTTTAAACTTGCTTGGAAGGTTTATTGCAACTTAGATTTGCAGACTGAGAAAGGCCTTGGAAAGGTTGTCTATCTAGTTTCTCTTCCTAAAATCTGAGCCCCAGATCAGAGCTCTGTATTTAACCACACACATAAGAAGTTTACAGTAAAAAGAAAACATTGGAATAAGTAATGGGCTTGTAGATGGACCAATGTATTTCAGAAGGATTATTAAGTGGTATTTTAAATTTTTTAATTTAAGATTAAAATTTAAATTGAAAACTGATTTAAATTAAATTAATTTTTAAAACATTTTTTGAACACTTTATATAATGAAGCATCAATAAATCATGATCATATAATAATTATATAGCCTTAATCACACAAGGAAAAACTAAATTGAATCTTTTAAATTGACAATAATTATAATAACTTACAAACTCAGTGCTGATAAAAGTGTGATGAGATGTTTCTGTCAGAAAGAAATTGTTAGGATTTTTTGGAAAATTTGAGAAATACAATAAAAAGAATAGCTGATACTTTCCTCTAGCATTTCAATAGCTAGAATTCTAAGTTGCAATAATTTATATTGAAAGACAAACAGCAAATTTTACTTAAAAGGGGAAAAAACTGAAATTTTAAAATACAAATATCCAAAAAGGTGGGAAAGGTTAAAATGAGTCTGATGTGTTTATAGAAATGACAGTAAACATTGCAACAATAATTATTATTATAAGAGCTAATATTTATTGAGACAGTCAGTATTTTATGTGCATAGAATTGTATATTCTTAGGATGGGCTATTTTTCAGAATTTACAAATTTATTAATCAATAAAATTTTAGATCATCTGAGAAACAAAGAGAATAGAAAAAAAGAAAAAAATTAAAAATTTAGAGATATTAAATATTTTGTGATATAATATAGTAGTAGGACTCCCTGGTTGACAGTGAGAAAAATTCCAAACAAATTACCTTAAATGCAAGGGGCACTGTATTGACTCACAGAAGTTGGAAGTCCAAGAGGTAGGGCAGGAGACGGAAATCAAATTCTTGACTAGACTCTTGTTTCTACTCTCTCCCATTCTACTCTCCTTTGTACATTCACTTTATTCTCGCGTAGGGTCTCTCCATGTAATGAGAGACCCTACGCAGTCATTACATGGAGAGACACTGCCCCTTTGTGGCCTTATATTTAGGGTCACAGTAGGAAGTGCCATTTTCTCCCACCTTCACCCAACATGGAAAATAACTTTTCTGATTGGCCATGCTTCTGCCACATGAATAAATCCAGGGATGTGGGGCACTCAGATTGGCTACCTGAAACACATGTCCTCTTTCAGAAGTAAAGGCAAAACTACACAATTAAAACCCAACAGAATTCCAATTGTCCACAGAAGGGCTGTTCCCTATTACACAAAAAAGGAATAGAGACCGAATCCGAAAGTAATAAACATGCTTTGCTGTTTAGCTGGGGGAAAATCAAAACACTCCATCTATAGCATGTTCTCAATTAACAGAAATATAGATTACATGGGAAAGAAAAGAAAAAAATAAAATAGAAAATAAGTTGTTATTTCTGAATGATATATTTCTGGTTAATTTTTTTATTCTAATCTTTAAAATAGACAATTTTACAAATTCAAAAAAATAACAAAATGTCATTGAAGAAGTGAAGTTTTAAGATCTGGATTGGGTATGTTCTTAAATATTAAGTGCTATTTTTCCAGACTTCCACATGTTTATATCAGTAAACTCAATTTTCTTCAGCATCAGGAAAATCTATGCCTTAGTTTGAGTGGTTGAGAAAAGACAGATTATAAAACTTCAAAACTTAGAATTAGACTAACCTTTGTGAATAAATCCCAGGGTGTCTCTTAGTTAAATCCAGTAGAAAAAATATAAGTTTTAACAGCTTTAAATTTTCACAAACATTTTGAGGCAATATTTATGTCTCAAACCTTTACACCCATGATTGAACTGAGAATGGTACCTGTCATGCGCGTCCGTGTGAAGAGACCACCAAACAGGCTTTGTGTGAGCAATAAAGCTTTTTAATCACCTGGGTGCAGGCGGGCTGAGTTGGAAAAGAGAGTCAGCGAAGGGAGATAAGAGTGGGGCCCTTTTATAGGATTTGGGTAGGTAAAGGAATATTACAGTCAAAGGGGGGTTGTTCTCTGGCAGGCAGAAGTGGGGGTTACAAGGTGCTCAGTGGAGGAGATTTTTGAGCCAGATTGAGCCAGGTAAAGGACTTTCACAAGATAATATCATCGCTTAAGGCAAGGACAGGCCATTTTCACTTCTTTTGTGGTGGAATGTCATCAGTTAAGGCGGGGCAGGGCATTTGCACTTCTTTTGTGATTCTTCAGTTACTTCAGGCCATCTGGGCGTATTAAGTGCAAGTGACAGGGGATGCAGTGGCTGGGCTTGGGCTCAGAGGCCTGACATTATTCATAGTTTTTGAGTAAATAAAAGATGTCCTTATTTAAAAAAAAAAAAAAAAAAAGGCACATTCACAAAGAAAATTACTGAAATACTTGATTACACACACATAAACTGAATCGCATACCATATACATGAGTGCATAGAAAATTTCACCATAGGCCGGGCGCGGTGGCTCAAGCCTGTAATCCCAGCACTTTGGGAGGCCGAGACGGGTGGATCACGAGGTCAGGAGATCGAGACCATCCTTTCTAACACGGTGAAACCCCATCTCTACTAAAAAGTGCAAAAAACTAGCCGGGCGAGGTGGTGGGTGCCTGTAGTCCCAGCTACCTACTTGGGAGGCTGAGGCAGGAGAATGGTGTAAACCCGGGAGGCGGAGCTTGCAGTGAGCTGAGATCTGGCCACTGCACCCCAGCCTGGGCGACAGAGCGAGACTCCGTCTCAAAAAAAAAAAGAAAAAAAAAAAAAGAAAATTTCACCATAAACAAAAAACAATATAAGAATCTCTAAAGACACCAAATATAAGATTCAAAGACCACAAACAGTTTAAAAATACTTTCTAAACATATGCAGTGTGAATGAGCTTCTCAAACTCAGGTGTGAATAAAGTGTTAATTCCTTCTCTAAATCCAACTGTACAGAATTATCTGTACAGAAACCCCAACTATTGAAGGTGGTAGCAAAATGTAGCTCAGTTATTACTCTAGGTGTCTTCCACCTTTCTTACCGAATCAGAGAAACCCAGGAATCTGCAGTTGTCCTAGTACAAAAAGTTCAATACCTTATATGTGAGTGCTGATTGGCGTTATCAAAGTTTCTCTTTCTGTTATAAATGGCCTAAATATTGAGCAGAGGTTTTCCTCTGTCTTTCAGGTATCTAAGAATTTAATGCTAATGCTATTAACTTCCACTTGAACCATCAAGGCCCAAAGATATGACAACTTCTTGTGTTGTAGAAACAAAGAAGTTCTCCCTTTCTTTTCCAGTCTTCTACAGCAATAAAAGCTAAATGCCAATCTATAACATATGACAAGGTAGAAAATGTCACTTTAAGAGGGCTGCATAATATAGTTCATATTATGCTCACTGCCAGTCTTTATTCAGATTGTATTCAACGTGAGCCAGTCACTCTAGTCTCTTCCTTCCTTCCTCTGGGTTCTTATGTCTGTGAAGAGAAACTAATAGGTTCCAGGCTGGTATAGCCTCAAGCAACACCTGAGGCTCCCTATACTTTTAAAGAACTAAAATACTTTAGACATGGCTTTGAAACACAAGAGAGAGCAAGAAAGTTAGCAAAGTGATAGAGGAGAAGATTCTCTGGCATGACTCCCTACCAAAAAATATAACTAGAAAACACTCAAAGACAAAAATATCACCCTGAATCCCTGAATGCAACAGAACTTTGGGGAGAAGTGGCAAAATCCCCTTGGTCCACAGAATCAAAACAAGCCACCACCAGTAAGAGAAATAGCCATTTTTGACTGTGCCAACCCTTCCCAAGCGGCCAAGCCTTCCCCAACCCTTCCTCTTCCATAGAGCGTTTCTGTGGCAGGCCGATTCTCCCTGACAATCACACAGACAGGCCTGCATGACAGTCACACAGACAGGCCTGCATAGCACTCCACTTACATAGACAAATTTCCACAGAGCTCCCTTAACATTGAGCAAATAGTTAAACCTAGGGAAATCGGTGCCCAGACATCAAGGAAATGAAACATGGTCAGTAGGAGCCTTGCATGAGCTTCTCCCTAACCTGGAGCAAGTCAAAATAATAGGGACAGCCTTACATTCTTAGTGCCGGGACCCGTCCCGGGTCCTGAGATGAGTCAAGGTAACAGAGGCAGCTGTTTGAATGGTTTTATTGGAGAGTCTAGGGCAGCTCTCCAGACCAAGCTGTAAAGGAGATAAGATAGAAATAATCACTCTGCTAGCACAGTAGACAGGACTTGAAGGCACTGGGGTGCTCACAGCTTAATCAGACTTACCAAGCTTTTTTTGTTTGTTTGTTTGTTTTGCCTCTGACCTTCTAGTTGAAACAAAATTAGTTATCAATAGACTTAGACAAATGCTATACTGCATGTAGGCACATAACCCCAATCTATATAAGAAAATTGCAACACTTTGAGTTGGTCTGATGGAATTATCTCCAGCCTTCTCCCTGTACCCTGTAACAGCAATAAATTCCCTTCTTTTCTAGTTTGTCTGCTTCTTGTTATTGGGCCACAAGAAAAAGCAGCCGAACCTGGCTTATTTCCAGAAACATTTCCTTACATCCATGGTTGCTGAGGTGAGAGGAGAGAATTGGAGGTGAACATCCGATCCTACCACTAATCTGGGAGTTTTCATGGGAAGCCCCATTCTGGTCCCTTCCCACAGGAGCTATTGGGAGTCCCAGGAGGAACGGACCACCTGGGGTGAATTGAGGTGTTGACTACAGTGACTGGCACATGAATCATGGTGTCTACTCAGTGCTCCAAACAGTGAGGATACCCCACTGAAGAGATTGGCTGGCATCATAGCACCACAGGGGGCACAATCTGTGGGAAGGCCCAAATTCCTAGCCAGGTTTTTCACAAAGCCCAAGTGCTCACATGGAGCCTTCCTCTGGCCTGGAAACAACTAAAAGATCAGGATTAAGTTGCAGTGCTTGCTTATGTCTTTCTCAGACTGGGAGAAATGACTGGACGGTGATTTTTTTCTAGAGCAGTGTTTAAGTTCCAGTGTTCTCTGTAAATCTTCCCCTAACTAGAAAACGATGCCAGGGCAACAAGTTAGTTCTAGTGCACTGTTTTAATTCTGGTGCTCACTATAAGTTCCCCCCTGAACCAGAAGCAACAACAAGCCATATTTAAGTTTTGATACTAAGAAGTGAAGCCCTAAGACCACCAAAGAACAACTACATAAAGCTATAAGACGTAGCTATCTCCTCAAATGCACAGACACGAAAGTGAATCAATAATCAAGAACAAAAATCTTATGATCACGTTAATAGATGCAAAAAAACACGTTTGTTAAAATTCAACATCTTTTCATGATGAAAACTTACACAAACTGGGTGTAGAAGGAATATGCCTCAAAACAATAAAGGTTATATATGACAAACCCATAGCTAATATTATACTGATGGGAAAAAAACAGAAAGCCTTTCTTTTAATATCTGAAACAAGCCAATGATGCCCACTTTTGTCACTTTTATTCAACATAGTACTGGAAGTCCTAGCCAGACAAATTAGGCAAGAAAAAGATAAACAAATAAAGGGCATCCAAATTGGAAAAGAAAAAGTCAAGTTATCCTTGTTTGCAAGTGACATAATCTTATACCTAGAAAAACCTAAAGATTCCACCAAGAAGCTGTTAAAACTGATAAATGAATTCAGTAAGTTTGCAGGACACAAAATTAACCTACAAAAATCAATAGCACTTTTACACATCAACAACAAACAATCTGAAAAAGAAAGCAATCACATTCACAATAGCTGCAAAATATTATAATATAATTGAAATAAGTTTAACCAAAGAAATAAAAGATCTCTAAAGTGAAAACTATAAAACATGGATTAAAAAAATGGAAAAGGACACCAAAAAATGCAAAGACTTCCCTTTCCATGGATTGGAATAATTAGTATTAATAACATGTCCATATTACCCAAAGTGATCTACAGATGCAATGCAAGGTCTATCAAAATACCAGTGACATTCTACATAGAAATAGAAAAGATAATATTAAGATAAGTGTGAAGCCACAAAGGATCCAGAATAATCAAAGTATTGCAGAGCAAAAAGAATAAACTCCCCTTTATACATAAACATCTATCCTATTCGTTCTGTCCCTCTAGGGAACTCCGACTAATACAAATTTTGGTACCGGGAGTGGTTCTAGTGGAAGAGAACACTAAGAATCGAATTCTTTTATTGGTTTTGGGGATTCTGGAGTTAGCTGCTTAATATGAGTAGACCCCAAAATGCTAAGGACTGTACTTCTAGTAGTATGGAAAACACTGATAGTCCTTGGCATTAACTGTTTAGAGACTTATGCAAAATAAATGCACTTGACACTCCTGATTCACCGCCCAGGAGAGGCAAGGAGTTTAGTGACTCTATACATAATACCTTTGATTATATGTGGAGAGCCAAGGAACTTGATGAAGCTGTTAGTTGTTCCTAAGTTCAGTGAACACAGTGATGAAACATAATCATGAACTCAGGGATTCTGTCTCCTAGCTTCAGAAGCAGGTACTGAGCCTCAAATCTGCTAAGACTGCTTTGAGCGAGAGTCTTCTCTCCTGTAGAAAAGGAGCTGAAATTGTGGAAAAACAGACACAGATTGTTATCATGCAAGTGATTGACCTGCCACAAAAGGGGCACACACAGCCTTGCCAGGTATCTACTGTTAAAGTGAGGGCATTGACTGGAATGGGACCCTGCAACTTGGAATGGGGATGTGTGGGAGGACCCTGATGAAGCTGGGGACACTGAGTTTGTAAACTCTGATGAAACTTTTCTGCCAGAAGAAACAGCTTTCCCATCCCTAGTAGTGGTAACATCCCCTCCCCAACCCATGCTGCCATCAGCCTTTCCACCTTTGTCTGAGGAGATAAACCCTGTGCTGTCTGAGACAATGGTGATGGCCCCCCAAGAGGCAGTTATCAGACTAAATAATGTTGATTCACCTCAGGAGCCACCCTAAACACTCCTGTCTGCTTCTAGACCTATAACTAGACTAAAGTACCAGTGGGCCCCTAGAGGTGATGTTGAGAGTGTGACCCATGAGGAGGTATGCTATACTTGAAAAGAACTGCTTGAGTTCTCTAATTTATATAAACAGCAACCTGGAGGGAATGGGAATGGATATTAAGGGTATGGGATAACAGTGGAAAGAAACATAGAGCTAGATCAGGCTGAATTTATTGATTTGGGCCCACTAAGTAGGGACTGTGTATTTAACATTGCAGCTCAGGGTGTTAAAAAGAGTACTAATAGATTATTTGCTTGGTTAGATGAAATACAGATTAAAAGATGGCCCACTGCAAGCAAACTGGAAATGCATGATCTCCTTTGGTTTAGCATAGAGGAAGGAATCCAAAGGCTTAGGGAGATTAGGATGGTGGAGTGGATTCGTCACTTTAGACCTACTCATCCCAGCTGGGAGGGTCCAGGGATATACCCTTGATCAATGCCTTGCAAAATAGATTTGTAAGGGCAGCACCTCTGTCTTTGAAGAACCCTGTACTTGCTCTTCTTTGTATGTCAGGTCTAACAGTGGGAACCACAGTCACTCAACTACAAAATGTAAATACAGTGGGAATAATTGGATCCTGAGGTGGCAGAGGCCAAGTGGCATCACTCAACCATCAAAGGCAGGGTGGGTGTAGCTATCATAATGGACAGCAGAGACATAGCAGCAATAAGAATAGTCTGACTCATGTAGAGCTCTGGCATTGGCTAATTAATCACAGTGTTCTTAGAAATGAAATTGATAGGAATTTGATTCCTACTTAATTTATATAAGGAGAAAACTTCTAGGTCGAATGGACAAAAGACTAATTTGAATTATAAAAACAGAGAGTCACGGCCCCTAAATCAATTTCCAGACGTGAGCTAGTTTACAGACCCAGAACTTCTTGAATGAAAGGGAGGCTGGGTCCTTTTGAGGGAGGATTTCACTACATTACTGACAATTTATGCAGTGAATATTTCTCCCATCTTTCCCCAAGAAGACTTCCAGCCTTCTACCAGGGTAACTGTATCAGGACACGGGGTCTGAGCTGATGTTGATTCCAGGAGACCCAAAACATCATTGTGGTCCTCCAGTTAAAGTAGGAGCTTATAGACGTCAGACAAATAATGGAGTTTTAACTCAGGTCCCACTTACAGTGGGTCCCCAGACTCATCCTATAGTCATTTCCTTAGTGCCAACACGCATAACTGTCATAGGCATACTTAGCAGCTGGGAGAACCCCCACATTGGCTCCCTGACTAGTAGGGCGAGGACTATTACGGTGGCAAAGGCCAAACGGAAGCCGTTAGAGATACCTCTACCTAGAAAAACAGTAAATCAACAATAATATTGTATCCCTGGAAGGAGGGCAGAGATTAATGCCACCTTCAAGGAATGGAAAGTTGCAGGGATGAGGATTCCCACCACATCCGCATTCAGCTCTCTCATTTGGCCTGTGCAGAGGACAGATGGATCTTGAAGAATGACAGTGGATTATTGTAAGCTTAACCAAGTGGTGACTCCAATTGCAGCTGCTGTACCAGATATGGTTTTCTTGCTTGAGCGAATTAGCACATCTCCTGATACCTGGTATGCAGCCATTGACTTGGTAAATGCCTTTTTCTCCATTCCTGTCCATGAGGCCCACCAGAAGCAATTTGCCTTCAGTTGGCAAGACCAGCAATATACCTTTACTGTCATACCTCAGGGGTATATCAACTCTCTGTCTTTATGTCATAATCTTATTCAAAGAGACCTTGATTGCTTTTCACTTCTGCAAGATATCACACTGCTGGTCCACTACATTGATGACATTATGCTGAATGGATCCAGTGAGCAAGAAGTAGCAAATGCACTGGACTTATTGGTGAGACATTTGCATGCCAGAGGATGGGAAATGCATCTGACTAAAATTCAGGGAACTTCTACCCCAGTAAAATTTCTAGGGATCCAGTAGTGTGGGGCCTGTCCAGACAGTCCTAAGGTGAAGGATAAGTTGCTGCATTTGGCCCCTCCTACAACTAAGAAAGAGGCACAATGCCTAGTGGGCCTATTTGGATTTTGGAGGCAGCACATTCCTCATTTGGGTGTGTTACTCCAGCCCATTTGTTGAGTGACCCGAAAGGCTGCCAGTTTCGAGTGGGGTCCAGAACAGGAGAAGGCTCTGAAACAGGTCCAGGTTGCTGTGCAAGCTGCTCTGCCACTTGGGCCATATGACCCAGCAGATCTAATGGTGCTTGAAGTGTCAGTGGTAGATAGGGATGCTGTTTGGAACCTTTGGCAGGTCCCCATACATGAATCACAGTGGAGGACTCTAGGATTTTTGGAGCAAGGCCCTGTCATCTTCTGCAGGTAACTACTCTTCTTTTGAGAGACAGCTCTTGGCCTGTTACTGGGCTTTGGTGGAAACTGAAAGTTTGACTATGGGTCATCAAGTCACCATGCGACCTGAACTGCCTATCATGAACTAGGTGTTTTCTGACCCATCTAGCCACAGAGTGGGTCGTGCACAGCAGCATTCCATCATCAAATGGAAGTGGTATATATACGATCGGACTCAAGAAGATCCTGAAGGCCTAAGTAAGTTACATGAGAAAGTGGTTCGAATGCCCATGATCTCCACTCCTGCCACCCTGCCTTCTCTCTCCCAGCCTGCACCAATGGCTTCATGGGGGGGTTCTCTGTGATCAGTTGACAGAGGAAGAGAAGACTAGGACCTAGTTCACAGATGGTTCTGCATGATATGCAGGCACCACCCGGAAGTGGGCAACTGCAGCACTATAACCCCCTTCTAGGACATCCCTGAAGGACAGTGGTGAAGGGCACTCTTCCCAGTGGGCAGAACTTAAAGGAGGGCACCTGGTTGTGCACTTTGCATGGAAGGAGAAATGGCCAGATGTGTGAATATATACTGATTCATGGGCTGTAGCCAATGGTTTGGCTGGATGGTCAGGGACTTGGAAGAAGCATGATTGGAAAATTGGTGACAAATTTGGGGAAGAGGTATGTGGATGGACCTCTTTGAGTGATCAAAAGCTGTAAAGATATTTGCATCCCATGGGAGTGCTCACCAATGAGTGACCTCAGAAGAGGAGGATTTTAATAATCAAGTGAATAAGATGATCCTTTCTGTGGACACCACTCAGCCTCTTTCCCTAGCCACCCCTGTCATCGCCCAATGGCCCATGAACAAAGTGGCCATGGTGGCAGGGATGGAGGTTATGCATAGGCCCAGCAACATGGACTTCCACTCACCAAGGTTTACCTGGCTACAGTCACCGCTGAGTGTCCAATTTGCTAGCAGCAGAGGTCAACACTGAGCCCTTGATATGGCACCATTCTTCGGGGTGATCAGCCAGCTACCTTGTGACAGGTTGACTATATTAAACCTCTTTCATCATGGAAAGGGCAAAGGTTTGTCCTCACTGGGATAGACACTTACTCCCGATATGGATTTGCCTATCCTGCATGCAATGCTTCTGCCGTGACTGCCATCTGTGGACTCCAAGAATGCCTTATTCACTGTCATGGCATTCCACACAGCATTGCCTCTGACCAAGGCAATCACTTCATGGCTAAAACAGTGTGGCAGTGGACTTATTCTCATGGATTTCACTGGTCTTACCATGTTCCCCATTATCCTGAAGCATCTTGATTGATAGAATGGTGGAATGGCCTTTTGAAGTCACAATTACAATGCCAACTAGGTGACAATACTTTGGAGGGCTGGGGCAAAGTTCTCCAGAAGGCCATGTATGCTTTGAATCAGCTTCCAAAATATGGTACTGTTTCTCCCATAGCCAGGATTCACGGGTCCAGGAATCAACGGGTGGAAGTGGAAGTGGCACCATTCACCATCAACCATAGTGATTCACTAGCAAAATATTTGCTTCCTGTTCCCACATTACATTACATTCCGTTGGCCTAGAGGTCTTAGTTCCAGAGGGAGGAGCACTGTCACCAGGAGACACACAATGATTCCATTAAACTGGAAGTTAAGATTGACACCTGGGCTTTGGGCTCCTCCTACCTTTAAGCCTAAGAAGGCTAAGAAGGGAGTTATAGTGTTGACTGGGGTGGTTGACTCCGGCTATCAAGATGAAATCAGTCTACTACTCCACAACAGAGGTAAGGAAAGAGTATACATGGAATACAAGAGATTCATTAGGAAGTCTCTTATATTACCATGCCCTGTGATTAAGGTCAATGAAAAACCACAATAGCCCAATTCAGGCAGGACTACAAATGGCCCAGACCCCTCAGGAATGAAGGTTTGGGTCACTCCACCAGGAAAAAAAACCACGACCTGCTGAGGTGCTTCCTGAAGGCAAAGGGAATAGAGAATGGGTAGTAGAAGGTCATCACTACCAGCTACAACCACGTAACCAGCTGCAGAATCAAGGACTGTAACTGTCATGAGTATTTCCTCCTTCTTTTGTTAAATGCATGTTTGTGCATGTATACACTATTACTGGGAAAATATCTTCATTTTATTTCCTTTTCCGTTATCATGTGACATAAGATTGATTGACTTCATATCAGCATGTAAGTATTGTTAACTTTATGTAATAGTATTTGGATTGGGGATTGGTGCGTTTCCGGTTGTACGAAGGATAGTTGTATTATGTCAGGCGTAATTATAACCTTATTATTGTCTTTATTTGAAGATTATGTGTGTTCTCAGGAGATGTGTATGGGTTCAAGTTGACAAGGGGTGGACTTGTGACTGTTAATACTGAGTGTCAACTTGATTGGATTGAAGGATGCAAAGTATTGATCCTGGGTGTTGTCAAAGGAAAATGACTTTTGAGTCAGTGGGCTGTAGGGGGGCAGACTCATCCTTAATCTGGTTGTCACAATCTAATCAGCAGACAGAAAAATGTGAAAAGGTGAGACTGGCCTAGGCTCCCAGCCTACATCTTTCTCCCGTGCTGGATGCTTCCTGCCCTCGGGCATCAGACTCCAAGCTCTTCAGTTTTGAGACTCAGACTGGCTTTCCTTGCTGCTCAAGCTTGCAGACTTGTGGGATCTTGTCTGCAAGATTGTGGGATCTTGTGATCATGTTAGTTAATACTTAATAAACTCCCCTTTATATACATACATCTATCCTATTATGTTCCTCTAGGGAATCTTGACTAATACATGTTTTGGGATAAAATATTTTTGTTTTCTTCTTTGTCTCATAATGTTATGCCAGAGTCAGACTGGAAAGTAAGCCACGATATATACAGTTAAATAAAGCCCATTTAATGAGAAATTATGGTTTGTAGGGCATGACTCCCCAGACTTCTTAAATAGGAATTTGGGTAAGATTAAAAAAAAAACAATCAGAGCTTTGTCCTCAAATGAGATTACCTCTCCCCAGTTAATATGGCTATTATCAAAAAGAAAAATGTATAGCAGATTCTGGTGAGGATGTGGAGAAAGGGGGATGTTCATACACTGCTGGTGGGAATGTAAATTAGTCTAGCCACTATACAGAAGAGTGTGGATGTGCCTCAAAAAACTAAAAATAAAACTAACATATGAGCCAGCAATCCCACTGCTGGGTATATACCCAAAAGAAAGGAAATCAATATATCAAAGTGGTATCTGCACGCTTATGTTTATTGCAACAGTATTCACAATAGCCCAGTTATAGAGTTGACCTAAGTGCCCATCAACTGATTAACAAATAAATATAATGTAATATATATAAATGATGGAATATTATTCAGCCATAAAGAACCAATGAACTTCTGTCATTTGCAGCAACATGGATGGAACTAGAGGTCATTCTGTGAAGTGAAATCAGTGAGTCACAGAAAGGCAAATATTGCACATTTCATTCATATCCAGGAGCCCAAAAAATTGATCCCATGGAAGCAGAAAGTAGAATGACAGTTACCAGAGATTGGGAAAGGGTGGAAGAGGAGGGTAAGAAAGGCTAGTTAATGGGTAGAAAAATACAGTTAAGTAGAAGGAATAATTTCTAGCATTCAATAGCATAGTAGGGTGACTATAGTTACCAATAATTTATTGTACATTTCAAAATAGCTAGAAGAAAAGACTTGGAATGTTCCCAACACAAAAAAATGATAAATGTTTGAGGTCGTGGATATCCTAGTTACCCTAACTTGATATTACACTTTGTATGCATGTATCAAAGTATCTAGTGTATCTTATAAGTAGATACAATTATTATGTATTAACTAAAAAAGAAAGAAAGGAAAAAACTAGGAACATCTCCAGCCAAGACGGATAATACAGACCTGATTTACTTCCCCACCCAAAAGTATAAAAAACTAACAAAAAGCATTAAAACTTATTTTCAAGACACTGAACCTGAGGCAACAAACACACTTATCATTGAGAGAGAACCAAACAAGGCGAGCCCTACGATCACTCAGCTTACTGTCTATAGAGACTTTAGGCAAAAGTGAAGGAAGAGTAAACTTAGAGTTTTCAGACTACCTGAGTTCAGGACATGCAACTGAGAGGCCAAAGAAACTTGAACCTTTAGGATAGAATATGTGAAATGAGAAAGCTGCATCAAGACATAACCTTAGAGATCTGCACAGAGCTCCTGTGACGGTTAATACTGAGTGTCAACTTGACTGGATTGAAGGATGTAAATTATTGATCCTGGGTGTGTCTATGAGGGTGTTGGCAAAGGAGATTAACATTTGAGTCAGTGGGCTGGGAAAGGCAGACCCACCCTTCATCTGGGTAGGCACCATCTAATCAGCTGCCAGCAGGGCTAAAATATAAAACAGGCAGAAAAAAAATGTGAAAAAGCTAGACTGGCCAAGCCTCCCAGCCTACATCTTTCTCCCATGCTGGATGCTTCCTGCCCTCAAACATCAGACTCCAGGTTTTCAATTTTGAGACTCAGACTGGCTCTTCTTGCTCCTCAGCTTGCAGATGGCCTATTGTGGAACCTTGTGTGATTGTGTGAGTTAATACTTAATAAACTCCCCTTTATATATCTATCTATCCTATTAGTTCAGTCCCTCTAGAGAACCCTGACTAATACAGCTCCCCTCAGGCATTCAGCAGTGGACTATTGATCGCATGTGGAAGATAATCACCAGAGACTGGGGAAAGAACCATCTAAAAGGATCAGAGGGAATAGTGACTATTCCTACCAGCCATACTAGAAAAAGTAAAATGTAATAGGGCATTAGGCAGAGTACTCAGGAAGGTCTCTCCTCAGTAGTGGTTGATAATTAGCTCCAGACTAAGTGCTTCTTCAGAGCTACCTAACAAATCATAAAATCAAGATCCAAAAAGATCCAAGTGGTTCCAAGTAGCTTAAATGTATCCTTAAACAACACTCAAGAAGATTTATAGGAATATACAAATATTCCTACAAGGTAAGCCAACAATGTAGAATTCAAAACATCTGAAATCCAATCAACGATTACCAAGCATGTAAAAAAGCAGGAAAACACAAACCTTTATGAGGAGAACAATCAGTCAATGGAAACTGAATCAGAGCAATTACAAATTTCAGAATTAACAGAGAAACAGTTACCACATAGGCAAAAGAATGGGTTGAGTTTTAGATGATTGAAAAAAAAAATCAAGCTTTTAGAGATAAAAACTACAATGTGTGGAATTAAAAAAAAATACACTGGTTGTGATTAGTGGCAGATTAGAAATTGCGTGAGAAAAAATAGTATACAATAAATGCAAGTAGCCCTAGAGTCTCTAAAGGGGAGAACTGGGGAAATTAAAATTTTTTGAAGATATAATGGCCAAAAGCTTTCAAAACTTGATGAAAAGTATCCATTCACAGATACAAAAATCTCAGCAAGTCACAAGAACAAAACATGAAGGAAATACATCAAGGTATATCGTGCTCCAAGTGACAGGGGGAGAAAACAGTGATAGAGAAAACCTTAGAACCGATCTTACAAATAAAAGACATATTATGGTCAGCGCCAGGCGTGGTGGTTCACACCTGTAATCCCAGTACTTTGGGAGGCCAAGGCAGGTGGATCACTTGAGGTCAGGAGTTTGAGACCAGCCTGGCCAACATGGTGAAACCTCATCTATACTAAAAATACAAAAATTAGCAGGGCATAGTGGAGCATGCCTGTAGTCCCAGCTACTCTGGAGGCTGAGGTGAACAAATGGCTTGAGCCCAGGAGGCGGAAGTTGTAGTGAGCCAAGATAGTACCACTACACTCCAGCCTGGGCAACAGAGCAAGACTCTGTCTCAAAAAAAAAAAAAAAAAAAAAGAAGAAGAAGAAGATATGTTATGATCAGAGAAACAAGGATAAACTTGACATTAGATTTTTCATCTGAAATAATATAAGAAAGAATACAATGCAAAAGTATCATTAAAGTTCTGAAAGTATGAAAAATGAATTCCTGCAAATTCTATACTTTGCAAAAATATCTTTCAAAAACTCAGGCAAAATAAACACAAAACAAAGAATTTATCACCAGCAAATCCACACTGCAAGATATATTTTAAAAAATTATACAGGCAGGAAGAAAACGGAAATCTGCATCTATACAAGGGAATAAAGAATGTTACAAATGGTAACTATGTGTGATTTTTCTCATTATTTAAATTTATTTAAAATATAATTGACTTAAAAATAGCAGTTATTGGCGAGGTGCAGTGGCGTAATCCCAGCACTTTGGGACACTGAGATGGGTGGATCACCTGAGGTCAAGAGTTTTAGACCAGCCTGGCCAACACAGTGAAATCCCATCTCTACTAAAAATACAAAAATTAGTCGGGCATGATGGTGGGCGCCTGTAATCCTAGCTACTGGGGAGGTTGAGGCAGGAGAATCACTTGAACCTGAGAGGCAGAGGTTGCAGTGAGCTGAGATTGCACCTCTGCACTACAGCCTGGGTGACAGAGCAAGACTCCATCTCAGGGAGGAAAAAAAAAAAAGCAATTATTATATATGGTGTAATGTGGTTTACATCATATATAAAAGTAAAATACATGACAATATCAGCACAAAATTTGACAGGAGAGAAATAGAAGTATATTATTGTAAGGTTCTTATGCTATAGAAGTAGTATATCAGTTGGGGGCCAGGTGCAGTGGCTCAGGCCTGTAATCCAGCACTTTGGGAGGCTGAGGCAGGTGGATCACCTGAGGTCAGGAGTTTGAGACCAGCCTGGTCAATAGGGTGAAGCCCCATCTCTACTAAAAATACAAAAATTAGCCAGGCATGATGGCTAATGCCTGTAATCCCAGCTACTCAGGATGCTGAGACAGGAGAATTGCTTGAACCCAGGAGGTGGAGGTTGCAGTGAGCCAAGATCATGCCATTACACTCCAGCCTGAGCAACAAGAGCAAAACTCCATCTCTTAAAAAAATAAATAAAATAAATAGTAATATAGGTTGAAAGTAGGCTGTGGTAAGTTACAGATAAGACTCAACTATACACTAACTACAAGAAATGTACATTATATGAAGACACAAAGAAATTAACAGTAAAAGGATATGAAAACATACACCTTGCTAATGCTGGTCAAAAGAAAACTGGAGTGGCTATATTAATATTAGACTATATGGATTTCAGAAGGAAGAATATTACCCGGGCTCAACAGAGTCATTTTCAAATGATAATGGGATCCATTAATCAACAGGACAGAACAATTCTAAATGCTCAAGCCACTGAAAACATGGCTTCAAATTACATGAAGCAAACATGGAAAGAACTGAAAGGGGAAATGGACAAATCCATAATTGCAGCCTGAGTTTTCAATATCTATTGTCAATAACTGGTAAATCAGGAAGGCAGAAAATCAGCAAGAATATTGAAGACTTGAACAACATTATCAATCAACCTCCCCTAACTGACACTTAAAGAACACACAATGATAGCAGAGAACACATTCCTTTAAAGTGCACATGGAACGTCCACCAGGATATACCACATTTTCTGCCAAAACATAGATCAAACAAGAAACCAAAAGGGAAGTTAGAACATATTTTGATCTGAATGAAAGCAATAATAGCATAGCAAAACTTATGGGATGCTGGTAAAGCAGTATTGAAGAGAAAACTGGTATATACTACACATCTATCTTAGATGCAAAGCATGTATCTGTGATAAAAGACTATTATCCAGAAAACTCAACAATAAAAATACAAATAATGCGATTTAAAAATAGGCAAAATATTTTAACAGACATTTCAAAAAAGAAGGTGTATGAATGGCAAACACATTTTAAAAGATGCTCAAAAATCATTAGTCTTTAGGGAAATGCAACTTAAAATCACAATGTTATACCAATAGACACCTATCAGAATGTCTAAAATTAAAATGACTAACTTTAACAAGTATTGGTAAGAATGTTGAGGAACTGAATTTCTCCTAGATTGCTGGAAGAATTGTAAATTACACATCATTTACATGGTTTGCATGTGAATGAAGTCCCTCCCAGCAGGAGACTTTCCAGAGCTGGGCCCAGTGGGGACACCACTCAGAAGGGGATCAGGATTAGAGAACTACCAGAGGGAAAGGGGAATCAGAGAGGGCGATTATGTGTCTACATGATGTCGCTCAGCGAAACAGTGTAGGCCCCCATGTTCCACAAGCCCTGTGTGGACTGCTCCCACAGGGGCTGAAACCAAGATACATTGAATATCGGCCTTTAAATGAAAGTCTTATAATTGGCCTGCCTCCAGAAATCTGTCCAACTTGTCACTTTATACAAACAGTGAGTGTGAATGCAAGACACATAGAAAAGAACACATAAAATTGAACAGTGCAAAGCCTAAAAGGAAACTAGAATACAAAAGTCATGGCAGTATGCAAAAGGGAGCTGTGTATTGAGGGCACAAGCTAGTCAAGAGAAGAGAACATGGAAGTTGGATGAGGAAGGGTTAGAAAAGGGTAAAAGGGGAAAGGTGACATTAGCTATATGTAGTGGTGCATGCCTGTGGTCCCAGCTACTTGAAGGGCTGAGGTGGGAGGATCACCTGAGCATGGGGTGGAGCCTGCAATGAGCTGTGTTCACACCACTGCACTCCAGCCTGGGTGGCAAAGTGAGACCCTGTCTCAAAAAAATAAAAGAAAAGAAAAGAAACAAGAAGGTGAGAGGTATAAAGAAGGGGCAAGTGATCACACTTTGTGTGGGCAGGGTCAAGGCTTTATCTTCGCAACCCTGCCTCCCACCTCATATTCCTCCTCTAACAGGCATCTGTTTCCTGTACCCAGAAGAGATCGCCGAAGGGACATTTAATATGACAGGTCAGACAGCTCAGCCCACATTCTCACAGAGAACATGGGGTTCCTGGAACAGCCTGAGCTGGGGAGGACGAGGGGAACACATGCATAGCAGCAGAGCCTGGAAGCTCGGCCAGCTCTTGTGGTCATGCCCTTTGACCCTATGTGAGACAAACCTCAGGGCCTGTTCAAGCCTCTAATGAGGACGCCACCTCAAAGACCACCTCGGCCAGAGCTGACTGAGGCAAGTCTCTTACCTGAAGAGGTTTAAGAGGAGAGGGGAGTGTCAACAAGGAAGCAAAGCAGCCAAATGTGCAGAGGGCCTGGAAACTGGAATGGTGCTTAGCTCACATTGCTAAGCCCCATTAACTGTCCTGAAAGACAGCAAATGCATCCGTTTGCTTTCCTGGGAAGACTGCATGAGAATGTCCCCTTCCTGTACCAGTGCCCCTACTACATTATATTTTTACTCTTATTTGTGTGGATTGGGTAGGTAAACTATCATAGCCCCTTATTTAATTTGTATTACATTTACATCTTTTTCTTATTAAACTGATGACCTCTTTATGTATTAAAGATATCAATCCTTTTGATATATTGAATTTTTTTCAATTATCTACTTAGCACAGTGTCCTTATCTAATCATAATTAAATTAATCATTTAATCCACAAAACAATCCTGTGAAGTAGAATTTTTTTCAGGAAACATTCTACCTTTATCTTTCTGTATGGTTATAAGCTAGTTTGCTTTTTTCCATCAAATAAAGATGAGTGGCTAAAAGCGTGGCCTGCAGAATCAGACTATCCTCGTTTGCTCCTGGGGGACCACCTATTACACAGGTGACCTTTGTACACTGCCTAAAGTCTTTGTGCTTCTGTTTCTTCATCACTAAAGGGGGAATAATAATAGTATTTGCCTCCTGGGCATTGTTCTGAGAATAAAAAGTAAATAAACTAGCACCTAGCACATCATAAAAGCTCCATTGTTATTATTATTATTATTACCGTTAAACATCTTTGTAATGATTGTTGTATATGATTTCGAATAAGTTTAGCATATTTTGAAACCTGAAGGATTAAGGATTTAAAACAGCCATCTTATCCCAAACCAGCCAGTCCTCTGGTTGCTGGAGTGAAAAGGAGGCATTTCATGTGTGTGAGACCTCTTTTCACTTGTCACTGTTTTGGAAACATGAGTTCCTCTTACAGTGATCTTACGTTTGCCCACAGATGTATCCTATAGTGAAGGACTTTCAGTATAAAAGGACTGCCTTGCTAGTTCTGGGAGACTGTGTAGGAGGTGGAAGCTCTTTGAGTTAAATTGAATTATTTTGCCTCAGTGTTGTCTTCAAAAGCTCTGAATATATAGCCAGTAACCTTTTTTCCTTCATCAGGACTAGAATGTCCTATGATTAAAAAGAAAACTTTTACTTCATCTAATCCAGTAGTGTTCAAACTTTGCAGCACATCAACAAACCTAATGCATTTAGAAAAGACCACATGTGGGGGGAGGGGGGAGGGATTGCACTGGGAGTTATACCTGATGTAAATGATGAGTTGATGGGTGCTGACCAGTTGATGGCTGCAGCACACCAACATGGCACAAGTATACATATGTAACAAACCTGCACGTTATGCACATGTACCCTAGAACTCAAAGTCTAATAATTAAAAAAAAAAAAAAAAAAGAAAAGACCACATGCTACAGTCCTATCTTTGAATCCAAATTTCTGGGATTAGGGCCCAGGGAGTTGTATTTATAATAACTCCAGAAGCTATTGAATTTGTTAGAATAAGGCTAAACTCATGGAATGAAATATCAGAGTATAGTGGGTAAAATATATATCAATATTTTAATCTCATGTAACAGTCCCCAAATGAGCAATCCAGGCTAGCAAAATAACTGTGCTTAACAATTCTTCAGGGATGTGGCCTCCTTCCATGTTACTGTTCAGGCCATTTCTAGGACATTACCGTTATCTGCATGATGAAAGTTGGGGCACACTTATGTCCATTTTGGTGATCTAGCTGTTGAGAAGACAAAAATCACAGAGGAGGCCAGTCCTGTGTTGTAAGACCTGGACTCGGAAGCAGCATGAATTACTTCTGCTCACAGAGACTGGGAAGGTCAGTCTGGCTGGGCATCCTGTGCCTCACTGCATACCTTTGCCTTGGGAGCAAGGAGGGTTGATTTGGGTGGGCAACCTGAAAACTTTGCCACGGTGATCCTGATGCACATTTAAGCCTAAGAACCCAGACCTAATCCAGTTTCCTCCTTGTGTAGATAAGAAAATTGAATCTCAATGAGTGGAAATGACTTTCTTGGAAGGCATGATGAACCCCGCCCATAGAACATATGAAGACTTACTGGTGATGTGGCAAAGTCCTCCTTCCCTCAGTACCATCTTGGGTACTTGAGGCCAGGGTCTTGTTTCTTCATAATTGTTGCTTAAGAGATATTTAGTACATTTTATTTTGGGAAAACAGAGGGAATGGTTAGAGACGAGAAGGGTACTCCTTTTAGGCTAAACAACTGCTGTTGGTGTCTTTCACACACCTCTGTATCCTTCCATACTCTGTCCATCCTCAGCTTCCTTCTCCTACCTGACTCTCCCTTGTATGACCCTTTTAAAATTGGGTCCGTCTCCTTTATCATCCCATCTCATGCTCTCTAATGTTTTCTTTCAGCTAAGGGATGTAACACTTATTCACTTCTCAGTTATTTTTCTTTTCTTTCTTTCTTTGTTTTTTGTTTTTGTTTTTGTTTTTGTTTTTGTTTTGAGACACTCTCACTCTGTCTCCCAGGGTGGAGTGCAGTGGTGTGATCTTGGCTCACCGTAACTTCTGCCTCTAGGTTCAGGTGATTCTCCCACCTCAGCCCCCTGAATAGCTGGGATTACAGGTGTGCACCACCACATCTGGCTAAGTTTTGTGATTTTTGTTTAGTAGAGACTGGGTTTCATCATGTTGGCCAGGCTGGCCTCAAACTCCTGGCCTCAAGTGATCCACTCGCCTTGACCTCCCAACATGTTGGGATAGGTGTGAGCCACTGCGTCCAGCCCACTTCTCAGTTACTTTTCTAAAATGTGCAAGGAACATTTGTTTGACTATATCTAGTCAGGTGGAGTTTGTGCAATTGAGTGGACTGAGATGACAGACTGAGAAAGGGAGAAGGAAGCACATGGAGATAAACTGGCATAGGAGTGAAGACAAGGATACACCAGCTCTGTAGACTCAGAACAGCAGAGATAGGACAGGTACTGGAGACAGGCTAGGTCAGATGAGAATGGAGTACTGGGGGCCTGGAAAGTCAGCCTGAGAAACAGGTGTGAAGCTACAAGAAAAAAAGGAGCTCTCTGCGGTTTGGGAGCAGAAAAGGGATGTTATAAAAACTGAGTACTTTAAAATCTGAAAACTCATGCCCATCATACTCATGAGGGATCCGAGGATGCACAGGATGTCGAAAGTGTAACACGCTTCAAGGATGAGAGGTACTGGCCCTCGGGAGCACTGACTCCCCACACACTCCACATTCGGCCTCCCTTAGGCCTCATTGTATGATGACGGCACAGGTCCTGGTACATCAGGGCACCAAAGGACTGGAACCCAGAGCTCCTGCTTCGTTCAGAGAAGTGGAAGGGTTTGGTCTTAACTAAGCCTCTTTAAAGGATGCTCCTGGCCCAAAAAGAACCAGCTATTCTGGGTCTTTGTTTTCTCTTCTGGTGAGGGATGGTATGAGTACTCGGTTTGAAGTAGGCAGCATTTACTTTTTCTTACACATTACAGAAAACTCTCCCAGAGTTTAAATAGTTGGGCTCTGAGGCTGACATGCCTCTCAGCCAGAGCTGGGAATCTACTGTAGGAAAGAAGCTATTCAAATCTGAACTAAATCTGAACAAGAGGAGACCGCTTAGACTGCTCTACTGTGAATGGAGTCCACCCTTTTTTTTTGATGAGTAGGTGGTAGTGTCAGACTTGCTATGTGGAGCTACCCCTGGGATGGAACTTAGTAAGCACATCTTCCTTTCTGGGTCCTGAGTCCTCCTCCTACAGAGAAGAGACCTTTGGAACCCATGCATTTTGCTTTATTACTCTGTCCTTTGGCTGCCAAGTGCAAACTGAGTCCTAATTACATACCTCTTTGGCCAAACCCACATTGATTAAACAACGGCTACACTGACAAGGGAAAGCCAGCTAAAAGGTACAAAAATGTTGCTGTAATGCTGCATATTGGGTGATTGTAAATGTTTTACCGTTCCAGTATACTGAGAATTCTGCACCAAATATGATAAAGCTTGGGGAAAATGACATATAGAGAATTATGTACAAGAAAGAAGTTACCATGACATAACATTCATTTACATGCATTTATTTAAAATTAGAACATTAAGAAAGAGGGGTCTCAGGACGGAGGGAGGATTTAAGGAGAGGAACAGAAGCATATGGCCACACATCAGTGAAGAAGATAACTGCCCATACTTGATGCAGAATGAACCACGAACGCTTACAAACAAATAGCTGGTAGTGAACAAAATTAACTACAGTATCATAAGACATCAAGGTCGAAGACCAGTCCTGCCTGGTACTTGGCACAGACTTTCTATTCCCATCTTTCTTTCTGCCTCCTCTATTCTTCCATGGCTTGCCATTCCTCTCCCACAGTCCCAGGGTATCAAGACTTTGCTTGAATAAAGATTACAATCAGAATTTTCTTCTCTTTACTGCAACCTGTGAAATAGAGATGAGGGTGGAAGAGTGGAGATTGCATAGGGCTGGAGCTATTCACACTGAGAGCAACAGCTAAGCCAAAGGATCTTTTTCCTCTGGCATCTCCTAAAGGACAGGCAGACCCTTTGTTGTGCGCATACATCAGTTCACACACGTGTGAGCACATACCCTTTGAAGAGAGTAGTGATAATAATATATGTCATACTCATCACTATTTTTCTGAATAGTATCATTGGCAGTACAATTAGTTTTTAATTGTCCATATTGGCTTTAGGCCTTCTTTCCTTAATTCTGCCTAGTTAGGTGGACTCTTGTTTCTTGGCTTTATAGCTGAGCTAGGATGAAATTCAGTTTGTTTCAGACACCCCCCGACCCCACCACCCCCTCACACACACACATACACAGAGAAAGAGAGACAGAGAGAGAGAGAAGAATCTGCACGCCAGTATCAGTTATAAATTTTAATTGAATTATCCACAATTCTGAATTTTTCACTCCTCCAGTTAGAATAAATAATCAAGAGTTTACTATAGTGCTAAAGAGTAGATATTAAGGAAAGAAACAAGAATGAACATGAAGAGGTCCTTCTTTAGTAAGACCCTAGTCTTAAAGCTCTGTGGGATTTACAACTTAGAGCCACAAACTAACCAGCTCATCAGAGAATGACCTGTCAATACTGTCAATATCTTCTCTAATGAGGTAACACTATGGTATTGGCACCTGGGCAATTGTTTGTCTGCAGTGAGCTGACACACTGTATTTTCCAGTTCTGGGCTCTCACGGCAGCTTATGCCAGGATTCTGTACAAACTTGCAGCTGGGGGCCTTGTGGACCCTGTGCATCACTTCTGTGGAGTCATGGATGAAGTTATTGCTCCACTTGCACGATCTGTTTGCTTCTGAAACTTTTCTCCAGACTGTCATGTCATTGCAACACTCTTTGTCATTACCTGAACTGTTTCCCTTGGGGTCATTATAATGTAACCTTCTGAATGTCAGTAATGAGGAAGACATATCATCCTTGGACATGCTGAGGCTGGTATTTCTAACTAACAGGATCGAGTTCATTAACATCTCAATGGTCTGTTTTTCTTGGCCACTTTTTGCCATGTCATATTGCATCTCTTCCTCTGTAAATTCGTCTTTAATTATCTTCATTGTGCTTTCTGGTGTTTCTGCAAGAAGCAGCCCCAGACTGAGCAGCAGCAGAGGAAAGGTCTCCATCTCAGATGTCGTGTAATCTCTTCTGCAGTAAAGACAATAAATGAAAGACAAAATAAGAAGATTAAAGAGGTCGTTCTTTCTTCCTCCTGACAGTTATTCCTGGGAGTGACCCCTACTTGTAGGTTAAAATTTTTATATCTGTGAATGGAGCTATGATATAATAGAAACACGATCAGCTGTGGAGTCTGAAGACTCATGTTCAAATCCCTGCTTTTCTGCTTACAATCTATTCTACCTTATTTAACCCCAGTTTCCCCATCTGAAAAAAATTGTGAGAATTATGTAAAGTGATATGTTTAAAGATCTACAACAAAGTATTTGTTTCTTATCCATTTGCCTTGGTCTATCGTCTCATTGGTGGGGTGTATAATCTCCATGGTGGGTCACAATTCTCACTCAACTCATCCCTCACCATTACCGTATCTCCTATGGCCTCATAGATATAGAACCCGGCACATGGTAGCCACTTGAAAACGAAATAAAACACACATCGCCATTTCCCTCTCTCTCATTTCTTTTTCCACCCATTCTCAGTCATAAGAGTTCTGTCTTGACAAGTTCCTTCAGCAAGTGGATCCTGTACAGGAAGATTCCACTTTGTTGCAGAGCTGGAAGTGAAATTGTGTTTGTTTCCTGGGAGTTTCTGCTGTTGTGCCCAACTGAGGGAAGGAGGGGCAACAGAGGGGTAGACAGGATTGTATGAGATTGATGCAGGAGACCATGTGGAATCAAGGAAGCTCAGGGAGAACTGGACAAAGTGTCCATTTGGCAGTCGGAATCCCAATGGCCTGGGCAGCACCATTGCTTCTTATTCTGTGAAATCTTTTCTGTCTATTTATACCAAAACCCAGCCATGACTTTTTTGTTTTCTGAAACCCTACAGCACAGATTAAGTTGCACTTCATTTTATATGATCTTTTTCATTTTTCTAGTTAGCCAATTAATGTTAATCTTTTCTCCCTCTTGTTAGGCTAAAAATTCCTTGAGCCTGAAACACAGTTTCTGATTATTTATACTTTTATTCATACAGAATCAAATAATGAACTGTAGATCAATAAAGAATCTGAACTCCAGGATCAGTGATAAATTTTAATGGAATTATCCACAGTTTTGGGTTCTTCACTCCTCCAGTTAGTATAAATAATCAAGAGTTTACCATAGTGCTAAAGAGTAGATGTTAAGGAAACAGGAGGAAGAGCAGAGCAGAAATTCCCAGTCTTTCTGAAACATGTAATTGAAGTGGGCAGCATTCATAGCTGCCTGGGTTTTATTCAGTGTGTGTAATTACTGCACACACACTAATTTCTCAACACTATTTGATAACAACATAACATGACTTTACTAGTATATAAAATCCTTTACTTGAGGTCAATCCTGGAAAAATCTCGAAAGAATGGTTATTTAAGTTAATAATTCTTTCTCTCTCTTTAGAATGATTCTATTTTCCTCTTTTTTGTCTTCCACCTCTATAGCCTCCATCCCTTCTACATTGATCTCCTACATTATTACCTTTACTTCCCTCCTAATCACCCCTTCTTGACCCTCCAATTTCTTCTATACCCTACTTTTCTAAAAACATAACTTGCAATGACACTCAGAATTTTTGAAACATTCCTCTTTGCTCACAGTAGGAAGTCTGATCCCCTGAGCC
This sequence comes from Chlorocebus sabaeus, assembly GCF_047675955.1. Classification (NCBI taxonomy): domain Eukaryota; kingdom Metazoa; phylum Chordata; class Mammalia; order Primates; family Cercopithecidae; genus Chlorocebus; species Chlorocebus sabaeus. Next base: position 3,666,420 of record NC_132932.1, on the reverse strand, counting down.
CAGTAGCCAATGCTCTACTTGCTCTAATCTCAATCTGCCTATCAGGATTTATTTTCCATTATTTTGCTACACAAACCTGCCTTAGTCAATCAGGGTGACTCTCTTTTTTTTTTAATATACCCTATGCCATCTTTCCCACTTAGCTTCTTTCTTGAATGGCTATACTTTTCTGTCTCTTGAAATCCTTCAAAGCCCAGTTCAGATCTCATTCTTTATTTTACACTTTTCATCACCGCTTAAGTCTACTAAACCCATTTCCAACTTCTCTGAACTTCTAATCATTCCCTTCTTATACTACTCATTTGATGTTATTATGTGTGAACTTTTAAAATATTGTATTTGAATTTAAAATGTATGTGTGAGAAACTAGAGCAAAAACCTAGCACCAAGAATACATAAGCCTTAATTGGGTTAATGGATTATTGATAGATTATTAATAATTAAGTATATGCATCCAGGTGTGTGTGCCCAAGGATGACTTGACAAAAGACCTGATGCATTTTGAAGGGAGAAAGGATGAGGGATTTATAGGGAATTTATTTTGTTTCCTAAACTTCTATATCCTATGCCATTGACATCAGTAGTAAGGTGATAACAGGGAAACAGAAAGACCAGGAAGAGAAAAAAAAAAAAACAGGAGGAAGAGCAGGGCAGAAATTTCCAGTCTTTCTGAGACATGTATTTCAAGTGGGCAGCATTCACAGCTGCCTAGGTTTTATCTGAAACTGCTAAGAGGTGCCCATTAAAAAAATATACCGGGCCGGGCACAGTCACCTATGCCTGTGGTCTCATTGCTTTGGGAGGTCAATGCAGGAGGATCACTTGAGGCCAGAAGTTCAAGACTAGCCTAGGCAACATAGTGAGAATTCATCTCTACAACAACAACAACAACAAAAAGCCAGTTGTGGTGGCACATGCCTATAATCCCAGCCACTAGGGAGGCTGAGGGGAGAGATTTCTTGAACCCAAAAGTCTGAGACTGCAGTAAGCATTGATCATACCACTGCACTCCATCCTGGGCAACAGAGTGAGACTCTGATTCTATGTATCTGTATAATATATATATGTATATACATATTTAGATACAGATGGATAAATATAGATACACACACACCCAAACTACAAATGTCTAAAATGTCATAATTCATGTGAATTTGGTGTTGATCCCTGTTGAATGAAATTACTCTGAGGATAGATCCTATTGGTTCATCTCAGTTATACTTTTTTCTGCAAGATATTTTTAATTAGAAAAGAGGAAGTTTGGTGAGGAAGGGGAGAAAAACCACTGAAAAGGAAGGAAAAGACAATGAAACCTAGGGAGAGGGATAGGAAAAGGACTCGGAATTCAGAAAATAGATGTAGGAACCTAAAGGATGCATTTCATCCACTTCAGAGTTTTGCCCAGAAAATGATGCTACCAAGACCCAACAAATCACATGCTAGGGACCACCTACCTGTTCCTGTTAAGTTTCTATTCAGATGCTGAGGACTCTGTTTACCTGGTGACACCCAAAATTATATGGAGACAACAATGACAACAGAATTACCACAGAGAACTAGAAAATAAAACTCAGCTGAAAAACAGCCACCTAAGATGGAAGAAGCCATGAGATGAGTAAGCGTTGCCTGCTCACAAGGTTGCAAACTGTCCTTCACTTACGATTATCCCCCACCTCCCCCTCCTAAATCTAATCAATCACATAGAACTTGATGGTTACAAGAGACAGAGCTAACAACTCGCATAAGTGCACCTTCTTCTTTGATATGACCTTGAACTAAGTCCAAATGAGCAATGAACAGCTGAAGTCTCTCAACTGAAAAGATCAGGACAGAGAGTGCTCTCCAAAGCCTGTGACCCACTCATGCCTGCTCTAGGTCACTGCATGAGTCTCTAGCTCTCACATACAGGATTGAAATGCCATAGCTCAGAATTAGTGGCAACATAATCTGGCCTTTATTTGCCAATCGCCTCTTATTTCTTACTACCTCACAATACAAATTCTCCCCTCCAACAATGGCTATAATATAGCCATTTTCTATACTACCTAAGAAATAGAATTATAGACTAATAGACTTGGAAAGAACTTGAAACGTTATCTAATTCAAGATCCTTGCTTTACAGACAAGGAAACTAATGACTAGAGAAGAAGAGGACTTCATGAAATCCCCAGAATTAGAAGCCTCTCTTTCTCTTCCTTCTCCTTCCAGCTGTAAGGATACTACGCCTATAGCTGAATGTGGGGAAACTAAGCAGTAAGTCCAATTGTAAGAACTAAAAAGAGAAAAGAGTTAGTAGTCCGGCTCAAAGTCCGCTCTGTTCCTTCTGGAGATGCAAAGAGGAGATCACTGAGCTCTGAGAGTCGCAGTCCCTTCCTGGGAAATCCTTATCTGTGTCTCTCTAAAGTCTTTAAGGGAAATGGTTTCAGACCAGTCAGGCTCCTTTCTTTATTTGAAGCCAAAAAGGGAGCTGCTGAACAGAAACAGATGCTCCTTGAGTTGTATATGCTATCTTTAAAAAAAACCCTAAGAGGTGACCTCTGTTGCTTCTACAGCTAGCAGCAGGGCTAGGATTAGGCTGAGGTTAATGAGACACTCACTCTAAGACCAAAATTTAAGAGGGTGCCAAAAAAACTCAATAATCAAGATAATATTTTAACGCAACAATTTTAGAAAATATTTAATTAATTAACTTATTTATTTATTTTTGAGACAGAGTCTTGCTCTGTTGCCCAGGCTGGAGTGCAATGGCATGATCTCGGCTCACTGCAACCTCCACCTCCCAGGTTCAAGCGCTCCTCCTGTGTCAGTTTCCCAAGTAGCTGGGGTTACAGGCATGCACCACCACACCCGACCAACTTTTGTATTTTTAGTGGAGACGAGGTTTCGCCATGTTGGCCAGGCTGGTCTCAAACCCTTGACCTCAAGTGATCCACCTGCCTCAGCCTCCCAAAGTGCTGGGATTACAGGTGTGAGCCAACGCACCTGGCCAGAAAATAAATTTAATGTAAAATAATCCCTGATGAACAAATGTTAAAACTGTAAATACCAGGATCTGACCCTGCACTGCATGTTACTCATATAACTCATCTGACCCTAATCTTAGCCTTGTCAGATTGGATCTTCAAAATTTTGTGATAGATATTTTGAGCATCCTAGATTTTTGCATTAAGTTTGATTTTTTTTAAAATACTGAAATCAAGCCTGGGCGCGGTGGCTCACACCTGTAATCCCAGCACTTTGAGAGGCCGAGGTGGGCGAATCACCTGAGTTCGGGAGCTTGAGACCAGCCTGACCAACATGGAGAAACCCCATCTCTACTAAAAATACAAAATCAGCCGGGCACAGTGGCACACGCCTGTGATCCCAGCTGCTTGGTAGGCTGAGGCAGGAGAATCGCTTGAACCCGGGAGGCGGAGGTTGCGGTGAGCCGAGATCACACCATCGTACTCCTGCCTGGTCAACAAGAAAAAGAAAAAGAAAATACTGAAATCGGCTGGGCGCGGTGGCTCAAGCCTGTAATCCCAGCACTTTGGGAGGCCGAGACGGGCGGATCACGAGGTCAGGAGATCGAGACCTTCCTGGCTAACACAGTGAAACCCCGTCTCTATTAAGAAATACAAAAAACTAGCCGGGCGAGGTGGCGGGCGCCTGTAGTCCCAGCTACTCGGGAGGCTGAGGCAGGAGAATGGCGTGAACCCGGGAGGCGGAGCTTGCAGTGAGCTGAGATCCGGTCACTGCACTCCAGCCTGGGTGACAGAGGGAAACTCCGTCTCAAAAAAAAAAAAAAAGGAAAAAGAAGAAAGAAATAACTGAAATCAAATATATTCATCTAGGTTACTAGGTTTTTGGTCTTTTGGTGCCCTCTTAAATTTTGCATCTGAAGTGAGTGGCTCATTCACTTTATCTTAACCTCAGTCTTGTCTCTCATCAAACGACCCAGAGATAAGGGACAAAAAATTGAAACACATGTAGAATTTATGGTTTAATTCAATAAAGATTCTTTTATTGAAGCAGAATAAAACAATCCCAACTAAGCAATACAGGAAGGATAAATTAATTACCAGTGGCTTCCCCTTCCACTCAAGGCATTGCCCCATGTCCATGGTTCAGGTCTGCCTCAGGCACAGCCAGCTCCAATGCCATTGAGAGAAGAGATCTCAGACTCGGGAGCTGATCTTGAGTTATTTAACATAGCCCAGGAAAGTATCTGGCCTCAAGTCATCACAAGTGACAAGAACAAACCCCTCTGTGGTGAAATAGTGGTACCTGCAGGCAGGGTATCTTGTGCCCTCAGTGAGCTGACAGACTGTCATTTTGAACTTTGTCTCACTCTGAAAGCAGAAAATGGCCGAAAGGTTTTGGCAAGCTACCTTGTTGGGAGAAGTGCAAATACCATTGATTTTTCGAGGCCTCTCATGGATGAAGACGTGCTCCTTTTTACAAGTGTGGTCAGGTTCCCTGATGACTCTTTGTATGATCATGTGGTTGCAGTACCTTGCAGGAACGGGAACATCATTCTGAGGGTAGTCCACATGCAAGTGTTCTAAGGTTGACGTCACTACTTCATCGTTCACCTCATTTTCCCAGAACAGAAGCACCAAGAAAATTATCACCATTATTATCATCAGAGGTAAGAGTGACTTCACATCTTTGGGTTTAACTGCTGTTGAGTAAGGGAAGATAGAAAGTAGCAAAGAACAGTCAGTTTCCTCCTGCTGCAACCCCTGGCTGCTCCCCCATCCTTGGAATATTTTATTCCCTTCACTCCACTAATTAAAATCACACTGACCTTGCAAGATCCAGCTGGAGGCATAGTTCCCCAAGAAAGCCTTTTCTGACCATGTCAGCTCTCAGAGTTTGGTATTGAGCAGTTCTCTAAATTATTCCTGTTGTATTTGTTTTGTTTCTACAAGTTCTTTGACAGCATCTTTGACCACATCTCCTAGTTCTCAAATCCTTCAAAGTGCTCAGCACAGAGCTGGACATATAGAAGGTGGTCAAGGTTATTCATATTGCTGAATAACCTTCTTTCCCGTAATTTTCTCAACCTTCACTCCACCCAATTGCACATGATTTTAGTACCTTCTACTCATCTATTCTTCCCAGTTCCTTCCAAGTCCCTCCCTCTGTCAGTCCTGCTTCGCTCTGTGCTAGCTCCTCTCACCTGTCATTTTTCTGGTCGTTCTCACAGGTAACATAGCCTTTTGATCATGGATTTGAGAAAATCGCTTGTGTCTTGCTGTTCCCTGACAATAACTGATAGAGAGCCTGTTGAATGTGGGGAGGGCCAAAGCAGAAAAAGGGAGGGACCTGCAGAGGGTGTGCTTGGGCACCGCTGGGGAGGAAGAGAAGTTACCTTCAGCAAGAGAGTCAGGTAAGGCAGGTCCCGAATGTGTCCTCATTAAACAAGTGAGGACTTTTCAGAACATTTAGTGATGGCCAGTGTGTACCAGCCACAGTACTGTCTCCTTTCTAAATTTTCAATCAGTCCTTATGACAAATATATGAAATTTTTCATTTCATTGACAAATAAATGAGTTGCAGAAAGGTTAAGGTGGAGATGGGAAGTGAGAAGGAAAGCAAGAGTCCCATCCTGCCAGTGCCAAACACTTGAATTTCAGTTTTAGCAAAATTCATTTCCATGTGGTGTCTAGTACAGGACAAAAACAATTCCCTAGTAATAACATTAATCTTGATAAATACCTGGGCTCCTGAGGAGTATGGAGAGAGTTTCCAAACTGCTGAACGGTAGAATCAACGGGAGATTTAAAAAAATATTGGCTTCCACCTTGATACATTCTGCTTTAATTGATATTGTGTGTGATCTGGGTTGGGGACTCTTAAAGGATCCCCAAGTGATTCTAATATATAGCAAAACTTGGGAACAACTGAACCATGGTATACATGGGAAACCTACATGGGAGATTAGTGGATAAGGGTTTAGTAAAAAGATAGTGGTTCAAAGTGTTGAGACCAGAGAATTCTTTTTGTTGCTATCATCTCCCAGTGAGTTGATATAGGAATGGGCAAATGGACTTAGTTTTACTACTTCATGCCCTGAAGTCATTTCTCTTTTGGAGAGACAGGTACAAAATCTCCTCTGTGCATATCTGTGTCTTTCTAATTGGCAGGAAGAAAATGATTGCTGAGTAAAAAATTATCTAGGAAAAACAGAATACTGGAGAAGCCTTCAAAAATGCTTCTCTCTCTATACAAAAACGAAAGCCAAACTTTAAATTGTGACAATGAGCAACCAGGAGAATATATTTACTTTCCAAAAATGTCCATTCTGGGTGTCCTTTCAGAATTCGAACTATCCTGTTTTGGATACGTGTTACCCAATGTCACAAAGATATAAGTGCATGCTTAATTTTTGACACAATTTTCAATTAACAAAATTTGATTTTGTACATCTTGCAGAAACATTTCCAATGTATACAGAGAAGTATATCTATGTACTGTAATGCGTTCATTATTTCCTGCCAGAGCTTCCAAGTAGCTGAAGTACAGATACTTCACTAAGTGTACAGGCAGAGAAGAAATCCCTGTTACAAAGATTTTCCCCAAAGAAGCCAACTAAACCTATCCCTAGAGTATTACACTGCAAAAGGAGTTGAGACTGAGTCCAAATGTTAACTAGTGTGGCAGCCTAGAAGAAAATATTTGTAATGCCTAAGACCCCATAAGGATTAGCATCTACATATAAGGAACTCCTTCCTGTCAGCCCTAAAAAGACAGGAAACCCCTGGGGAGAAAAAATTGTCAGAGAAAAGCCAATTTCAGAAGATGAAGTCAAAATGGGTAAGAAGCAATGCTCCACTTCATTAGTAAGCAAAGAAATGAAAGCTAAAATAACAAAAGAAATAGTTTATAACCATCAGATTATCACAAATGGTTATCAAGAATTAGAAAAACAGATAATATCAAGTGCTGGTAAAAACATTGCTGGGCATAAAAATTGGCGTGGCAATACTAGAAAGTAATCTGAAAATGCTTGGTAAAATTAAGGGTTTTTGACCTGAGACATTTTAATCCCACTCCTGGGTGTAGACTCTAACAAAATATCACAGTATTGCTTCTATATCAAATTAAAACTAATTGAGAATGGGCACACTAGCTAATGCCTGTAATCCCAGCACTTTGGGAGGCTGAGGCAGGCAGATTGATTGAGGCCAGGAGTTTGAGACCAGCCTGGGCAACATGGTGAAACCCCATCTCTATAAAAACACAAAAATTAGTGGGGTGTGGTGGTGTGCACGCCCGTAGTCCCAGCTACTTGGGAGGCTGAGGTGGGAGGATCACCTGAACCCAGGAGGTGGAGGCTGCAGTGAGCCAAGATTGTGCCACTGCACTCCAGCCTGGGTGACAGAGTGAGATTCTATCCCCCACCAAAAAAAAAAAAGAAAGAAAGAAAGAAAGAAAGAAAGAAAGAAAGAAAGAAAGAAAGAAAGAAAGAAAGAGAAAGAAAGAAAGAAAAAAAAAATTAAATCTAATTCTGAGTCTTTTGGCTTAGAATTAATTCTCACTGGGGAGAATTTCAACTCATGCCATTATAAAGTGCCCTTTTCCTCCCCAGATTTCCAAGGGAATCTGGACAGCGTATTGTTCTTATTCCTTCTTTTTTCTGTGGCACCTGTAGTGGCCAACGGCATTAACTAAGGGACAAACATTCTCATTCACTTCTCTGGTAAAAATACCTAGAATACAGAGTTCAGATCCAGAATCTTGACCCTTTGTTGTAGTAAGACGTGACTTTTTTCAAACACCTACTATATAAAGGATTTTTGTCACCTATTGTAAGGGTCTTTTATCATTCACGTATTATTTAATTCAACATATATTTATTAAACACTACCTGTGCCAGGCACTCTTCGAGGCCCTTGGGACACACCAGTGAAAAGACAAATGTCCCTGTCCCCACTACTGGCTCTAATCAGTACCTCAATATGAAAATGGGTAATGAAAATAGAAGAACTGCACATTTATTCTGCCATTCCTTCAGGAACTACATTCCTGGGCAACCAAATCACTTCCATGTGCTATGGAAAAGCTCTTCTTTAGAGAACAATGACAACGAATAAATATGTAAAGAATAATAAAATGAGAAAATCGCCTTTTTATAATCATTAATGAAATTATTAAGCCAGGCAAAAAGCATTTGCTGAGTGGTAAAATTATTAAAAGAGAGCCTATACAAGGCTGGGCACAGTGGCTCACGCCTGTAATCCCAGCACTTTGGGAGGCTGAAGCAGGCGAATCATGAGGTCAGGAGATTGAGACCATCCTGGCTAACACGGTGAAAGCCCGCCTCTATTAAAAATACAAAAAGTTAGCAGGGCACGGTGGTGGGCGCCTGTAGTCCCAGCTACTTGGGAGGCTGAGGCAGGAGAATGGTGTGAACCCGGCAGGCGGAGCTTGCAGTGAGCCGAGATCGCACCACTGCACTCCAACCTGGGGGACAGAGCGAGACTCCATCTCAAAAACAAAACAAAAAACAAACAAACAAAACACACACACACACAAAGAGAGGCTATGGGGAACTTTGCAACGGAAGATCTGGTTGCCGCCACCCAAACAGAAGTAGAAGATGAGTTATGATGTGCCATCTAATATGGTACTATAGCAAGTGCGCAGCACTGTTTACCCAGTAATATTGCCAAAGAACTGAGCAGATTAGTTTATTAAGCCTTAGATTTAACTTCCAGATTATAGGAAATTTAGGGAAAAGAGGCACAAGTTATATAATACTACAAGAAAGCAATAAGACAGGTCCAGATTATGTGACATTCTACCAGTTTCTTCACAAAGTCTATCACACAAAAACAAAGAGGGATAAACTGTTACAGATTAAAAGAATATTCAGATTTTGAATCTTATTTGAATGTGAATATGGACTGGGCATCAGATTATGTTAAGAACATAATCTTACTTTTATAAGATATAATAATTATAATTATGTAGAAAATGTCTTTATTTTTTGGAGATAATATTCAAAAGTTCTAAGAGTGAAATAACATGATATCAAGTATTTTCTTCCAAGAAATAAAGAAAAAAGAAAGGAAGGAAGAAAAAAGAAGGAGGAAAACAGGAAGAGAGAAAAAAATCAATGTGGCAAATTTTTCATAATTGTTGCTTTTAGAAGGAAAAGTGTAATAGGATCTATTATTCTATTCTTTCTACTTTTGTGCATACTCACAAATAAGTATTTTCTAAAAATTAAATTCCTGCTCTCATGGAATTTACATCTGGTGGAAGGAGATAGACAATGAAAAATAAACATGATCAATACTTTAGTGTTTTAGTGGATAATAAGTGCTGTGCACTTTTTTTTTTTTTTTTTTTTTTTGAGACAGAGTCTCACTCTGTTGCCCAGGCTGGAGTGTAGTAGCACAATCTCGGCTCACTGCAACCTCAGCCTCCCAGGCTCAAGCGATTCTCATGCCTCAGCCTCCTGAGTAGCCGGAATCACAGGTGTGCACACCTGTGCCTGGCTAATTTTTGTATTTTTGTAGAGATGGGGTTTAGCTATGTTGCCCAGGCTGGTCTGGAACTCTTGGATTCAAGCAAGTCACCCATCTTGGCCTCCCAAAGTGCTGGGATTTCAGGCGTGAGCCACTGCACCCAGCTGGTGTTGTGCACATTTAAATAGGATGATCAGAGTAGTCCTAGCCATGATAGGTTTTCCCTTTCTGCCTTTCTGACCAAGCGCTAATATTGTTTGAGAATCTGCCAGTTCCCCATATAACCATGAGCTTCAAGGGAACCTGCTGGGGATCTGGGTGTGAATCTGCTGGGCCCTGAATCAATCAAGGTAATCCCATTCATGTGGGGCCAGTAAGAAGGAAAGGATGCACAGCTGGAAGCTTTTGGGAAGAGTGCACAGGGTAAGGATCAGCTGCTGTAACAAAGACATCATCAGGCCAGGCGCAGTGGCTCATGCCTGTAATCCCAGCATTTTGGGAGGCTGAGGCAGGTGGATCACTTGAGGTCAGGAGTTGGAGACCGGCCTGGTCAACAGGGTGAAACTCTGTCTCTACTAAAAATACAAAAAGTAGCCAGGCATGGTGGCGTGTGCCTGTAATCCCAGGTACTCCAGAGGCCAAGGCAGGAGAATAACTTGAACCCAGGAGGCAGAGGTTGCAGTGAGCCGGGATGGTGCCACTGCACTCCAGCCTGGGCAACAGAGTGAGGCTCCATCTCAAAAAAAAACAAAAACAAAAACAAAACAAGAAAACAAAACCATCATCAGTAATCCAGTGACTTAAAGAAGTTAGACGGTGATTTCTTCTTGGCTTAACAGTTCAAGGTGAACACTTCAGATTCCATTCACACCATCATTCAGAAACAGAATTATTCATATATACTTTTCTGAAAACATAAAACACTTTAGGAAAATATTAAGGACTAATTCAACTATATTATGGAGTGGAAACCTACCAGGTTATATACTCAGACTTTTTTTTTTAATTTAGATTTTTATTTTTAATTGACGAATAATAATTGTATATATTTATGAGGTTCAATGTGAAGTTTTGATATATATAGTACATTGTGGGATGATAATATCAAGCATATTAACATATCCATTACTTTTTTTTAATAGTACAGATCCTTTTTTAATAGTGAGAACATTTAAAACCTACTCTTTGAATACTTTTGAAATCTACAAAATGGCAGCATGGCCCAGGAGTGTGGCTGGCAGTGAAGGAGCTGGGAAGACCTTGGATGCAGGAAGATCATTTAAAGCAAAAGGTGCTCCCCTAACTCCACGATTTTTCTGGCCTTTTCCTACTTCTCTATTACCCAGAAGCTACTTTGAGCACCTCTCTTAAGACTAAAAGGTTAAAAGTGCCTCTGAATTGGGACCCGATTTCTTTCCTTTTCTGTTTATTTTCACTAGGGAGCCCCCCCGAACCGTTTTCATCTCCTACTCTGGTGATGAAAAGAGTCAGATGATATGCTGAGTTTCTAGCAATGGAAGTAGGCCTTGCTCATGAGGAAATCTAGGCTGGTTCACACACACTCTTAGTCACCCAATGTAAGTTCACATATCGAGAAATATTTCTAAGAGCAATGCAAAGGCTGTGGGACTTTATCAATCCCTCTAGGAACCCTTTCTTAAGCTAACCACCCACCTCTCTTCCTTGAGTATCTACAAGAAGCTTTTCTGTGTGGTTCCAGCACATAACTTCCTATGTGGTGCTACAGGAGTTTTATCTGGCCTTCTCCTTACATGGTGCGGGCCTCTGGAGAGCAAGAGGAATGTGCTTGTTCTCTCTAGCACACTGCCTGGTGTTTCTGAAGAGATCAAAAAATGTTTGTGGAGTGGATGAATGGGTGAAAGATGTCAGATGTTTCCCCTCTTCTGCCAGTGAGTAGCGGTGTGATCATGGGAAAGTCATGTCACTGCTCAGGGTCTGCATTGCTTCAGCTCTAAAATGGGGGTAATAAAAAAGAATAAAGGAAGCATTTGACTATTTATAAGATCTCACTCTGCTTTTACAAACTAAAGTTCTGAGCTAAATTAAAATGAACTCAATGACCGTTCTCCTAAGATGACAATGCTCTGGCTACAAGTTTTATTTTCCCCTACCCTGAGGGAATATGAGGTGGTCTCTGCCTCCCAGCCTGGAGTGCAGGGGAGCAGTAGCAACTTGGCAGCTGGAACCTGAGTACCAGACCCTGAAGGGGGAGCTCTGACTCAGGAGTGTAGTGGAGCAGTTCTGTGAACTTGCCTAGGAATTGGCATTTGGTCGAAGGGACACCTTCCTGAGTCCGGAACACTTACTACTGGGGAAAAAAGGCACGAGACACCCCTACTCTGGAGGGTTCATTGTCTACTTTTGGCAATTGCAGAGCTGTTTTCTTGACAAGGTGTGAAATGAAGGATTTGTGCGGTACCCTCATAAGCCCCTGGGCACTATTCCAAACCCCGTCCTACTACCTCACCTGTCCCCTTGTCCAGGTGAAGTAAACAGACTGGGGCCTGTACGTGTCCAGAACAAGCTGCTCCTGATCATGGGCAGGACATGTTCTGACGAAGCCATCAATCTCAGCCCTGCAGTGATAGCCCTGTACTGTGCACATGGGAGGTCCTGTTCTCCCTTGCAGAAAAACAAGTCATTTTTTGCTTTATAACTTTCCTTGTGTCTCTGAAATGATTGCCACCAGGCAGTAGCCCAAGGAAGACCAGGCTAAGGGAAAGTTGCCTAAGCCTGTCTTTCTAACAGCTTCTGGGTAGAACCCTGCCTTCAGTTTTCCACTTCTGAGAATGCTTTGATCATAGCTTATCTGGCTTCTCCTGTGTGTCCCCAGGCTAAGCCCTCAACAGTTCCCTTTGAATTCTCCTTGAGGAAGGACCATTAGCCAGCGTTCCCGTATGGCACCTCCCGGACATTCATATCTTTCATAGCACTCCCAGGTTTGAAATAACATAATTGTCCCCTGACCCCAAATAATCACGAAGGCCCTAAAGAACCCAGATGTGGTAAAAACAGAAACTCCCACGGTGAAACCCCGCCTCTACTAAAAATATAAAAAATTAGCGGGTGTGGTGCCGTGCACCTGTAGTCCCAGCTACTCAGGAGGCTGAGGCAGGAGAATCACTTGAACCCGGGAGGTGGAGGTTGTAGTGAGCCAAGATTGTGCTACTGCACTCCAGCCTGGGTGACAGAGTGAGACTCCGTCTCGGAAAAAAACAAAAAAACCCCAGAAACTCCCTTTTCATAACCACCTAACTAGAGCAGAATAAGCAGTGAGCCTAGAGTTGTAAAAGCTGGATTCCTGGCTTGACACGGGCCCTGCCACTAACTAGCTCTGTGACCCTGAGCTTCATTCCATGGGTCTCACTGGCCTCCTTTGAAAGTGGCCGGGAGTTGGCAGAATTGGTGAGATGGAGGAGGTGAAAACAACTCAGTTTTAGAGGTGAAAAAGCACCTGAGACTACACCGTTCTCTGAAGCAGGGCCCTATGCTTATGTATTGGAAAGCTGAAATGTGGCTCCCAGGGACTCAGCCACGTTTCCAGCAGCTTGTTCTGGACACGTACAGGCCCCAGTCTGTCTACTTCACCTGGACAAGGGGACAGGTGAGGTAGTAGCAGGGGGTTTGGAATAGTGCCCAGGGGCTTATGAGGGTGCCATACAAATCCTTCATTTCACACCTTGTCAACCCTACTGCACCATAGTAATCTTTTATAAACACAAATCCAGTTATGTGGTATCCACTTTCTCCATCTAAAATGTGTCAATGGCTTTCCATTAGTCTTAAGATAATGACCACAGTCCTCACCTCTGCCTACCAGGCCTTGCATAGATGGCCTCTCCTCAAACCACTCTCTCTCCATCTTCATATTCCTGCCATGTACTCTTCTTTTTAGTTCCCTCAACTCTTTGGGCTTTCTTCCAACTCAAGGTTTTTGTTTGTTTGTTGTTGTTCTTGTTGTTTGTTGTTTTGAGATGGTGTCTTGCTTTATTGCCCAGGCTGGAGTACAGTGGTGCGATCTCAGCTCGCTGCAACCTCTGCCTCCTCAGATCAAGCGATCCTCCCACCTCAGCCTCCCAAGTAGCTGGGATTTCAAGCGTGCACCAGCATGCCTGGCTAATTTTTGTATTTTCAGTAGAGACAAGGTTTCACCATGTTGGCCAGGCTAGTCTCAAACTCCTGACCTCAAGTGATCCTCCTGCCTCGGCCTCCCAAAAGTGCTGGGATTACAGGCATGAGCCACCAGGCCCGGCCCAACTCAAGGTTTGTATTTTTTATTGTTGTTGTTGGTTCTACTAAAGTAACCATCAAAAAGATGAATGAGCTTTATAAAGAAAAGCTCTCTGATATTATGAAGAGCAAAATATAGCTCTTTTTGGCTATGAAAATATATTATTTCATTTACTCAATATTTATTGAGCAAATAGTTGTTGAACATTTATTGTATTCCAGGCACTGTGTTTAGAACAGAGATTTCTACAGGAAAGCAGACAGATGTTGTCTCTGCCCTCATGAAACAGTCAGACAATTTTTTAAAGCTAAGAAATATAATAAATGTATTATGTTAATGATAAGGACCACAAGGGAAATTGCAGGGTTCTATGCAAGCAAAACAGACTACTTCACTTATTCTGGGTTTTCTGGGAAGGCTTGTCTAAGGAAAGGAAGGATGCATAGGTTCACCAGGCAGAATGGGGAAGGTGAGTGGAGTAAGGAACACTCCATAGTGAGAGAACCAGACTATGTGGCCGCAGCATGAGTTGTGGTACCCGGTGGCAGAGGCGCTGCTTGGAAGGGCCCCAGTGGAAACATGGGAGGCAGTGAACGGGTCTCCCGCGAGTGTGAAGAAGGCACTGAAGCAATTGGAAGCTCACAGCACCAAGAAGGAATGCACCTTCGCCAGCAGAGTTGGATGGGCATTGCTGACTGTACTACATGAAGTATAGGCTCAGTCTCTGCGGGACACGGCACAGCTAAAGCACCTTCAGGCCTAAGTTGGGTTCCTGGGGGCCCAAATGCACAGCTTGGAGCAAAACCTGGGGGTAAAGGACCTCCAGGTGCAAGCAGGGCACTTAGAGGCTCAGATAAACAGCCTGGAGCAGGAGCGGGAAACAGCTGTTGGCATGACCTTGAGCCCGTCCTCCAGACGGGACACTCCCGCTTGGTCTGATCCTGAGGAGGCTCCTCTGCTGCGGGCTTGTCCTGTGATCCATCAGAAGGTAGAACATGAGCCCGGATGGGACCCAAGGGGAGAGCCCAGAGGCTCCCCCACAGTGGTGGAATACACCTCTTATAGTGCTTATACTCCCACTGAGTTGCAGGAGTTAGGTAAGCAATGCAGGGAGCACCCAGCGGAGCCCCTCCTTGCCTGTCTACCCCATTTTGGGGATGAGGGGGCTGACAGCATTTCTCGCTCTGCCTCCGAGATGGAGAAGCTGGCTTCTAGCATAATCACCCCTCGCTTCATCAGTGGCTGCAGCTGTGCCGACAGTTGGCACAAGGGCAAGGTGAACACATGTTAATCGAGTGGCTGATGGCCGCCATATGGACTGCTAGGAATGATGCCGGAGAGATTCCGGAAATTGTGAGTAAATGGCCATCATATGCTGATTTGGTACAAGTATCCCTGGAGATGGGTATGCGGCAGGCTATGTTTGATCTGAATACCTAGAGGCTAGATGATGAACATTTTATCTCCCAGATGAGGGATCTTGTGCTGGGCTGGCAGCCTCTGAGTGCTTTTGGCTGTCTAGCTGCTGTTCTTACTCCATATGTGGGGTGCCACATAGAGGAAGTGACTACTGCTATGGCAGCCCTCGAGGAGGCAGAAGGCCAACAGCGGGACTGGGGAATCCACGCTATAAAGAAGGGGAAGATGCCCCCTGCACAGGTAACCACCCCGCGAAATAAAAAGGGACCCTAGCGGGTGACCCGTACGCAGATGTGGCTGGATTTACTTGCAGCTGGGCTTGCTGGGAAGCAACTGACAGGAAACCCAATGGAATGCTGTTGGCTCTGTGGAGGCAATTGTCCCCCCAGCAGCAATTACGGATAATAGCCGAGGGGGGCAAAATACTGTTGCTCAACCCAGCCCCGTCCGGACACGGCAGCTCAAGGACTATTTGCAGATGGGTGAAGAGACCGGGCCCTTCCTGTTTGATTAGGAACTGGCTGAAGTGCTTGGCTTGGTGGGGGGGCTGGACGACTGGCGGCCTCATGTGGAACTGGCAATCCACTAATCCCCCACCAACGTACAGCAGATCCTAGCACTGGTAGATACTGGTGCAGACTGCAGTCTTGTTTATGGGAACACAGGTAAGTTTCCGGGAAAAGCTGCATTCATTGATGGTTATGGGGGCCAGTCAGTGAAAGTGAAACCGGTGTCTCTGCATCTTGGCTTCCAGCCTGTACACTATATATGTTTCTCCTATACCTGAATATATTCTGGGGGTGGACATTTTGCATGGTCTGGACTTACACACCATGGCCAGAGAATTCAGACTCCAGGTTCGTGTACCAAGGCCGGTACTGTGTAGGCTTATACACGTCACCAGCCCCAAGTTCTGCCACAACCCCAACAGGTTATCTCCATTCGTCAATACCATTTGTCAGAGGGGCATACAAAGATAACTGAGACGATTAAGAAGTTAGAGGAGGTGCAAATAGTGTGTGACATCCATACCCCCTACAGTTCCCTGGTATGTCCAGTTGGAAAGCCTGATGGGACTTGGAGGATGAGAGTGGATTACCAGGAGTGAATAAGGTGACACCCCCTCTGCATGCAGCTATTCCATGGATTTGAGGGACTACCTGACAATGGAACTGGGACAGTACCACTTTGTAGTGGACTTAGCTAATGGATTCTTCTCCATCGACATTGCTCCAGAGAGCCAGAAATAGTTGGTCTTCACATGGGAAGGGTGACAATGGACTTTCACTGTGCTGCCACAGGGCTGTGTGCCTAGCCCCACCATTTGTCATGGTCTTGTTGCCATGGACTTAGATGCCTGGAAATGTCCAAAAGGGGTCTGTCTGTTTCATTACACTGATGATACCATGTTAACCTCTGATTCTCTTGCAGATTAAGAAGGAGCAGTGTCCCTCTTGCGGCAAGAGTTGGCAGCATGCGGCTGGTATGTCAACAAATCCAAGGTCCAAGGGTCCGGATTGTCTGCCAAATTCTTGGGAGTTGTTTGATCAGATAAGACAAACGCCATATCAGAGGCTGTCATTGATAAAATCCAGGCATGCGTCCGACCCCCCACGGTGAGGCGACTGCAGACTGTCGTGGGCCTCTTGGGGTATTGGCAGGTATTCGTGCCCCATTTGACTCAAATGATAAAACTGTTGTACCAGTTAACAAAAAAGGAGGCTACCTGGGATTGGGATGATGAGACTGAAACAAGCTTTCCGGCTGCCAAGCAGGCCATTCAGCAAGCACCGGACTTACAAGGAATTGATCACGGGTGTCCATTTGAACTTGATGTACATGTAGCCACAGATGGTTTCGGCTGGGCCTACGGCAGTGCATGGAGCTCTTTAGAATGCCAATAGGTTTTTGGTCCCAGCTGTGGAAGGGAGCTGAGCTCCGGTATTCACTGATAGAGAAGCATTTAGCTGCTGTATATGCTGCTGTTCAGGCCTGTGAGAGCTTGACAGCAAGGGTTGCAGTCACTGTGCGGATGACTTACCCAATAGCAGGGTGGGTGCATTCATGGGTAACAACCCCCCAGACTGGGGCAGCACAGACATCCACATTAGCAAAGCGGGGTGCCTTAGAACAGCAGAGTATGCTAAGTACAAGTCTATTAGCAGCAGAGTTACAAGAGGTTTTAGGGCCTGTAGTCCTAACGCAAGATAAGGCCATGGGACCTGAGGCACCCCAGACCTTGAGCCATCACCATTTAAAGAAGGGCGCCCTCCCATTTCTGATGGGGCACAGTATACAAATAGGTCCAGCCGGGGTGCTACTGCTGCCTGGACTGCTGTAGCAGTCCAGCCTAGCATCGATACCATATGGTTTGATAACGGGTGCGGACAAAGCAGCCAAAGGGCTGAACTTAGAGTGGTGTGGACGGTGATTACTAAGAAGGAGTCGCCTACAGTACTTTGCACCAATAGCTGAGCAGTCTGTCGAGGTTTAACTTTGTGGCTGACTACCTGGAAGTTACAGAATTGGCTTGTAGGCCATCGGCCCATTTGGGGCCAAACCACGTGGAACGACCTCTGGGAAATAGGTCATCAGAAAGATGTAACTATCTATCGTGTGTCAGTCAGGTCATGTGTCTTTGGCCACCTCCGGTAATGATGAGGCAGATGCCTTGGCCAGGGTCTGATGGTGAGAGTCAGCACCTACACAAGATGTAGCCTTGTGGCTACATAGGAAACTGGGACATGCAGGGAGTAAACGAATGCAACAGGTCAGTAGGCACTGGAGTCTGACTTTGCCGTTGCAGGACATTTTGGAGTCCTGCTGGAAGTGCCCAGCGTGTGCTCCGGCATACCCCAAACGGAGGCACTGCCCAGTGTAACACAGCAACTAGGCCAGATGCCCTTAACCAGATGGGAAACAGATTCCAGTGGGCCACTGCCAAAATCACAGGGCTACACATATGCCTGTAGATACAGCCACTGGCTTGGTTTTTGCCTACCCTTGCAGGGCGGCTGACCAGCAACACACCATTGGAGCCCTGCAACACTTATGTGCCTTATACGGCTGTCTCCTGGCTGTTGAAAGTGATAGAACACATTTCACTGGACAGCAGGGACAACAGTGGGCACAGCAGATGGACATACAATAGGGATTTCATGTTTCTTATAACCCACAAGCCACTGGCATGATTGAGCAATATAACGGATTCCTGAAGAATGGGTTACAGTTGCATGTTGCTCCCCCATCTTTGCAGGGCTGGAGTTCCAGGTTGGACCAGCTACTTAGAAGGAATTGATCAGGGGCGCCCATCTGAACCTGATGTACATGTGACTACAGATGGTTTCAGCTGGGACCTATGGCAGCGCATGGAGCACTTTACACCAATAGGTTTTTGGTCCCAGCTGTGGAAGGGAGCTGAGCTCCGGTATTCACTGATAGAGAAGCATGTAGCTGCTGTATATGCTGCTCTTCAGGCCTGTGAGAGCTTGACAGAATAGGCTGCGGTCGCTGTGCGGAACGACTTGCCCAATAGCAGCGTGGGTGCATTCACGGGTAACAACCCCCCAGACTAGGGCAGCACAGACATCCACACCCAGGTTGGACTGATTACTTGCAAGGAATTGATCAGGGGCCAGTGCAACACATTTGCCATCTGGTTAAGGGCATCTGCCCTACCATCACTTAAAATTTTGTGTTAAAATTTCGAACGAGCGACCACGAAAAGGTGGCCCAGCCCTGGTGGAGACCCTGTTACCCTGGGCCACCATCCCCATCCAGCTACAGATACACACCATGGTATACACAACAATGGTAATAATCTATTGTTGCCTGCCCCAACGCCCCTGAAGGCAGGGGAACAGAAAAGCTGGTATTGGCCATGGACCCTCTAAGCACCCCATTGCAGATGGTTAGCTATTGTGGCCCCCTGGGGGGAGCATCTGCAGTATGACTTACATGTGACTCCTTGGGTATTTAATGTGTGACCTCCACGATTGACCATTCATAGGGGAACCGGCCAGGGAAGGGACCCTCCTATATATGTACTGTCTATGTGGCCTATTTTGAGCTCCCTGTGACTTTGGCTTGGGTACAAGCCCCAAAAGAACCATGGGGAGCTGAGAAGGTGTGGTGTCATCACCCAGGGCAGAAGCCCTTGGCAGCTGCATTGCTACCCAGAGAAGAAAAGTTAGCCTGTATTGGCCGGGCGCGGTAGCTCATCCCTGGAATCCCAGCACTTTGGGAGGCTGAGATGTGTGGATCACCTGAGGTTAGGAGTTCGAGACCAGCTTGACCAACATGGTGAAACTCCGTCTCTACTAAAAATACAAAAAACTAGCCAGGGGTGGTGGCGCATGTCTGTAATCCCAGCTACTTGGGAAGCTGAGACAGGAGAATTGCTTGAACCCAGGAGTCAGAGGTTGCAGTGAGCCAAGCTTGTGCCACTGCACTCCGGCCTCAGCAACAGAGTGAAACTCTGTCTCAAAAAAACAACAAAAAAGAAAAGTTAGCCTGTATTTTGCCTGAGGGACGTGATTTACCCGTTAATACCTGTGCCTGCTTTGTTGTTCTGGCTATAGGCTGACACGCTCCCATAGCACTATGGACTGGGCCCACACCTCCGCTGATGTGATCAGTGTCTCCAGCGGTTGGATCTGCTCCACCCTTCCAGCAGCAGCTGCGGACAGTTTGCCCTGGAACGTGTGTCCTGCTTCTGTGAAGAACTGGACATGGCTAGAAGCTTGGGGTCCCACGGACAATGGGTGGGATGCCACAGGGCGGGCTTTGGATAGAGGACATCACAAAACCTATGGCAAAGCTGCCCCTTGGCTGACTTCTAGTGTCCATGATGGATGGGGCTGGCTAATGGGAGAACACGTGGTGCCCCCATTGCAGGTATCACAATGTATAGAGCAGCACGGGGTAAAGTCACTGTGGGATGGATGGTTGCCTACTGAGGTTTGTGCAAATATAACATGTGCCACCTCGCCAAGGGTGTGGTGGAACAAGCGGCCTTACCAAGGCCAGGCCCACGTGGACTTTGTGCCCCCTGGGAGTTTATGGGTCTGTGGGGACACAGGATGGCCATATCTGCCAGCCAATTGGACTGGACATTGTACCTGGGGTTGGCCCTATGTGCCTGCCACTGTGCTTCCCACATTGACTAGTCGCGGCATAACTGGGAGCCACTGTGTTCCAGCTTTTTGCCAGTGCAGCAGGCCCCCCGGTGGTTCTATCCCTTAGCAATGACGATCCCTGGAGCAGGCATCATTACTGTAGAAAAGCAGGTTGCAGCCTTTGCAGACCACACAGCTCCGGCCTGAGGTGCCCTCCTTTGGTTAACTGATGAAGTTGATCAGATCAGGAAGGTGGCGCTGCAAAACTGGACGGCCTTAGACATAGTCGCAGCTGCCCAAGGTGGCACCTGTGCCCTTGTAGGGACACCATGTTGTACATTTATCCCTGACAATCACCAGAATACAATGGCAGCTTTACAAGGAGTGTCATAGGAGATTAAGGTGACTGAGCACCTTACTGATGACCGCCTGCAGAGACAGTGGGCGTCTTTGGGCTCTGGCCTACATTGGGCTCTCATAATCATAGGTAGCATAACAGGAATATTAGTGGTAGGTTGTTCCTCTCTGTGTTGTGGCTGTGGCCTATGGGTCCAGGGTGTGTCATATGTGCACGGGTCCCCACCAAAAGGATTCCTAGTCCTAGCGGGTGGAGTGTGAGGAACATGGCTGTGTGCGGTCAAGCAGGCATAGAGCAGCAGGCATAGGCCAAGGTAAACAGCCTAGATGACTCATCGGGATTGGGGCACAAGCGCACAGTCCCATATCTTATATAATCATAGCCATGTAGGCACAACATAAAGAAGCTCCCCACCTGGCTCTCAGTCACTATCGTTTGTGTAGTGTATAAATGTAACACTGACCCTGTGAAGGGGCTGCTGAAGAAAGCCATGTCTCATTTACCTGCTGTCTCTTGAGTGTTCTTCCAGCTCCCGGCCCCACATCCACCCACTCCCCTCAGCCCTCAGCTGGGGCTAGAACCTAACCCTGAGCATGACAGAGATGCACAGAGGGTTGTAAGCAGAGAAACAACAAGCTCCTAGGATTTGAAAGAATCATTCTGACTACTTTGTGGAAAATAGATTTGAGGGCACAAGGACAAAACAGAGAGACCTGCTAAAGGGCTGCTGCAATAGGGCAGATGAGAAATGGTGATGGCTTCGACTAGAGCAGTGGTGGTGGAGGAGGTGGTGAGAAATGTTTGAATTCTGGAAATGTTCTGATGACAGAGCCAATATCATTCATTAAGGGATTGAACATGAGTTGTAAGAGAGAAGAATAAAGGATAATTCCAAGATTATTTGTTTCATAGTTCTTCTAAATATCTGAAGAAGTATCGGAAGTTAAATACTCAACAGTGTAGCTAGGAATTAAGTGAAAAATACCTGTGATTTCTAGTTCTTGTTCATCAGATGAGTCAGGACATATCTGGCTGAACTGTAGGATGTAAACACTGAATACCCCACTGGTAGCGGGGGAATAGAGACGAAGAGGGTGTTCTGAGGGTCTAGTCGTTGCATAGACAGTGAAAGCCTCCCTCCCCCCAACACACGCAGCCACATACCCTTTTCAAATAAGCAGAGTGAACCACTAGGCTGTCTTTTCCCTCTTTGAGTTTCTTGCTCATACCACATTCCATTTCTGTGGCTTGGAAAGTAAGGAGGATTGCAGAGGCAAAATAATTTGGCACATAGTTGTACCCAAAAGAAAATGTAACTAGGGAAGATCAAGGACCAGCTAGAAGGGGGTGATTCTGAGGAACGCAGAGTAGGACACAGGGTTCTTATAGAGTAACCCCGTCCTGCATGGTCTCTGGCTGTGGCCTGTAGAGGAACTTGGTAGTATATGTAGCCCCCAGGGCAATTCCAGTTACATCTTGGGAGCTTTTTTCCTGAAAAATAACCATTCCTATGCTGGGCATGGTGGCTCACAATGGTAATCCAAGCACTTTGGGAGACCGAGGCGGGTGGATCACCTGAGGTTAGGAGTTCGAGACCAGCCTGGCCAGAATGGTGAAACCTTGTCTCTACTAAAAATACAAAATATTAGCCAGGTGTGGTGGTGCAGGCCTGTAATCCCTGCTACTTGGGAGGCTGAGGCAGGAGAATCTCTTGAACCTGGGAGGTGGAGGTTGCAGCGAGCCCATATTACACCACTGCACTCCAGCCTGGGCAACAAGAGCAAAACTCCATCGAGAGAGAGAGAGAGAGAGAGAGAGAGAGAGAGAGAGAGAGAGAGAGAGAGAGAGAGAGAGAGAGAGAGAGAGAGAGAAAGCTTGACTCAGCAGTGGATGGTTAAAAAAGTTTCACAGGTGACTCTAATATGCAGACACGATTGCAAATCCCTGTGGAGAAATTCATTCCCGAAAGGCTACACCATCGAATTCCCCACCCCCACGCACACACAGAAGGGTTCAGTGAGCTCAGGCTTGAATGACAGAGCCCAGGCTTTATTATGTGACAAGACCTTCGCCCCATCTGCTGGCCCCTGCCCTTACAAAGTGAGGGTTATGTGAAACTGTTAAAATATGCCTGTCCTGAATGAACAATTCCTGGATAATAACAAAGAACTGCAAAAGTGAAAAGGTGATTGACTTAAAATAATGCTTATGTAAAAGAAATACTACATGATATGTGGTAGCACCTGGTATGTATCCTCATAATGTAATACCATGACAAAGAGCATTTTTGCCTAAAGATGAAATACATATATTTGAAATAATGGAGCATTAGATAGTACTCACGTACTAGCTTCAGACGGTGCTTAGTTTGTGCGATGGTGTTTAACATGAATAAGTCCGTGGTTTTATTGGGATGTCCACCGACAGAAAATCTGTGACTTTATGGGGGCCAGCTGACTGAGAGAGAAAAAAAATACAGGGCTCGTCCGGGATTTGAACCCGGGACCTCTCGCACCCTAAGCGAGAATCATACCCCTAGACCAACGAGCCACCTATAAAGTTCATTTGGGTTACTAAACTTCAATAAGGAAAAGTTTTAGCCACGTCTACAGTTGGTCACTGTCGTCTTCTATAAATATGGGCATGGGTGACACCTAGTGGATAAAATTAATCACTGCAGGTTTTCTCACCTAAATTCCGGAAGGCGGCGCCTTTTGACTGCAGATCCCTTTTAGGAAAAATGTTCAGGCGTCAGCGGGAATAATTTAGCTGCATGTTTTCACTTCCGAGTGAGCCAAAGATGCTGCAGAACAGGGAGCAGGCAAATCAGGGACCGTCCCAAGTTATCCGGTGACCGGAAGGCATCTCGTCCTTAGCAGGTACCGACCGCCGTGCCCGCGACCGGCGAAAGCTGTCGCCGCAGGGCGCCCTCCGTGGAGAGACCCCGAGGCAGAAGAGGACCCTGACGCTGCCCGGTGACCCGCCTTGCCTGGCACGGGGCTGGCGCTCCAAACCGTTAGACCTGACAAGATTACCCTCCCTCTCTCGGGACACCTTTCGAAACATGTATTATAACTCTTTCCACCAATTTCAAATAGTGCGGCTTAAAAGATGAAGGAGAGCTAAACAAACCAGAAAGAAAAGAAAGAAAAAATCCGGTAAAACTACAAATACAGGATCATGAAGTTGGCAGGTGGGGAGGGTAAGGGAGAAAAGGGTAGAGAATATGTTCCTAATTGCCGGCTGGTAGCGTGGCCGAGCGGTCTAAGGCGCTGGATTAAGGCTCCAGTCTCTTCGGGGGCGTGGGTTCGAATCCCACCGCTGCCATGTGGGTCTTTTTTTTCCTTGGAAAAACCATCCGTCTATTCCGATTACTGTACTGGCGCTACCACGTTAACACAGTCTCTTCACCTTTCTTTAGCACCCAATCTCGTATCTCCAGTTGGTAAAGAATGTAGCTGTGCGCTATTTTGGAATGTCCCCTATTTCTGAGTCTTTCATAATGTGAAGTACTTCATAAAGACTGTAAAATCCTCTGAAGATCATAAAGATGCTTTTGAATCCATGGTTTCCCAAAGGAGGGAAAGTGCTAGGACATTCATAAAATTCATGTGTGGCCTTTGCTTTGCCTTTAAGTGGACGAGCGTATTTTGAGCTCTTTGCCTTTAAGTAGACGAGCGTAATTTGCACTTTTCTAGTTTTTGAGGAGTACAGAAAGATGAATAAAATAATGCCTACCCACAAGGGAAACTCACAGTCCAAACTGGAAAAATAAATCCTACAATTACGAAAAACGGTCTTGAAACACTGTAAAACATCATTGAGTAGAAAACAAATGCGGCATAAGGACAGTAGCAGTGATGTGGGAAGGATGGTGAAGGGACCGTGGGCTGGGCTGTTAGAATGCAAGCGGTGGCAATTCTCATATTCCTGACTGTGTGACTTGGGCAAGCTGCTTACCCTTTGTGTGCCTCTATTTCCTCATTTGTACAATGGAGATAATACATACCTCTATTATGAAAATTAGTAAATATATGTAAGGTGCTTAGTGTATAGTCTGCAGAGACAAGAAAGCTCAATTTAGGTTTCCATTTGTAACATAATTCCATAGCCATGGCTATTATCCCTAGGAAGATTCCAATCTGACTCCACAGAAACTGGAAATAAATTGCCATTTAATTGTGGCCTCTGGAGATCAGCAGGTGTGCCCAGGAGTGTGGTAATATTCGTCCATCCATTCATCTATTCATTATTAATTGCCAACTATGTATAGTACACGTTGCTAAGTGCTGAGTATACAAAATCGAGCACAACAAAAGATTTGCCTTCCTGGAGCTTATATCCTTGTAGGGGAAACAGAAAGAAAGAAGGAAAGAACTGCATGTAATAATATTAACAGCAATAAATTAGTGTAGGGTATAATGGCAATTGGAGGCTATTTTGGAAAGAGTGGTCAAGGAAGTTGTCTCTAAAGAGGTAACATTTGAGCCCAGAAGGAGTGAGAGAGAGGGAGGGATACAAATATTTGAGGAAGTGATGTTCTAGGCAAAGGAAACAGTAAATGAAAAGTCCGGAACAAGAAACAAGGCCCATGAATTTGAGGAACAGTGGGAGGGCCAGTATAGCTAGAAGAAAGTGAGTGAGGAGGAGGAGGAGGGGGTAAGCAGTTGCTATCAGAGGGACAGACACCACCGGAACACACAAGAGCTCGATCACAGATTCTGTTCTAAATGTGAGAAGTTATCGGCTGCTTTTAAGTGGAGGAGAGTATTATTTGGCTTACATTTTAATAGGATAACTCTGGCCGTTCTCTAGAATAGGGAATAGAGAAAAAGTAGGAAGATGAATTAGAAGGCTATCATGGGATTTGTAAGAGTTGAAGGAGAGTTTAAACTAGGGTGATAATGAGTGTGTTGGGAAATAGATGAAGATAGAACAGTGGATTGGATGTGATGTTGGAGAAACCGGATAAATGATGGATCTGTTTCCTGAGATAGGGGTGGTGGTTGGAGAGCAATTGGAAGAGGAGTGGCAGGAAATCAAGGGTATCATTTGAGACAAGTTAATTCTGAGATGCCTGTAACTCGTTCACATGCTGGGGCAAGCAGGTGACTATATCTACAAATCTAGGTCCAGGCTTATGAATAGGAGTCATCAGTATACGATGCTATGTTAAGCCTCATGACTTGATAAGTATATAGAGAGAAACAAAAAAATGGGCAAGGGGAGAGCAAGATAACACTCAAATATTGAGAGGTCAGGAGAGGAGGAGCCATCAAAAGAGAGTGAAAAGTAGCCTCCTGAGATGAGAAATGAAGTAGGACGAAGACTGAAAAGTGACCTTTAGCTCTGGAAACATCAAAGCCGTTGGTAACCTTGACAAGAGCCATTTCAAGTGGAGTGGTGGAGAAAAAAGGCCTGATCATAACTGGTAGAGGACAGCATGAGGGCAGGAAGTTGAGATACATAACGCATAACTTTTAAGAACTTTTATTTTTATCTATGCAGAAGAAAGAGCATTAGCAAGAGTGGTTAAGAAGGCGTTTTTGTTAAGGATTGGTGATACTGCAGCTGTTTGGGGTTTGTATGCTAATGGGAATGATTGGCACACTGGGGGAAATAGCTGCTGTGTGTGTTCTTAGGGGCTTGGGGGTGAAGGTGCGGAGGTAATGTTGATTTCAGAAACCAAGTCCTTACCTAAAGGAGAGGAAATGGAAAATTCATCTGATGTGAAACTGAAGGAGCTGTCCTTAAATATGAAAAGTGAAAGATGGGCCTTGAAACAAGACAGAAGACAGAGACGATGAGTGTTGATGTGGGTAAGTTAGTCCATCTGCTTCCAGGAAGGGCTATAGTTCACTTCTAATGGAATCATTTTATTCTGTAATAGTTATTCACACAATAAAGTAAGTTGCTAAGGGTTCACAAAACATTATTTTTGAAGTTAACATTTCAAAATTTGCCTGTGGAGATACACTTTCCCTCATCACTCTATTGCTCCACTGGAGTTCACAGAATTCATTGCTTACCTCACAGTACAAAACAAACAAACAAGCAAACAAAAAGCAGAAAGGGTGGGGGGAAAGGAAAGAAAGGAAAAGGAGAAGAAAAGGCAATGTTATGTAATAACATATAAAGCCCTTTTTATTTATTTTATTTATTTTTTTGAGACAGAGTCTCGCTCTGTAGCCCAGGCTAGAGTGCAGTGGCACCATCTCGGCTCACTGCAAGCTCCGCCTCCCGGGTTCACGCCATTC